>NC_090268.1:48808627-49408627 GCF_040414725.1 Anabrus simplex
GTAAAACCATCTTCAGGGCTGCCGACAGTGGGATTCGAACCCACTATCTCCCGGATGCGAGCTCATAGCTGCGCGCCTCTAACCGCACGGCCAACTCGCCCGGTGGGAAGGAAGCGACCGTGGCCTTAATTAAGGTACAGCCCCAGGATTTGCCTGGTGTGAAAATGGGAAACCACGGAAAACAATCTTCAGGGCTGCCGACAGTGCGGTTCGAACCCACTATCTTCCGAATACTGAATACTGGTCGCACTTAAGCGACTGCAGCTATCGAGCTCGGTACTCATTATATTCATAACATTTCTATACACATTTTGAAATAATGTATTTAGCAGTGGAAGCGTTTTCTGTTATTCAGTTGAGATGTTATTTTATGAGATATTCGTAAGAGGAAATCGATTTACAGTTTGAAATGTGACTAATCATTCTTCTCCTTCTTCGTCTGTTTACCCTCCAGGGTTGGTTTATCCCTCGGACTCAGCGAGGGATCCCACCTCTACAGCCTCAAGAGCAGTGTCCTGGAGCTTCAGACTCTGGGTCGGGGGATACAACTGGGGAGGATGACCAGTACCTCTCCTAGGCGGCCTCACCTGCTATGCTGAGCAGGGGCCTTGTGGTGGGTGGGTGGGGGGGGGATTGGAAGGGATAGACAAGGAAGTGGGAAGGAAGCAGTCTTGGTCTTAAGTTCGGTACCATCCCGGCATTTGCCTGGAGGAGAAGTGGGAAACCGCGGAAAACCACTTCCAGGAAGGCTGAGGAGAGAATGGAACGTCTCTCTACTCAGTTGACCTCCCGAAGCTGAGTGGACCCCATTCCAGCCCTCGTACCAGATTTCAAATGTCGTGGCAGAGCCGGGAATCGAATCCGTGCCTCTTGGGGGTGGTAGCTAATCACACTAACCACTACACCACAGAGGCGGACGACTAGTCATTCCACTAAATAAATAAAGAACTAAACCGGTAAATAGTACATGTGACATAAAAGTGTTTGTCTTATTCATCATTGATTGTATAGCATCTCGTCCTTAAAGAACTTCTTTAAAGATATTATTCTTTTTAAGAATGGAGAAGAAGTCAATGATAAATACAGGTTGACAGAGCGAGTTGGCCGTGCGGTTAGGGGCGCGCTGCTGTGAGCTTGCATCCGGGAGACAGTGGGTTCGAACCCCACTGTCGGCAGACCTGGAGAAGGCTATACCTTAATTAAGGCCACGGCCTCTTCCTTCCCATTCCTAGGCCTTTCCTATCCCATCGTCGCCATAAGAGCTGTCTGTGTCGGTGCGACGTAAAGCAAATAGTAACAAAAAGTATATTCAGGGATATGACAGGAACTGTCATCTGAAGCAAAAACTTCAAATGCCCTATTCCGAACGGTTTCCGAAAGAGAACACATTTAATGTACATTTGTTTTGCGGCTAGTGGCACGCACGCATGTCCCTTGCCACCCAACCTCTTTGACGTTTTATTCTAGCTCAAAGTAACTCGTTGCTTTCCACCTCTTTGCTCGGGATGACTTTCTGCCATTAAACTAGCCCATTGAAGGTGCAGTTGTTTATGGTGTGTTGTGGGTGAAGTAGTGCGAGGGACCGAGAGTGTATCAGAGAGAAGCATCGGTTAACTGTGTTTGTACACACGCTGGCTAAAATGCCACAAATCGGCACTAATGAAAAATATGCAGATATGGAGCATGTTCACGGCCTCTGGGATGGTAGTGCTTCTGCTGCTGTGAAGGTAGACTGTCGGCGCTTTTCGACACGTCGAATTCCTGATCTAGAGTGTTTACCAGAGTTTTCAGCTCACTAAACACAGGTATTCTTCCAAGATCTCACTTTTCTTCTGAATTTGTAGTTCAACAACTTGTGTAGGAACAGTAACACATTGTTGAAATGGTCCAGCCTGGTCCTGCTACCAGCACAGGGCGACTTTCTGCTCGTATCAGTGTCCCACGAATACGTGTATGGCGAACATTATATGCGGAAAATTTGTACCCATTTCAAAACGTCAAAGCGTGGTTTCCAATTTTTACAGCAGGCAAATACTGGGGCTGTACCTTAATTAAGGCCACGGCCGCTTCCTTCCCATTCCTAGGCCTTTCATATCCCATCGTCGCCATAACACCTATCTGTGTCGGTGCGACGTAAAGAAAAATACCAAAACAAAAAAAATCATCAAAGAGGTTGGGGTGGGGGGCATGACACATACGTGCTCGTCACTAGCCCAAAAAAAGAAGTACATTAAATGTGTTCTGTTTGGGAAACCATTCGGAATTGGGCATATGTCCATATGAAGTTTTTGCTTCAAATGATCGTTCATGTCATATCTCTGACCATTCCTCCTAGGACACGCTGTATGCCCCGTAGAATTTAGCGAATACTCGTGGTATAACATTCAATATTTGTTATATTTCAAATGCAGGTGAATGTATGGTCTGACAGAATAGCAGGATTCAAAACCTGAGTCCTACCTTGTAAAATAAAGCATTTAATAAATAGATGATAAATAAAGTTGAATATGAAATGAATGCAATGAAGATAATGATGATACGATGAATACAGGAATGATATTAGCGTTCGCAGGTCATATATGAATCCATACTCAGTTTCACGGTTGTAGCCTAACTAAGGAAATCAAGGCATTCATTCTCGTTTACACACACTACGTTAGCAAAATCTGTACAATACCATGTGTAACTGCGGTGTCAGTTTTGTTATAACTTATAGAAATTAATCGGGTGATATAATGGTTATTATTATTTTAAGAGGAAGAAAATGGGCAACCAATCACTATTGACACTAATCTTAGGTAGAAATGGAAGAATTCAGAACCTTCGAAGAAAGAGGATATCGGCAAAAGAAAGAGCTAAGAGGAAGCCTCACAAACCTAACACCGCCGGGATCAGAAGAGAACAAGTGTGGTCAAGGAGGTTCGAGAATGAAAATGTGAAACCTGAAAGAAGTAGGTGGAATCAATGTAAGGCTCAGATAGTGACCCTGTGGTCGCCAATCCACGCTCCCAAGATCAGAGCGACTGAGATTCCACCTTTCAGTTGCCCCTTACCTGGCAGGGGAAATCGGCTGGTATTGAGATTGATATCGAGTGTGGTGATATCGAGTGATATCAGTGGATTTTCACGAAATAAAACCGCGGTTCGAATCCTGGCCAATACAATGTGGGATTTTTGAAATGTCGTTCGCATTCTAGGTAAAGTTGGAGGTGCTATGGCTATGATTGCGATCTCGGTATCAACAGCTTGCTCACTTTTTTATCGACTAAATGTTGGTAAGTCTCCGAGTACATCCACCGAAAGATTTTTTTTTGCTAGTTGTTTTACGTCGCACCGACACAGATAGGTCTTATGGCGACGATGGGACAGGAAAGGGCTAGGAGTGGGAAGGAAGCGGCCTGGCCTTAATTAAGGTACAGCCCCAGCATTTGGCCTGGTGTGAAAATGGGAAACCACGGAAAACCATTTTCAGGGCTGCCGACAGTGGGGTTCGAACCTACTATCACCCGAATACTGGATACTGGCCGCACTTAAGCGACTGCAGCTATCGAGCTCGGTCCCCCCGAAAGAATGTTTATTGGTTAGTTAATACACAGAGATTTATTCTCACCTTTTTAGTGAAAGGATGTATGTCTATATTTTTACACAAACAACTGGCCAATCTGGAAGTCCCTGAATGGACTGCGGGCTGAAGTTGCGAGAACAAGGGACAAATTATATAGGTGGCATTTTCCGACCAAGACAGTCCTATGTGATTGTGGCGAATTTCAAACAACACAACATCTCTTATGTTGTCCGTTGTGTCCATCAGATGTAAAATGAATGATTTGACTGAAGCTAATTCAAGTGCTCTCAAAGTGACTAAGTTTCGAGCGTGTCTGAAGTCATTTGATGAACAAATTTTTGTGTACTTGTGTTCATTTCATGCTTCTTTTTTATGTTTTCATGTTTCATATTTTGTACTTCTGACACGAATAAATGAATAAATTAACGAGTTTATTCGTATTATTTTGCTATTTGCTTTGCGTCGCACCGACACTGACATAGAGAGGTCTTACGGCGACGATGTATTGTGGAAGGACTAGGAATGGGTAGGAAGCCATCATGGTCTTAAACAACGGACAACTCCAGCATTTGCGTGGTGTGAAAATGGGAAACCACGGAAAACCATCTTCAGGGTTGGTGGTAGTGGGGTTCGAACCCACTATCTCCCGAATGAGGGCAAGGATTACAATGAACTTATAAGTGATAAGATAATGAAAGTAGAAGATCGAGAAGGCATGCTTCGTGGGTTTTTACTGAACCGCGTTATCAGCTTCAGTGCACTACAGTGTCATGAACATATGCTCTGGTTCAAAACAAAATACCGTGGAATGTTCTTTTTGTCACTTACCATCAATAGGCAGGTCGATATAACAATGCAAAGCTTGCAAATAGGACCCTCGTGAATAAAAAAGGACATTCAGTAACAATTAACAATCAGTACATTGTATTGGTTCAATAGACTCTGAATAATATATCCAAACCCGCTAATGAGTAATTTACTTCCAATTAATAGTAGTGGAAGAGCTGTGCGGTTAGAGGCGCGCAGCTGTGAGCTTGCATCCGGAGTGGGTTCGAACTCCACTAACCGCAGCCCTGAAGATGGTTTTCCGTGGTTTGCCATTTTCGCACCAGGCAAATGCTGGGCTGTACCTTAATAAATTAAGGCCACGGCCGCTTCCTTCCCACTCCTAGCCCTTTCCTATCTTATCGTCTGCATAAGACCCATCTGTGTCGGTGCGACGTAAATCAAATTTTAAAAAATAGTAGTAGAAGAGCGGTGTTTAAAAGGAAATTAAAGAAGCAGTAAGTGAACGTTCCAGGTTCAGTTGAAAAGTACAACAACTCAAAAATTGAATTGTTCAAAACAATTAATCTGTTGAATACTGACGCCTTTCTACAATGAAATATAGAGTCTGGGTTCAAAGGATACAATACCTACAAAATGTCGAATATAGACTTGTAGTAGCATCGAACTGAGCCATCTACATGCGCTCAGTTCTTACAGTCGCGCGGCTGTGAGCTTGCATCCGGGAGATAGTAGGTTCGAATCCCACTATCGGCAGCCCTGAAGATGGTTTTCCGTGGTTTCCCATTTTCACACCAGGCAAATGCTGGGGGTGTACCTTAATTAAGGCCACGGCCGCTTCCTTGCAACTCCTAGGCCTTTCCTATCCCATTGTCGCCATAAGACCTATCTGTGTCGGTGCGACGTAAAGCCCCTAGCAAAAAAAAAAAAAAGTTCTTACAGTACCCGCCTAATTAGGTCGATCCGACCATTGTGTGCCGATCGAGGAGAAAATTGATGAAATATGAATACGTTAGTTAGGTACGAGCTTGTGGGCAGAAGTCGTTGCGATTGCAAAGATGGGCAACTCTGCAGAAGTCGTCAGACACAAGGAATGACCTGAACTATGATGAGCCAATGTGTCTCGCAGTTACATTTTGACTCGTTCTTCCAACCTCCAGTCCTTCTCCGCCCGGCAATTGATCCCGTTTCCATTATTTTGTGTGTGACGTTTGACCATTTTAACAGTGGTCAGGCTGTTGATCCACTTCCCCTTCGAGTTTCCTCCCTCTGATATTGGTCCTGTGCACGCTGAATACCTAGGTACACAGCGACTGGACGCAAATCACATTTTCTCCAGGACCGTATTACATCATCATCATCATCATCTGTTTACCCTCCAGGGTCGGCTTTTCCCTCGGACACAGCGAGGGATCCCACCTCTACCGCCTCAAGGGCAGTGTCCTGGAGCTTCAGACTCTTGGTCGGGGATACAACTGGGGAGAATGACCAGTACCTCGCCCAGGCGGCCTCACCTGCTATGCTGAACAGGGGCCTTGTGGAGGGATGGGAAGATTGGAAGGGATAGGCAAGGAAGAGGGAAGGAAGCGGCCGTGGCCTTATGTTAGGCACCATCCCGGCATTCGCCTGGAGGAGAAGTGGGAAACCACGGAAAACCACTTCCAGGATGGCTGAGGTGGGAATCGAACCCACCTCTACTCAGTTGACCTCCCGAGGCTGAGTGGACCCCGTTCCAGCCCTCATGCCACTTTTCAAATTTCGTGGCAGAGCCGGGAATCGAACCCGGGCCTCCGGGGGTGGCAGCTAATCACACTAACCACTACACCACAGAGGCGGACACCGTATTACATAATTACGTGAAGTGTATCAAGCTATACACTGACATCGTCTACGACCGAATCAAAGAGACGCAAAGGAGTCATAAAGCAAACCCTGCAATCAGGCGGGACAAACGTAGAAGGAGGAGGCCGGTTTGAGTGGCTCAGATGGTTGAGGCGCTGGCTTTCTGACCCAAACTTGGCAGGTTCGATCCTGGCTCAGTCCGGTGGTATTTGAAGGTGCTCAAATTCGTCAGCCTCGTGTCGGTAGATTTACTGGCACGTAAAAGAACTCCTGCGGGACTAAATTCTAGCACCTCGGCGTCTCCGACAACCGTAAAAGTAGCCAGTGGGACGTAAATCAATTATTATTATTATTACAAGAAGAAGAAAAAGGAGAAAAAGAAGTATTTACTTCTCAAACTAAAGAAAAATAATCTCTATAAGCAACTTTAAAACTTGTGTGACTATGAATATTGGACAGAAGACCGGACAAGTTACGAATATGCCATTTGTGCTGTTCACAATGTCTTCAAAAATCAGGTGAACTTTTAGTGAACCATCATGTACAATAGATGTCATGAAATACGCCGTCCAACAACCACAGGTTGTGATGAAGTGAATAAAGAGAGGAACTGGGCCAAGCCATAAATGCCATTTTAGACGAGGTCTACGTCCGATATAAACCTTGAAATACTCCTACAGAAGTCCACACAAAGTCTCAAATCACAGTTATATTGCAAAGCCACTTTCTTGGTATCTAGGAATCATGAAACGTCAGAATCCATTAAATACCGGATAAATTTCTCCCTTCACACATTATTATTATTTACTAGCAAATGCACCTGTGCTTCGCTACGGTATTCTACAATGTATACGGATTTTTGCGTAAATCGCTGTAAAACAGTGAGTAAGATTATACTAAATTGCATGCCTCTTAGCACTATCCTAGAAACAAAACAGGGAGGACGGAATACGTTGTTTCCGATGTAAGGTAGGCATTGGGGAAGTTTTGAGGACAATGCCAGGCCACATTTCCTACTGCCAGTCAAATAGAGTTCAGGAGTTTCTACTATAACGGAGATAACAATAGATATGGAGAGTTTTCATTATAAGGATAAACCCTTTTTCGTAATGCAAGTCTCAGTCGAGTTCGAACGATTTGATTATAACCGAAAACTGCATCGCTATCTAACGTATCAACAATCGAGAAACGACAATAAGTCATACGACCAAACTTGTTGATCTCTCCAACTAGAAGGGTGATTATGCTATCTGTTTTGTAATACGACTTACCGTTTAGCCACAAATTATCCCGAAACGAAGGTCTGCACCGTCATTAAAACTGCATCCATATTTCGATATTTTCCGGGGACAAAAGTTATACATTTGCATAGCTTGGAATATTTCCTCAAATGAAAGAGTGCCCAGGTTTCGGGATTAGCACTCGCATACGTACGGAATAATTAAGGAGGAAAGTAATGCAGTTAAGAAAGTTGAAATGGAAACAAAATAGGATTATAACTGAGGACATCCGGATAAGAAAAATATGTAAATACCAAGTGGATATATTGGAAAATCAAATGTCCCTCAATAAATTATGCTGGTGTGAGTTACGGATATAAGAAAGCGGTAACAGAGGAGAAATTTGCACACAGGGATTCTTAGGTAATCAGATAAGAAGGTGACTAATGGTGTTATTACTTCAGCTATTCGAGGAAGGTTATAACCTCCAGTGATATTCCGCCAATATCCCGCAGAATGGGTTTTGGCGTCTCTCTTGCTTTCTGAACAAGAAACAACTACAGGAATGATGACGAAAATGGCAATACGTTACTTCCCTGCTGGCAAGCAGACAGAGACGTTGCCATGGTAACCTGTAGGTTCGTTGTCGGTCTGTCGGTCACTCAATGCAGAGCATGATACCCGCAGAAAATAGTAATTTTCTCCGTCATTTGAAGAGTAAGATAAATTATGAACATAACAAAAGTTGTTTATAATGAAGAGACGTTTCACTTACAGTCCACGGACTTTACAGAAAATCAATAGTACTGTATAAGAGAAAATGGAGGAAAACTTTCCTGGTTTTCCTATAAACCACCGTCTATTAAAATATTTTTAAATAATATACAAATAAAAACCTTCCCTGGGATGAGTATACTCTAAATATGACGTTTGGTCGAGATCTATTTAGCCGTTTCAGCGTGATGGTGCAACAGACAGACAGACATACAGACAGACAGACAGACAGACAGACAGACACGAAAAATAAAATCCGCTGATTCGGTCTTGAGTTTCGCTTTCAGTCGGTAGGTTCCATCAGGGAACACTCTTGGCTCATGAATTTTCCAGAGGATACGTCTTTCGCTTTTTCCAAGTCATCCATGATGCCCTTCCTGTTCATCAGTAAGGTTTCCGCAGCATATAAGAACTGGGATCTGACGACAGTTTTGTAATGGCATATTTTGGCGTCCTTCGTAATGCACTTCTTGTTGTAACGGTTTCGCAACAGATGGTATGTTGCGTTGAGTTTGGCGCATCTGTCTAAGATGGAGATTCCGTCTCTACCATTGGGGTGACCCATTCGCCAAGATATCGGAATCGATTGACTTGTTGTATGTTTCCATCAATGGTCGTCAACGGAGCTTTCCCGGGGTGCTTTCTCTCGAAGTACTTGGTCTTGTATGATACACTGACTGACAGAGCAAATGCAACACCAAGAAGGAGTGGTTCGAAAGGGATGAAAGTTGGGGAAAAAACAGAGACGGCACGGACGAATAATTGATGTTTATTTCAAACCGATATGCAGGTTACACAATGCGCACGGCATCGACTCAGTAGGATGTAGGACCACCGCGAGCGGCGATGCACGCAGAAACACGTCGAGGTACAGAGTCAATAAGAGTGCGGATGGTGTCCTGAGGGATGGTTCTCCATTCTCTGTCAACCATTTGCCACAGTTGGTCGTCCGTACGAGGCTGGGGCAGAGTTAGCAAACGGCGTCCAATGAGATCCCACACGTGTTCGGTTGGTGAGAGATCCGGAGAGTACGCTGGCCACGGAAGCATCTGTACACCTCGTAGAGCCTGTTGGGAGATGCGAGTAGTGTGTGGGCGGGCATTATCCTGCTGAAACAGAGCATTGGGCAGCCCCTGAAGGTACGGGAGTGCCACCGGCCGCAGCACATGCTGCACGTAGCGGTGGGCATTTAACGTGCCTTGAATACTCACTAGAGGTGACGTGGAATCATACGCAATAGCGCCCCAAACCATGATGCCGCGTTGTCTAGCGGTAGGGCGCTCTACAGTTACTGCCGGATTTGACCTTTCTCCACGCCGACGCCACACTCGTCTGCGGTGACTATCACTGACAGAACAGAAGCGTGACTCATCGGAGAACACGACGTTCCGCCATTCCCTCATCCAAGTCGCTCTAGCCCGGCACCATGCCAGGCGTGCACGTCTATGCTGTGGAGTCAATGGTAGTCTTCTGAGCGGACGCCGGGAGTGCAGGCCTCCTTCAACCAATCGACGGGAAATTGTTCTGGTCGATATTGGAACAGCCAGGGTGTCTTGCACATGCTGAAGAATGGCGGTTGACGTGGCGTGCGGGGCTGCCACCGCTTGGCGGCGGATGCGCCGATCCTCGCGTGCTGACGTCACTCGGGCTGCGCCTGGACCCCTCGCACGTGCCACATGTCCCTGCGCCAACCATCTTCGCCACAGGCGCTGCACCGTGGACACATCCCTATGGGTATCGGCTGCGATTTGACGAAGCGACCAACCTGCCCTTCTCAGCCCGATCACCATACCCCTCGTAAAGTCGTCTGTCTGCTGGAAATGCCTCCGTTGACGGCGGCCTGGCATTCTTAGCTATACACGTGTCCTGTGGCACACGACAACACGTTCTACAATGACTGTCGGCTGAGAAATCACGGTACGAAGTGGGCCATTCGCCAACGCCGTGTCCCATTTATCGTTCGCTACGTGCGCAGCACAGCGGCGCATTTCACATCATGAGCATACCTCAGTGACGTCAGTCTACCCTGCAATTGGCATAAAGTTCTGACCACTCCGTCTTGGTGTTGCATTTGCTCTGTCAGTCAGTGTATTTGCAGTCCCGTTTTCGCCGCTGTCTCGTGTAGGAATTGAATAGCAACTGCAGCAACCTTCGGGTTGCTGGTTACGATTGCGATGTCATTTGCGACTGCGAAGATCTTGATCTCGATCTGACTTCCTTTAAAGTTAAAAATTTCCAATCCAGAGTCCTTATCCGTGCATACCAACTGTTGAACTAATCGGGAACACTCATGGTCAATATATATCATGCCTGAGATCTATCGGAATACTCGAGGATGAAACTGCAACTTTCCATTTTGGATTGCTGCATTGCTGCTTTCAAGGCTTCAGGATTGTTCCGCGTACGATACTTATCGATATCGGATGTGGTTGGCTGGAAATCGATAGTTGGAATTACTACAGTAGGTACTTGAATGAATGGACGTATTTTAATGTACAACATAAAGTGACGACACAAGTAATTAGCGTATTATAGTACCATCGAACAATAAATACATTATGTTACTTTGCCATAGCTGACTCGAGCGATCCTCAGCTTAGCTGTCCTGAACCTCTTTGCCACGGCATATGATTACTGGATGGCATTCTTCGTATATCTACTAGAGACAGTGAAAACGTGAGACTAATATATACAACGCAGTCTATCATCCAGTACAAATGACAGTAAAAAGGAATAATTCATTTGTTAACAAGAAATAGAGGGACCTTTATCACTCAAAACTTTTAGAAATCTCTTGCCTTTTACCACTGTATCATTTAATGTGTATTTCAAGTTTTTCTCGGAATTATTTAACCTATCTCAAAGACTTATGAATAATTGCTAGAATGGTTAACTAATATGTACAGAAAAGTTTGTGACAGTAAACTTTAAAATAGATTTTCAAATAAATGCATGATTGCGAAGTTTAGAAACAAATTTAATCAACATTGTTAGAAAAGGGAAATGGTGCCTGTTGTTCAACTAGTCAATGAGAATATTAACAACTAGAAAGTTTTAGTGACTGGCATTTTGAGGCGCTAACGAAAAGCCATCATTAGTAATGAACTATTGAAAGCCTGCCGTCTATTGAATGTGGTTATCAACAATACAGCCTGCAGCCCAGTTAATTACAAAACACATATACAGCGAGGTCGCACACACCCTCAAAGTAGCTAGTTTGAGAGGAGGCACGGGATTGAGTTCTGTACCAGTACATCTGAAAGGAAACGTCTGAAGTGATGTGAATACGCATCGTTACCAGAACACAAATATTTAGAGGATGTTCTCAACATGAGACTTTGCGAAAGCAACAGCCTGCACCGAGAGAGGATGTCCAGTAATATTTGTCATACAAGGAGAATGTGCAAGTAATTCGCTAACTGTTGTGGGTACAAAACAAAAACAAAAACAAAAACAAAAACAAAAACAAAAACAAAAACAAAAACCAAACCAAACCAAACCAAACCAAACCAAACCAAACCAAACCAAAACAAAACAAAACCAAACAAAACAAAAAACAAAAACAAAACAAAACACAAAAGCAATATGAAAATATAGAGACAAGAAAGAAAACGAATCCAAAAGCAATATGAAAGCAGAGAGACAAAAAAAGGGAAAAGAAATGAACATTGGAAATAGTACTTTTTCTTTATCTGTTTACCTTCCAGGATCGGTTTTTCCCTCGGACTCAGCGAGGGATCCCACCTCTACCGCCTCAAGGGCAGTGTGCTGGAGCTTCAGCCTCTGGGTCGGGGATACTAATGGGGAGGATGACCAGTACCTCGCCCAGGCGGCCTCATCTGCTATGCCGAACAGGGGCCTTGAGGGGGGATGGGAAGTTTAGAAAGGATGGACAAGGAAGAGGGAAGGAAGCGGCCGTAGCCTTAAGTTAGATACCATCCCCCCGTTCGCCAGGAGGAGAAGTGTGAAACCACGCAAAACTACTTCCAGGATGGCTGAGGTGGAAATCGAAACCACCTCTACTCAAGCATTAAATTTTAAATTAACGAGATAATATGACATTTTCCTAGAATACAGTATTGTACAATTTACACTAACAATTTTTTCTATTGGACATACAGATCTTTAATAAATTTAGATTGTTTACAAAATTCTATTTATTATATCTCCTGTACTTTCAAACATAGTCAGCTCATACACAGTATGTGGAATTACTTCAAATAATACTATACAACTGCTATAAGATTAAGATTTACATTGCATTATTTATTTATTTATTTATTTATTTATTTCTACCCATTTTGGAACCTAAGTAGCTTAACGACCTGCTGCGTCTTAACCAGAGCCCATTTTGCCACCGCTTTTCAGAGTGTCTGATGGGCCTTCACAGCTACCATAGCGGTCCCAGGGCCCTCGAAGTCCCCACTGTACTTCACCTCTACAGGCATTCGCCTACTTCGGCTGTCCATTCTCCGTAGACCAGAGGATGGAATTAATTTATTCACAACTTTTTTTATTTACAATAACATGCATTGGTCGAATGCCCTCTAACATTTATTTTCTCTGTTGCTGTTTATTCTCTTCTTGAATATCTGCACAGATTTTGGAAAAAGATCAAACACTACCCCTGGTAAACTGTTCCACTCCTTCACGCCCTTTCCAATGAACGAAACTTTACCCCAATCGCTTCTGCTAAATTTCCTACTAATTTTATACTTGTGGTATAATTATTTTCCAACTGAAGCCTGTCACGGATTTCTCCCCATGCTTCATCTCCTGTATGGGCTCTATATAATCCTATTAGTCTAGTGCTCTCTCTTCTCTTACTTAAAGTTTCCCACTCAAGTTTCTCTAACATTTGTGATACACTACTTATCCTCCTGAAATACCCTGTTACAAATCTTGCTGCTTTCCTTTGCACTCGATCTATTGGAATAGTTTATTCGGGACAATGTTCGAAACGTATTGAACTTGTTTAAACGATTTACGAAAATACGAGTGAAAATTATTGATAAGGAATCAGCCACATGGGCAACAGCCCTAAACGCAGATCAGCTGTGATTGATATTGGTGGACATTCTACGTTATTATATGAATTTCATAAATACAATTAATCTCCATTCATTTAGATGTGAGACCTGGTGAACAAACTGAGATGTACTACGAGTTCGACTGACGTGGTTTCTCATAAAACCTTTTATAACCGCACATGTGTACAGGTCATTCTGTGTTACCTGTAATATTTATGTATCAATCATTTCATTGTTACGGTGGACCGCCTAGACTTAAATATTTGAAAGGTAAATAAATAAATAAATAAATAAATAAATAAATAAATAAATAAATAAATAAATAAATAAATAAATAAATAATATCCCCTCGGACTGTTTTCGATCACAGTAATTTTGTTGTTTTGCTTGATTCTATGATAATAATAATAATTCCGTGTGGATATTTCTAGCCGAGTGCAGCCCTTGTAAGGCAGACCCTCCGATGAGGGTTGGCGGCATCTGCCATGTGTAGGAAACTGCGTGTTTTTGTGGTGGAGGATAGTGTTATGTGTGGTGTGTGAGTTGCAGGGATGTTGGGGACAGCACAAACACCCAGCCCCCGGGTCATTGGAATTAACCAATGAAGGTTAAAATCCCCGACCCGGCCGGGAATCGAACCCGGGACGCTCTGAACCGAAGGCCAGTTCGCTGGCCATTCAGCCAACGAGTCGGACGATTCGATGATGATGATGCTTGTTGTTTAAAGGGACCTACAGTAACATCTAGGGCATCGGCCCCTAATGGTACGAAATGTAATGACAATTTAAAATTCTTCCACTGACCAGGATTCAAAACGTGATGATGAAATATGAATGTAAAATAATCAGCGAATCCAACTTATAATATTAAAAGTAAAAAAAAAATAATCCAAAATCAATCTACTGACTAGAATTCAAGAGATGACGAAGAACAACGATTATGAACTTAAGACAATCAGTGGATCCGACCCACAATGCCTCACCTTCCAGGAAACTAACTTAAAAAAAATGGTGTAAATACCGACCAAGGGACTGTTTTTATAGCACACTTCTGAATCGATGATGCTTGTTGTCTAAAGGGGTCCAAAACCCAGGTCAACGGTCCCTCATAACGGTACTTATCGCTAGTAAGCTAGAACGATGGTATTTCTCATGTAAAGGTACTAATTACAAGTAACGTAGAATCACGGTGTTCCTCACATTATAGTACTACTCACAGGTAACGCAGACCTAAGGTATTACCCACATTATGGCGCAACTCATAGGCAACACAAACCCGTGATGTTTCTCACATGGTGGGTACTAAGCACAGGCAACGCAGACTCACAGCGTCACTCATATAGTGGTATTATCGTAGGCAACGCCCAGACCCGTGGTGTACCTCGAAACGCAGACCAATAATGTCCACAAGCAGACAGCCCCCTTATTTTTCCCTTGGGATATTCCAACCGTACGTGGACAGAGGGGGGGATACTATACACGGGTACTATAAACCCATAGTGATCCACCCACAGACCTGTGGTATTCCTCACATAGGGGTACTAATCGCAAGAAAAGTCGACACATGATGTTCCTCCCGTGATGGTACTAATCACAGCTAAGGTAGTCCGCCTCCTTAGCTAAATGGTTAGCGTGCTGGCCTTTGGTCACAGGGGTCCCGGGTTCGATCCGCGGCAAGGGCGAGAATTTTAACCTTAATTGGTAAATTTTGCTGGCACGGGGGCTAGGCGAGTGTCGTCTTCATCATCATTTCATCCTCATCACGACACGCAGGTCGCCTACGGGAGTCAAATCAAAAGACCTGCACCTGGCGAGCCGAACATGTCCTTGGACACTCCCGGCAGTAAAAGCCATACGCCATTTCATTTCATTTTAAGTTAACATTCAGTATCCCTTGGTCGCCCCTTTTAGTCGCCTCTTACGACAGGCAGAGGAAACTATGGATGTATTCTTCGTCTGCGTCCCCCACTCACACGGGGTTACTTGATTCGAGAACTGGGAACTATTCAAAGGAAATCAGCACGATTTGTTTTGGGTGATTTCTGACAAATGAATAGTGTTACGAAAATATTACAAATTGTGGGCTGGGAAGACTTTGGAGTAAGGAGACTACCTGCTCGACTAAGTGATATGTACCGAGTTCTCAGTGGAGAGATGGCGAGGAATGTCATTCGTAGAGGAATAAGTTTGAATGGAGTTGTTTAATTTAGGAAAGGAATTTAAGAAGACAAACTTGGGCAAATATTCGTTTATAAGAAGAGGCGATAGAGATTGGATTAATACTAAGGGAGATATTCGATCATTTTATAACTTCTTTGCTACTTGGGCAACAGCCCCAAGATGCAAATTGCCAAATATTGAAGTGAGGGCACCGTTGGGTGACCTTAATTAGGTACCAGTACCGGTGCGCTTTATTGTGCTCCTCGCCTGGTCTGTTCGGAAAAATAAGGTGGTGGTGGTGGTGGTGGTGATTGTTGTTTTAAGAGGAAGTACAACTAGGCAACCAACCTCTCTATATAACACTAATCAGAGGGAAAAATGGAAGGGATCCGACACTCCGAAAAATGAATATATCGGTCAAAGGAAGGCAAGGGCCACAAGGGCGTGAAATTGACAGATTCCCTAGCCCTTGCAAACCTAATAGCGTCGGGGTCGGAAAAATAAGAAAGATATTAAAGTTTATACGTGTTAATAATAATAATAATAATAATAATAATAATAATAATAATAATAATCATAATACAAATTTTGATTGATCTGTATTATGTAGTGCTGGAATCGGTTATTTTTTGGCGAAAGATTATTCATTCGCACGTTGGGTGTGATACCATGGCTGAAGGGCTAATTTAATTAATAAATATATGTTCCAGCGGCAAATGGTAGGCCATGCTTGAATGGTGACCCATCCAAACATTGACTATGCCCGGTGTTGCTTAAATTTTACCGGGGCTTGCCACTGGTTTGGTAGCAAAAGTATATGGATAAATGTTTTCGTGTGTCGGTCGTGGTCCGCCTCCGTGATGTACTGGTTAGTGTGATTAGCTGTCACCCCCGGAGGCCCAGGTTCGATTCGCCGCTCTGCCACGAAATTTGAAAAGTGGTATGAAGGCTGGAACGGGATCCACTCAGCCTCGGGAGGTCAAATGAGTAGAGGTGGGTTCGATTCCCACCTCAGCCATCCTGGAAGTGGTTTTCCGTGGTTTCCCACTTCTCCTCCAGGCAAATACCGGGAAGGTGCCTAACTTAAGGCCACGGCCGCTTCTTTCCCCCTTCCCTTCCCTTCCCTTCCCTTCCCTTCCCTTCCCTTCCCTTCCCTTCCCTTCCCTTCCCTTCCCTTCCCTTCCCTTCCCTTCCAATCTTCCCATCTCTCACAAGGCCCCTGTTCTGCATAGCAGCTGAGGCCGACTGGGCGAGGTACTGATCCTCCTCCCCAGTTGTAACTGCCCACCCAATGTCTCACGTTCTAAGACACTGCGCTTGAGGCGGTAGGGGTGGGATCCCTCCCCGAGTCCGAGGGAAAAACCAACCCTGGAGGGTAAACAGATTAAGAAGAAGAAGAAGTATAATAAGTGTCGCTCGTTTGACACCGTTATTAATTTAGAAGAAATAGTATGTGGAAATTTGCAGCATTGTGGTGATTGTCGTTGTTATGGCCCGCCTCGGCTGAGCCCAAGGGTCCGGTGCTTCTGTGGTAATTTCTTTAGAGGAAGTGAGAATTTTCGTATTGTTTTACTTGGCTTGGTGGGAAATAATGCTTGATTGGGGAGGGGGTCTGGTAATGTTTTAGGCTACTTGAATGGGTCGGTGGGGGAGGGTGGGGGGGGGGGGTAGGGGCGTGTTGTGGTCTGTTCTGGAACGAGATTAAGTGAGTAACTGAAGGAGGGTAGGTTTATTTGTGTCTTGGACGAGTGGGGTGGAGGGGTCGATGGTGGGTCCTGTGTTTGATGGTGCGGGTTCTGGGTTCGACGGTACAGTGACTGGGCGGCCTAGGAGTTGGGAAGGGGGTTGTGGATTGGGAAGGTTTAGGTGATGTGACTGCCTGTAGTGTGCTCTAATTGCCCATTTGAGAAATGGGCAGCGAGGGAACGAAGTGGCATGGCTGCCGTGGCAGTTGGTATACTTCAGTGATAAACGATGGTAAAGGGTGACCGAAGATCTCTTAAGATTTCGTTATATACATTGAATAAATCTCTGTATTTGTGATGTAGAAATGCATTTTGCAAGTTCACATACACTCCTCGCTTCCTTCAAGGAAAATGTGAAACATTTCTAAGTTAGGGAAAGCTGTTACTCTAACTTAATAAAGAAGTTGTGAGTAATTTGCTGACGAAGTTTCTCGTTTGAGGGTGGCAAGTAAACTTACTTGTCACTTACCTAACATAATTACGACCTGAGCGTCTTTCAACTATCGCACGGTTTATACATAACTGAGAGCATGAAGGTAGTGTGAACGTCATCAAAGATTCAGTGGACGCAAGTAATTATAATGATATGAATATACTTCAAGTTTCTTCAAATTCGGCCATTTGTAGAGAGATCGGAGGACCGTCCCAGTTGGATCATTTAATAACTATGGGTAGAGCCCTGACCGGATACACAACATATTATCTGCATTAGCACTTCCTTCATCCGCACCCGCATCCACGAATGGTTATCCTCGGTTATTGTAAATATTTAACTACAGTATATTATAGGTTATCCAAGATATGGAAACGAGTAGATCTGTTAACATAGTACATAGGCCTGATACCTGACACCAGATCCCCCACAATCACAGGTTTATGAGAGTTTTTCTCTTGGACAACTACTGACGTATTGACCTGTGTTCCTTCCTTCCATTAATTGCTGGCAGGATCCAGTTAGGTTATGGTCAGATTTACGTGTTTAAGGTCTCAAGGTTATTTATATACAACCTGCGACAATAAAGTTGGGCGAATTAAGTCAGAACGGTCGATCCGGAAACACTGGCGACACACAACGCTGCACCTGCATAGCAGCAGCTTTTGACCACCTGCTCCCAACGTTGTTCAGTTGAGCATCGTGTGTGTGCAATGTAAGACCGGTTCGATACGGTGTGTGTTTAGTGCGTTGATTCTGAATTGCGAACGGGAACCTGAACGACCAAAAGATCAATGAAAACGTGTTCTCGTCTTGTGCCACATCACTTGACGGGCGATCAGAAGAAGGCATGTTTAGAGGCTTCACAGGATTTTGTCGAAACGGCGGATGCGACACCAAATTTCTTGGACTGTGTTGTCACTGAGGATGAAACCTGGTGTCTCAGGTACGACCCTGAAACGAAACAGCAAAGCATGGAATTGTGTTCTCCGTGATCCCGTCGTCGGAAAAAGGTCAGAGCCGAAAAGTCACGCTTCAAAACGATGCTCAACACCTTTCTTGATAATCACGGCATTATCCACAAGGAATTTCTAACTGAGGGAACGACGTTTACCCGTTTCATGAAACGTCTACGCAGGATACGACCCCAATACGCACAACACGGTTCATGGACTTTTGTCCATGACAACGCTCGCCCACACACTGCCAATATCGTTAAACAGTTCATGTCAAAAAAGGGGGTGGTGCAACTTGAACATTCCCCACACTCGCCAGATCTCAATCCTCCAGACTTCTTCCTATTCCCACGACTCAAACTCGCTTTGAAAGGAAAGAGATTTGACAATATTCCTGACATCCAACGAAACGTGACGAGGCTTTTGAACACCATCCCAAATGAAGCCTTCTTGCAAAGTTTCCAGGACATGTATCGCCGATCTCAGCAGTGCATAGTTATGGGATGGGGCTATTTCGAAAGACAGTAAGGTCACTGTCGTGCATTGTTCATCTATGTTGATAGTACATGGCTATTCACCGAACTTTATTGTCACAGGTTGTATCACCATTCTCCCATGGAGCGGTCAAGGATCGCTTAACCACAAGCAAAAATGTGAATATACTTCAGTGAAAATTAATAAACTTCATTCTTTAGAAATTATCACCAAAATCATCCGCACTGCCATACAATTTGCATCCGCCAAGACACTAACATCCGCATCTGTGCAGGGCTCTAACTATGGGATAGGATGCGCCTGTGGCCTTAATTAAAGTTCAGCCTCCAGCATTTGCTTGGTGTGAAAATAGGAAACCACGGAAAGTCGGTTACCGAGAACACACCATATCCCGAATGCAAGGTAACAATTACGTGGCCCGATCCACGTAATCATCTCACTCGTTTTTTTTCAGTCTGACACAGGAATCTCACATTAGCTTTTATACATTCCAGGTAAAGGACACAGGGATAGAGGAAGAGAGGAAAGTCGTCCATAAGCTGGTATCAAGAAGTTGAAATAGTTCTGAGGGAGAAATGAAGGACTGAATGATCGGAATTGAGACGGGAAATAGTAACGAAAGAGAGTGAAAAATTGCAATAAGGAAAAAACAAAAAAAGCAAGCAAAGTCATCCCCGTACAGGCCATGAAGGTCCTTGGAGGGGTGGAAGGTAAAGGCTTCCACTGTCCGTAACCTCGGTACGTGATGGGATAGAGTGGTTAGCTCTACGCCCGGCGGCCCCCAGGAATTAACCTGGTACTCATTTTTTATGTAGGCTGAGTGAACCTCAGGACCACCTCCGGAAGTGGAAATTTCCTTTCTTAAATTTTACGACTTCCTGACGGGGAATCGACCCCACGTCCTTCCGGGCGAACTGAGCACGCCATTACCGCCTCATACAGACAATAAGGAAAAGTATATAGAATTTTCCAGAGATTCTGTCGATGTGTCCAGCTCCATGGCTAAATGGTTCGAGTGCTGGCCTTTGGTCATAGGGGTCCCGGGTTCGATTCCCGGCAGGGTCGGGAAATTTTAACCATCATTGGTTAATTTCTCTGGCACGGAGGCTGGGTGTATGTGTCGTCTTCATCAACATTTTATCCTCATCAAGACGCGCAGGTCGCCTACGGGTATCAAATCAAAAGACCTGCATCTGGCGAGCCGAACTTGTCCTAGGACACTCCCGGCACTAAAAGCCATACGCCATTTCATTTCATTTCTGTTGAAATTTTAAATTTACTGATTGTGTAGTCTTTCTCAGCATTCTACACAGGGAATAACTGTGAGTGGTAGAGTGGTATACACTGGTGAGCCATTACATTCTGATCACTCCGACGTGGGAGCATTCAGTGCGTCTGAAGTGGGGAGAGTAACACGTGACATGCTGGTGCCATGGTACAGAGGGTGGTCGGAAACAACGTGAACCGGGGGATTGGTCAAACCAATAAATAATTTGAAAAAATATAATTTGTCCGCCTCTGTGGTGTATTGGTTAGCGTGATTAGCTGCCATCCCCGGAGGTCCGGGTTTGATTCCCGACTCTGCCACAAAATTTGAAAAGTGTTACGAAGGCTGGAACGGGTCCACTCAGCCTCGGGAGGTCAACTGAGTAGAGGTGGGTTCGATTCCCACCTCAGCCATCCTCGAAGTGATTTTCCATGGCCGCTTCCTTCCCTCTTCTTTGCCTGCCCCTTCCAATCTTCCCATCCCTCCACAAGGCCCTTGTTCAGCAAAGCAGGTGAGGGTGCCTGGGCAAGATTCTGGTCATTCTCCCCAGTTGTATCCTTCGACCCAAAGTCTGAAGCTCCAGGATACTGCCCTTGAGGCGGTAGAGGTGGGATCCCTCGCTGAGTCCGAGGGAAAAACCGACCCTGGAGGGTAAACAGATTAAGAAGAAGAAGAAGAAGAAGAAGAAGAAGAAGAAGAAAAGTATAATTTGATATCTCGCGCCGTTCTTATTTTATTGGCTTCTGAAGTTAGCCAATCAGGTTGCTTCGCTGGCGAATTTAAGTGAGCTTTGCGCGGCGATGTTGCTAAATCTGCCCGTGAATTAAGACCGCCCTGTCAGCCATAAAGGTTCTAATCGCCATACTGTACTTATGTGCTGCAAGGAAAGGTAACCGCACAAGTACTATTGGACTATACCCGTACTATTGAGGTCAACGGCTGTAGCCGTGTTGAAGTACCGGATCCCGTGAAATTACCGAAGTTAAGCAACATTGTGCGTGGTGAAGACTTGGATGGGTTGTCACGCGCTGGTAGAGGGGTAAGGGAATGGAGGAGCGGAAAGGAACTGGCCACCCTACCGTACGTAAACTCCGGCTCAGGCACACCTCTGCGGAGGTTCGGACCTGCCTTCGAGCAGAATACACACTTACATTACGTAATACTGAAAGAAGGATTCTGACAGTTAGGGCCGGAGGGTGGAGCATTGCACGTGCCATTAAACGGCGTTGCCACATTCCTGCATTTCTTTCTCCTTCCCCTCGCTTCCGGCTCACATGTTCGTTCGTTCAGACCACTCAGAAGTGAGAGGTTTGGCAACTCCTCGACCCGGCCAAGCAGGCTCATCTCCATGGCAATCGCAGTGGGCACGTCAATGTTTCCATGACAACCATACCCCCTACTCCCTTCTCCCCACCCAGGCAGGCAGTAAACCGACCTCATCTAAGAACTGTCAGAATACATCTTTCGATATTACGTCCATGGCCACTTGGTTTTGTCAGAGAGAGGTTTTAGGTTCCTGCTATATTATCTAATGACCATCGTGAGTTGCTGCATAAGTCCATGCCTAATTTAATGCGGTTCTTATGTTTTATATTTTATTTTACTGTCACTGTCACAAAATTTAACTCACAATCACATTCACAATCACTCACCTTCACTCTCTACGACCTTCTGCCAACGTTCAGGTAGCAGTTGTAGATTTGTTTTGGTTTTGACTGGAAGCAATCTGTTAGCCATTGGTCAAGAGAAGCTTTGTCAGGAAACACTTGTTCCTGAATCTGGTTGGAAAGAGAACGGAAAAGATGGATATCTGCGGCGGCAAGTGTTATGTACACTTTTTGTTGTAAAATGTCATGAAGTTTCACACTTGTGGCCAGAGCTTACCGATCCCCTTTTTGAAGAGATCAAAGGTCGATTCCACTATATCGCCGAGCGTTAATAGAAACGGCTTTCGCAAGTATCAAACTCAAGATCAATGCGTAAGAGACAGGATACTCCAGTATACAAGTTCTAACTCACAAGGCAATAAGCTCAGCAGAGCGGAGCGCAGAGGAAGGCATAATACACAAAGCCGTACTTTGGAACATAAAAAAAAACCACATTAATGGTGGGCCATACCCAAGAGGAGTTACCGTGGTACGTGCATGTTAATCATAGGAAAGGAATACCAGAAAAGAGAACTCCCAAAGCACAGAATTCTTTTTTTTAAAGATAACATATATATTGAATAAAGTTTTCAAAAATACAAAATATAGATCCACCAAAAAGATATAAAACAGATCACGAGGGACTATTTCAATGGTCAATAATATAGTTTAGATAGACACACACAATTACAACGAAGGGTAAAAGTGACCCGTAAAAAAAATCAACATTATCTTAGGTTACAACAAGGAATAAAAACCCCGAGAATTACAACTGTTTTTGAGGTACAACCGAAGGGTAAATGCCCCGTGTATTACACATATCTTGACTCGTACAAATTCGAGTGAAAAGGTTAAACCTGAGCAAATCAATGTTCTTGTTTACATACAAGCTCCCATAAGAGGGCCATTTGGTGAACCAGAATAAGATAGTTAAAAAACAATTGGCAGTAATTTTAATTGAAGAGAGGTTTACAAGACCAAAAAGGGAGTACTTTACAAGATACTACCACAATCACCCAGATTCGTGTTTCAGCTTAGACCATATAGGAATACATATGAACATCGAAGCTACCTAGTGTAGATAGATCAAAAAAGGGTTAGCAGACCGCGATACACCATCTTAAATAACAAAGGTAAACAAAAGGACAAAATAATAAAGGAAGGGAAAGGCAAAAGGAGGGCAATGAGGCGAAGAAAGAAGAAATATCAGGAGGGATAAGGAGACAGAGTACTGATCAGGCCGCGAAGCTCCCACATCACATGAATGGTAAGCAAAGTTCACACATCACACATCGCGAGTCCAGTCCACATTCTCGATTCACTTTTCTATCTTAAGTTCGGAGGTAGAATTTTACCAGAGTGACAATTTCGTAATGCCCTTAAAAAAGGACTAAAGTTCGGATTCCAATTAACAAGCCGAAGAAAAAGGCAAAAATAGAATGAATGTTCATATGAGAAGAAATATGAAGTCTGCTCACCCAGTACGTTGAACGGAGAAAATTTAAAACCAGTATGTACACGGGCCAGCCGCGCACACTTCCAGAGCTTCCACTGCCTATCACAACATTTGATCCACACCTGAACATCGAACAAGCACACGCAGCCCGTATATATACGGAACCAATGTCGCCGTAGAACATGCGAGAAGCGATGACGTCACAGGGCCTCGCGTGGAGCGATGAAACAGTCCAGACAGTCAAGTGGCAGGCATGAAGGCAGACTGTTCGTGTATCGAAACGATGCGTTGGGTTTGAGCATAGAAGAAGAATAAGGTAAGCGATTTGAACACGTTACACAAGGTCTGGGCCATGTGGAGGATGAGGAAGAGGATCCCAGCCAAGTTCAGCAATCACATCTTTGGTCAATTGCATTGTATGCGGACGAGCGTTATCATGGAGCAATAAAAGTGGTTGTTGTCTTTGTCTTTTGTTGAATAGCTACGGAAGGCCGTATTAGCTGGTCACTATACATAGCAGAGGTAATCGTTACGTTTTTCTGAAGAAGTCCATGGTGAAGAATGCCATCTCTGTTCCACCAAACATACAACATGATTTTCTGTGGATGGGCACTACCCTTGGCACAGGGAGTGGCTTTCTTTGATGGGCTGAGCCACTCTTTCCTCTTCTTCGTGTTGACATACAGGCAATTGCTTCATTCACGTGCACTTCACAAATTGTTCTCGCAGCTCCAGCTGCACTGGATCCTCGGTTAAACTCAAAGAGTAAAATATGTCGAAAATGCTCACTTTTCTCAACATGACATTCCATATCCGTTTGTCCGAAATATAAACAAATAATATGTTCACAATCAAGAAAACCTGTGTTTCACAACACACAAACTCCAAACTCAGTTAAAACAACGGAATAACGATAAGCAATCCCTCCACACTGCATTGTTGCCAACCCAAAAGTAGACTGCTATATATCAATCAATTAGATTCAGTAATTTATATTCATACTTTCAAAATATTCTGAAATTAATGTAAATGCGAGTGCGACCACTGCAGAGTTAAGCAACGTTCAGATTTAGCAACATCGCCTCAGAAAGCTCATTTAAATTCACCCGCGAAGTGATCTGATTGGCTAACTTCAGCAGCTGTTAAAATGAAAATGGCGCGAGATATCGAATTATTTTTTCAAATTGTATATCAGGATGACCAACCCTCCAATGCGCATATACCCTAATCACGTTGTTTACTACCAGGTCTACCCACTTGCTGTTAGTACTGTCCCAGAGTCAGCATGGAAAAAGCGTTTGATAGAGAGCGAATTGTGATGGCACCGCACCTTGGTACCAGAATCACCGAAACGGCACGATTTGCAGGCTATTCTTTGGCCTCTGTTGTGAGCACGTATCGAAAGTAGTCCAACGACGGTGCGTTGTCCATTTGTGTGTCGACAGCGACTCATTCATGCCAGAGGCGAGGGGAGGCGGTCGCGCATTGATTATGATGATGATTCTGCTCGTTGTATAAAGGGGCCTTCAGTCCAGCCAAGGCGAGTGAAGAGAAGAACGGACGTGTTGTGCGAAGTGTGCCGGGTGAGTAGAGTACGAGTGAGGAGCGGGCAGGACGAGTTGAGTGCTACAAGGAAGATGATCAGCGTTGAACAATATAGGACCATTATTGGTAGATGGCAGGGAATTAAGAAGAATGCTACAGCCAAAATTAGGCAAGGTAGCATCGGGAGGAAACTGAAAGGTGAGATGCTGATGGTGGCAGTGGTTGTCACTGTCCTGCTAGTTATTGGGGGTGTGGAAGTAAATCCAGGCCCACAGGGCAGTGGCAACATGAATTGGGAGGACGTTGAAGTAATAAGGAAAGAGGTTAAGGAGGTAGTAGAGGAACTCCGAGGTGCCAGAATTTAGTCCCGTAGGAGTTCTTTTCCTGCCAGTAAATCTATCGACACGAGGCTGACCTGTTTGAACACCTTCAAATACCACCGGACTGAGCCACGATCGAACGTGCCAAGTTGGGGTCAGAAGGCTAGTCCCTCAACCGACTGAGCCATTCAGCCCGGCGAAGAATAAGAAGAAAGAGAAAGAGAAAGATAAAGAGAAAGAGAAAGAGAAGAAGAAATAATGGCAGAGCTCGATAGCTGCAGTCGCTTAAGTGCTGCCGGTATCCAGCTTTTGGGAGATCGTGAGTTCGAATCCCACAGTGGGCAACCCTGAAAATGGTTTTCCGTGGTTTACCATTTTCACACCAGGCAAATGTTGTGGCTGTACCTTAATTAAGGCCACGGCCGCTTCCTTCCCACTCCTAGCCCTTTCCTATCCTATCGTCGCCATAATACCTATGTGTGTCGGTGCGACGTAAACCAACTTGTAAGAAAAATAATGTTAATATTCAGTTCGTGACTTTTATTAAATTATTTAGAACGTTCACTTGCATTATCCCTTTCTGGGCCAAGATACTGGAAATACTTCTCAGAAAGTAGGGTAACACTATGCTCATCTTGCTTCTTTAATCGCGCCACATTAACACTCTAAACCCCATTGAACTACAGATGTTGGAATGTGTATGTTGACTTTTCATAATTGATGTTTTCCTTCCAACCTATTTACGCTTGCTCTAAACACATCTGCATTGTGGAAGCTAAATAAAAGAGAGAGGAAGCTCATTACATGCACAATTTCGCATGTCAGAAAATGGAGGGCTGACTCCACTCGGAATGCGCTCTTCTTTTAAGAGCAACATGAAGGCGAGATTATGAATTCTCATGAATAACTTAAGAGTAAACAATGCAGCATTTACCACTGCAGAGTAATAAGCGCCCATGCGAAGCATTTATTTAAAATCTTAGAAATCGCATGGCTAAACACGGAGAAGACTGTCAGTTCGCTTAATTGTATTCAGTAAGGAAATGGTTTACTTACCAAATATTGAAATAATAATAATAATAATAATAATAATAATAATAATAATAATAATAATAATAATAATAATAATAATTCGAACCCTAATGTCGGCAGCTCTGAATATGGTTTTCCGTTGTTTCCCATTTTCACACCAGGCAAATGCTGGGCCTGTACCTTAATTAAGACCACGGCTACTTCCTTCCCAGTCTTAGCCCTTTCCTATCCTATCGTCGCCATAAGACCTATCTTTGTCGGTGCGACGTAAAGCAAATAGCATAATAATAATAATAATAATAATAATAATAATAATAATAATAATAATAATAATAATAATAATAATAATAACCCCGTGTGGGAGGGGGACGCAGCTGATGAATACATGTAAAGTGAGAGTTGCTGCATAATATCAGATATAGATGTATTGTGTGAAATAACTTATGACATTGCAACATTTTGCAATACTGCTACCGTAATTGTCGAGTCATCGCTCTGTCATTGTGTGCATTTAGCGATGAGCTCATTTTTTGGAAACGCCTTGATCGCCTTGGGGCCTTTTAGCAACAACCTACAACACTTTGGGTTGGATAGGCGTGACATCATCCTTATTTTTGGAGATTGCGTAGGTGTGTTAACTAATGGCTATATAAGCTGACCGTATATTATAGCGTCAGTCATATGGATGGAGACACTTGCCAAGGAGTGTTGTAGTGAGATGGTAGTGAGAAGTCATTTGGATGAAGGAGTTGAATGGAGAGACATGCCATGAAGTCAGTGGGAGACCGACCCTTACCGTACATAGTTCTACTGAGATGGTAGTAGTCAGTCAGGGAGATGGAGAAGCAGCAGTTACATGGATACTTAGTCGTCAGTCACCATATGGATTAAATGTTCGAAGTGTGTTTCGTATATCTGATCGGTCGAGTTTTTGTGTTAGTGTGGTGACCGCTAAATATTGAGTTGTCGCAATTCATATTAACAGTTATCAGTGAATTACTTGTAAAGTTGATCGTCAAGTGTGAATCTAATTTCAAGCCATGCTATACCTCGTCAGTGAAACAAAAAGGATACATTACCAAATTAGGCTTGAGATACCTACAGGCTACCAATTTAAAGGAATACGTAGTAATAACACTCAAAGTGTTGAAGGTACTGTTTGTGAACTAGTAATGGATACAATTCTTGTACAACTTTTAAATGTCCGGTCAAGAGGAATTCAATATTTAGCGCCTAGTTTCTTTCATTTGTAAGGACATTATTTTGTATCCCCATCTGTTTTATCTGAGACTGCGGAAGATCTCGAGAAGTTGCTACATGGTATGGACGAAGTCTTGGGTAAGGAGTACACGACGAAAATAAATAAATCCAAAACAAAAGTAATGGAGTGCAGTCGAACGAAGGCAGGTGATGTAGGAAATATTAGCTTAGGAAATGAAGTCTTAAAGGAAGTAGATGAATATTGTTACTTGGGTTTAAAATAACTAACGATGGCAGAAGTAAGGAGGACATAAAATGCAGAATAGCACAAGCAAGGAAGAGCTTTCTTAAGAAAAGAAATTTGCTCACTTCAAACATTGATATCGGAATTAGAAGGATGTTTTTGAAGACTTTCGTGTGGAGCGTGGCATTGTATGGAAGTGAAACATGGACGATAACCAGCTCAGAAAGAAAGAGAATAGAAGCTTTTGAAATGTGGTGTTACAGAAGAATGCTGAAGGTGAGATAGATAGATCGAATCACGAATGAAGAGATACTGAATTGAATTGATGAGACAAGATCGATTTGACTAAATTTGACGAGAAGAAGAGATAGAATGATAGGACACATCTTAAGACACCCAGGATTTGTTCAGTTGGTTTTTGAAGGAAGTGTAGGTGGTAAGAACGGTAGGGGTAGACCAAGGTATGAATAAGACAAGCAGATTAGAGCAGATGTAGGATGCAATAGTTACGTAGAAGTGAAAAGGTTAGCACAGGATAAGGCGGGATGGAGCGCTGCATCAAACCAGTCTATGGACTGATGACTCAAACAACAACAATTCAAAGACTATATTTTGTTCAAAATCAAATTAATTTATCGTTTTATTTCAATGTTAGATTTAGATAACATCAAATTTAATGGAAAACCGAACACCAATATCCTTTTCTCAGAATCTGTATGGTAAGTTATCTAAGTAAGCTTATTACCCCACACCCTAGAGGTATTCAAGATCCATCATCTATATATTGTTACATGTATTCTTGACCCTATTAGCCGCACCTTTAAACAACAAACTTCATCATCAATAAGAATAATAATGCCGTAATCATAATTTCAATCAATTAACGTAATTTCGATTAAGATTTACATAATGGAAAGCTAATGAAAATACGTTTGTCAATTTTTATTGTGTTATCGATATATCTTAAACTTTTAAAAATTAATACCTTTTTAGTGAATGATCTATTTTATTCTTCTTATCCTTCCACAAATATTTCCACACGGTAATGGGATTGTGGGTATGAGTTGTGTCTTACATTTGGGTTTCGGCCCAGTTTTACGAACGGATACTTTTCCTGACACTGTATGGAGGGATGCATTCACCATTGTGCGTTCCTGTATGATGTTTTCCATGAGTATATGGAGAGGAGTGTATTGAGACAAACACGCACACACACGCACACACCCATTTCCCAAGTCCCAGGAATTAACCAGATCCAGTTAAAATCCACGACCTGGCCGGGGATCGAACTCGAAAGTATTCGGTTTCAATAATTTAAATTATTTTAATGTGAAATTGGAGAGTATAAGAATGGTCTTTGCTAAAACATCGGATTTTTGAGATGTTTCCGCTGCCTTTTAATAGGAAAATGGTGACTTAAAGAGGCTCTTCTACTTCACATTATGAGACGTAAACATTAAACTATAAGCTTTTCGGAGATATTGAAACTGGTATCACATTTTATACATTTCTGGGTTATTATAACGACGAGACGAGAGTAAATTTTCTACACAATTCAATTATATCAGTGCTTCCACATTCAGTTTAACACTAGCTGTAATAAGTCGTGATGCATCTCGTCATTTAGTAAGAGAATGCCACGTTTACCTCGACTACAATATTAGCTCGGGACTCTATCTAGAGCAAGTTTATTGAGAGCAGTCGTTATCACGAACGCGAATTTTTCAGTGGCGAACACATTTTGTGAATGGCAGAGGGGATGCTAGGTGAGGTCCCACACGTTTTGATGGCTGTCTTCCCTAACTTCGCACAGAATTTTATGCTCGTATGATGCTCGATTTTCACGCCCATGCTCTGTAATACCACCCAAAAACAATTTCGCCCCAGCGCAGACACCTGCGTTACTAAATGCCGTTTAACGGTTTCGCCAGGCTTCAAGAGTTCATAATACGTAATACCGCTCTAGTCCCACCAGACACAAAGCATGGTCTTCTTGCCGATTAGAACACGTCTCACATATTCTAATGAGACATGTTCTAATCGATGGAGGGTGTTCACCGTATGTTTCTAGCAGCAAACGATAACTTTCCAACCCTTTTTTTCTCTTTTGATTAAATAAGAAAAGCAATGCGTACCACAAAATAATGTTCTTTTTCAGGCACAAACATCGACATGATCACTGACTGATACAACACAGATGCTAGTGTTTGGAGGACTCAACTTGTGTGTGTTGGTAGGTTAATATCAGACGAACAATTTTTTTTTTTGCTAGTTGCTTTACGTCGCACCGACACAGATAGGTCTTATGGCGACGATGGGACAGGAAAGGGCTAGGAGTGGGAAGGAAGCGGCCGTGGCCTTAATTAAGGTACAGCCCCAGAATTTGCCTGGTGTGAAAATGGGAAACCACAGAAAACCATTATCAGGGCTGCCGACAGTGGGGTTCGAACCTACTATCTCCCGAATATTGGATACTGGCCGCATTTAAGCGACTGCAGCTATCGAGCTCGGTCAGACGAACAAAACTGACGATTCGGTCAAATTCATACGCTGTGTACTGTACGCTGGCGCCATCTCTTAGTGAACCCGGAAAATACTTATTGCATGCTCCTCGTAGACCACATCGCCCTGCCATGAGGCCAAAGATGAACACGACGAAAACGTGCAGCAAGTGTAACACTTCTCTGCATGTCAACTTTTTCTCACAGTACCATAAATTATAAATAGAAACTAGTGTGTTATCTAGTGATCATTAATGTGCACCAGTGTTTCCGTCCTTTATTACCTGAATAACCTTTACGTAATAGGATAAAACACTGTAATCATATTAACTTTAAGTGCGTAAACCACTAAAATGACTCTTTAATTCTGTAAGTGAATAGTTTGCTAATCTGAAGGCCAGAAACATATGACTGGTTTTGTATGAGGAGTAAAAGAACCTTATGTAGCATAAAAATAAAGTTTTACGGAATATAAACAGAAAAATTCTCCTCGCTAAACACTCTACCCTTTAGACCGGGGCCTCTCAAATGCCCAAATTCTCAAGCGTGCAAATCGAGGCGCAAGAGCTCCGTGCACTGTGCATCGGTCCCGTTCGATTCAGCTCGGACCAATGCTAGGTCTCTAAGCTACTCGGCTAAGCTCGGCTCAAGTCAGCTCGGATTTAGAGCGCTACGGAGCAAGTGTGGTTGAGAGAGGCAGGGGGAGCGAGCGGGACAGGCGTGAGGAAAGTTTTTCTTTTGCTAGTTGCTTTACGTCGCACCGACACAGATAGGTCTTATGGCAACTGTGGGGTAGGAAAGGGCTAGGAGTGGGAAGGAAGCGGCCGTGGCCGTGGTACAGCCCCAGCATTTGCCCGGTGTGAAAATGGGAAACCACGGAAAACCATCTTCAGGGCTGCCGACAGTGGGGTTCGAACCTACTATCTCCCGAATACTGGATACTGGCCGCATTTAAGCGACTGCAGCTATCGAGCTCGGTGCGTGAGGAAAGAGAGAGTAAGCGCTACTGCTCCAAATCGAGGAGTGGGGTGTCTGCTCTCTGGTCAACCAAGGGAAGTCGTCTTTTGCACCGTGCACAGTGCATGCACCAAGCGCATGCATTCCGAGAGGCCCTGCTTTAGACCCTACAGTTCCATTTTTGGAACATGGATTATTTTCCAATAATCCAGTTGAATTGTTTCAAAAATAATTTGTAACATGTATGCAGGATCAAGAATCAAGGGAAATTATGGAATTTCTGCATATTATTAAAAAACCAAAAAGTTGCGATACAGAAAAAATATCTTCTCAGAGGCTAGAAACTGGGACATAATACAACCATGTAAGTTGATTCAGAGAATAAACCTAACCCATTTTTGTAATTTTTTCTATTTACAGTAATGTTGTACGCTTTTAAATCACAGCCCGTGTAAATCGGAAAGCTCCGTCCACGGAAACAATACGGTTTGGACAGGTTTTACTGCATACACAGAGGAACTTCGATATATCGAATCATCTCGGGAGCTAAATTTTATTTCAAGTTATCGAAATTTTGAGATATAGAGAATACAGTTTTTGAGCATGTATAGCACATACTTGAAATAATATGTCTTTTATCTACGGCAGGGCCTCTCAAACGCCCAAAATCTCACGCGTGCAAATCGAGGCGCAAGTGCTCCGTGCACTGTGCATCGGTTGCGCTCGGCTTGTCTCAGACCAACGCTTCGTCTCTGGGCTACTCGACTAAGCTCGGCTCTACTCGGCGCAACTCCGCTACGGGGCAAGTTTGGCAGAGAGAGACAGGGGGAGCGAGCAAGACAAGCGTGAGGAAAGAGAGAGTAAGCGCTATTGCTCCAAATCGAGGAGTGGGGGGTCTGCACTCTGGTCAACCCATCGAAGTCGTCTTTTGCATCGTGCACAGTGCATGCACCAAGCGCATGCAACCTGAGAGGCCCTGATCTACGGGAATATACTAAATACATTATTTTTAACAGTATTTAAACCTTTACCAAAAAAAAAAAAAAAAAAAAAAACTCTACTTTGCAGCATCGCTTTAATTATAACCCTTACTATAGTAACGTTTTGGAAGATAGGATACAGTACATACAGCAGTGAAACAAGAAACATACCTCGGTTAACACCTTTGGAAAGAATTCCTAGTCTCTTCTGTTTGTTACTGTTAACCTTTCCTTCCTTCACATTGAAACTTCTCGTCAGTATCACGCAGCAGAGATTCGTAATTGGAACTTGTCATCCGCGACTTCGGGGATTGCTTTCGTACATGATCGGAAATTAATTAAAATCCGAGAAACAGCGAGGCTTCGCCGATTTTCGTATCGTTAGAAGTTTAAGTTTTTCTGTTCCCGTCATATTAGCTCCCAGGATCACCGTAAACATTTCCTTACTAGTTACTGTTCCCCACAAAACCACAAATGTCGTATCGCACAGTTAATGTTGAACAACATTCGAGTTACAGAGTATTTTTTGCTTCAAGGGAGGAAATGTTTGCTTCGAAAAATCGAGAAATTCGTGCAACCGGATTTCCAGTAATAGAGAAATAAATACACGTGAAGACTATGAAAAACGGCCGGGAAATTTAAATTACTTCGAGATACTGAAAATTCGAGTAACGGAGGTTCGAGATATCGAGGTTCGACTGTAACTCCACATGGGTTGATGTCAGGGACAGGAAGGGCATCCGGTCGTAAAACAGCCATGTGCGACACAGTTTGCACCAACCCCAGGAGAATATGGGAGGAAAGGCGGCGTCCCTTCAAAGGAACTAACCAATGGTATAAATGGTACTTCCATTTTCATTATTATTATTATTATTATTATTATTATTATTATTATTATTATTATTATTATTATTATTAATCTGTTTACGCTCCAGGGTTGGTTTTTCCCTCGGACTCAGCCAGGGATCCCACTTCTACCGCCTCAAGGGCAGTGTCCTGGAGCTTCAGACTCTGGGTCGGGGGATACAACTGGGGAGGATAACCAGTACCTCACCCAGGCGGCCTCACCTGCTATGCTGAACAGGGGCCTTGCGGGGGGGATGGGAAGATTGGAATGGATAGACAAGGAAGAGGGAAGGAAGCGGGCGTGGCCTTAAGTTAGGTACCATCCCGGCATTTGCCTGGAGGAGAAGTGGGAAACCACAGAAAACCACTTCCAGGATGGCTGAGGTGGGAATCGAACCCACCTCTACTCAGTTGACCTCCCGAGGCTGAGTGGACCCCGTTCCAGCCCTCGGACCACTTTTTCAAAGTTCGTGGCAAAGGCGGGAATCGAACCCGGACCTCCGGGGTTGGCAGCTAATCACACTAACCACTTCATCACAGAGGCGGCCTTTCATTATTATTATTATTATTATTATTATTATTATTATTATTATTATTATTATTATTATTATTATTATTATTATTATCTCGTTTACGTCGCACCGACACAGATAGGTCTTATAGCGACGATGGATTAGGAAAGGGCTGGGAGTGGGAAGGAAGCAGTCATGTTCTTAATTAAGGTACAGCCCCCCACATTTGCCTGATGTGTAAATGGAAAACCACGGAATACCGACGGTGGGGTTCGAACCCACTACCTCCCGAATACAAGCTCCTCACTGCTGCGCACCCCTGACCACACGGCCAACTCGCTCTAAATTGTATGCTCTAATTAATTTACGTATGAAATTTACATGGAACAGCACGATTCTCACTTGAAGCTTCACAGAACTACGCAGTACGCAGACACACATGTTATACCGTATTCTATTCCTCTACGATTCTCTCATTTTTAATAACATTTCGTTGCGTTACGTATTTTTGCTCCGAGTAGCAGCGCACAAAGTTCTGTGATGATTGATGTCCCTGTTTCCCGGCCGTATAATGTTCTAGAAGCACGTCAACTCGTGTAACCAAGACGATAAATTCATAGGGAAGAAGTGAAGAAAAAAGAAAAATATATGATGAAAAATTCAATGGGGAGAGGGAACGCAGCAACCAGTGTGTCTGGTGGAGGTAATAAAGTAGCAATTACGGCTTTAGAGTGGGTGGAATGTCCCCAACAAATACTTGTTTACACAGATGTGACAATCGGGTGAGCGATGCCGCCTACTGCTGATACATTCAGCAAGGAATTTGAACTGGCATTGGTTGACGGGGAGTAGAGTCTGTGAACGAGATGAATGCTGACTTTTCCCGAGATTAAGTGCTACATACTCACAATGGAAAGACTAGAAGGTAAGGTTTTCCTTTAGTCCTCACTTCTTATCCATTGTCTGTTATAATTATTAATGGTAGGCATATTGCTTTCATTTATGATTTGAAATAAGGGATACGTTTCTTACTAATAAGGGGCTGCCTGGCCGAGGCGGTAAAGGCGTACTCGGTTCGCCCGAAAGGACGTGGGTTCGAATCCACGTCAGAAAGTCGTAAAAATTAAGAAACGAGATTTCCACCTCCGGAAGTGCATATGGCCCTGAGGTTCACTTAGCCTACTCCAAAAATGAGTACCAGGTTAATTCCTGGGGGCAAAGGCGGCCGGGCGTAGAGCTAACCACTCTACCCCATCACGTGCCGAGGTTAACAATGGTGGAAGCCTTTACCTTCTACTCCTCCAAGGGTATTCATGCCTTATACGAAGGTGACTTTGCTTTGCTTTGTTACTAATATAATAATAATAATAATAATAATAATAATAATAATAATAATAATAATAATAATAATAATAATAATATTTCCTCCGTTAAGGGTGGGCGGTATCTGCCATGTGTAGGTAACTGCGTGTTATTGTGGTGGAGGATAGTGTTATGTGTGGTGTGTGAGTTGCAGGGATGTTGGGGACAGCACAAACACCCAGCCCCCGAGCCATTAGAATTAACCAATAAAGGTTAAAATCGCTGACCGGGCCGGGAATCGAACCCGAGGCCCTCTGAACCGAAGGCGAGTACGCTGACCGTTCAGCCAACGAATCGGACATAATAATAATAATAATAATAATAATAATAATAATAATAATAATAATAATAATAATAATAAAGTCCAGCACCTTGGCTGATTGGTCAGCGTTGAGGCCTTCGGTTCAGAGTGTTGCGGGTTCGATTCCTGGCCGAGTAGGGAATTTTAATCGTGTCTGATTATTTGTTTTGCGTCGGGAACTCGGTGTTTGTGTTTGTTCAAACACTTTCTTCTTCATATTCAGACAACATACTACACCACCAACCACCACACGCAATAGTGATTACATCCCTCCATGTAGGGTTGGCGTCAGGAAGGGCATCCGATCGTAAAACGTGGTCAGATCTACATGTGCGACACACTTCGCATCCGTGACTCCACGAGTATTGGAAAAAAGGGCTAGAAGAAGAATGAAAAGAAACAAACCAAATATGGTGCAATAGGCCATTAGCGGCTTGGCCTGCAATGAGCCTGCTACCCAGTCAGATGAAGTGCAGATACTGGAGTGCGCAGTGGCCAGTGTGACGACCTGAACTTTTTTGTTTTGCCTTCTTGACCAGATCCGCTGTCTCTCGAATGAAGCAGTTCTTGAGTTGACTTCACGAGGCTGTGTTGATGTCATTCCAACCCTCAGTTCAGGATTATAAATCTCAAATATTCAGGAATCGAACTCGTAGCTTCCAAGTTAGGGACAACTACGACGCCTCAACATCATAGGACTGACTCACAAGGTGAATGGTAACATAAAACTTCAAGTTCGAGTGTTTTCTTATACGTATATACATACATACATACATACATACTGCAGCCATTTACAGTAAATGGGTGCAATAGATACATACATACATACATACATGCATGCGCACTAAACCTCAAAAACTGGGCGGCAAAGAATTATTTACTTTTATAAATATTTTAATTGCGAGGATATCCGTGAACAGTGGACATCCGGTAGTCTAAGAGATAATACTTGGATACCTAGTACCTACCCAGTATGTTCATCCTATTTCAGACAAGAAGATTTTGAAAGAATCTCTTCTACTGCGACGGCCATTTTTTGTGCGGTTGAGTGTACATACACCCACCGTTCGGTTATACGCTCTGCCTTGCTCCCTCCAGCGTTAAGTTTATGTCAACCTATCAGTCGACTTGTGCCTACTGTCGTGGAAAACTGTATAGACACCCGAGTTACTGCGTTAATAAAAAGTTTATACTTTGTCTCACATATAAACAAGCTGCACCATAATTTAGATTATGTTATCCTATGTTTAATTATGTGGAGTATTTTTTATTGTATCCAGTTAAATTTTAACGAAGGTTGAATAAAAAGTGCCAGGTATTTTTTCCATTTCCAACGGAGAGCTCACTTTGAAAATTCATGAGTTTAAAAGTATTGATCAGACCGTTACCAAACTTTAACACCTACATCGTAAAGTAACTTATTGTATTGAAGTATTTCACTCATATATTTTTTACTGTCTGTTGCAAACCACGAGAATTTTGCATTTTTTAGCGTTGTATTCCATCATTAAACGTCGAAAAACTAAAATTATGAATTCATTTGGATAGCATTTTAACATCTTTTTTGCCAGTTTTTAGATCTTTTTAATATATTTTTAAGCCTTTTTATAGCTCTTTTTAGGCAATTTATAGGTCTTCGACTTCCGAGTGCTAGTGACAAACTAAGACAATAATGCTCCAACATTTATTTATGTCTATAAAAAGAGACGCACCTGACGTGGAGTTTTCTCCCCTCGGCTGTATGCAGCGCGGACAAGTCGCTGGGGATTCTAACCTCTGGTGATTCCTCCGTGACATGGAATGCTGTGTTGTTTCCAGAAACAGAATGGAATACCCTTCACCCTGAAGGTTGGGGGATCTGAAATATTACTATTTAGAAAACTAGTAGGGATAGAAGTAGCATAGTCACTAACATAACGGATCCAGCTTATTTGTCCCTCGGGATCACAACCCCCCCGGCTCTATTTAGATTTATACATAAGGTTTATTCTTTCTTTGATTAATGAATAATTATATGACAAACTTTTCTTGTAGACACGTGCACTACAGGTGGAACCAAGCTTATCCTATAAATACCGCACGTTCGATCGTAAATTAATTTAATCTTCCGAGTTCCTAGAAGATGAGCGAGGAAGGGAGGAAGGAAGATTAGACACAGTCGCCAAGGAGAAAGCCATTACTGAGCACCACGTATTTAAGAATGGATTTTTTATTATTTTTTAAATTACAAGTTGCTTTACGGCGCACCGACACAGATAGGTATTCTGACAGTTTCGATAGGCCGGATGGCTCGAATATGTGAGACCAAGTGGCATATCTTGGAGGTAGTGCTCTTTGCATTCATATTGATTTCACCTGTGGACTTCGTACTGGTGTCGGCGGTTTTGGAATGAACCTGTTTAAGAAAGAAATAGAAACGTGCCTCGCGAGCGTACGATAAATCTAAGACTGTCACCGGCTGTGTCCAACTTAGCAAACGACTAGTGATACTATTAAATAGCGTACTGGAAAGGCAATGTGTATTCCAATAATAATAATAATAATAATAATAATAATGACAATATTTCTGATTATTATTTTGGGAGTAAAACAAAAATTGGATACCATTAACATAGCTGTGAATTTGGCGAAAGTTTCCGGTCTGAGCACGCGTGCGCCAAGTTTCAAGGACTCTCGCTCGGCAGCTGATGTAGGAAGTAGGTTACGGGGTCAGTGAGTCGCTGAACGCTAGTCTTCTTCGACTCGCCGTTCAGGAGAAGGACTTGGTTCGATAGCGGACAGTTATACCTTCTGCGGGATCCGAAGAAGTAGAACTTTGATTTGAAGTAACCGTATGCCCCGCAAATATGTATCACTTGGGCTATTCTGTTTGTCAACGCACATAACAGACGTCAAGATAAGTCGAGTTTCCTACAGTACATATTCTTTGGACAATATTTCCAGGAATTGGTGGTGTGACAAATTTACTAATTATTATTGTACCGGTTTCAGCTTGAAATCCAAGAAGAGGACAGCTACAAATTTCACCATGGTGATGTTACCTAGCGCTGTGTGTGCGAGTGCTGAGATGGAGGCGTAAACCATGAGACCGTAGCTGACAGCGATGGGTTGAGAGGAAGGCACATATAATTGCACTATTGAGGATGACCAGCCGTCCAGCATCATGAAGACATCGTAAAGCTAAGCCGACGCAGTCGTATAATAAATATCTGTTCTGTAGTGGGATAGTTACGTAGTTATAATTGGTAAATGGTCTTGCATTTTGGTATAGTTGTGTAGTTGTAGTACTTTGCCATATATTAGTATCAGTAGATGATCTTCACATACTCGTTTCCGTTAGATAGGCTTAATATAATATTGAATGGTATATGCGATTTGTGAATTATGTTCAGTGAATCACTTGGTAATAATTCTCGTGATTCCACATTGTAAATTCACTACAGACATGACTGGTGTAGAATGGTGTCAGAATCTTCGAGTACGTAAATTAGATTTTCTCGGATGTACAGTCGTCGCACTGAAGCGGATCATAATTTCAAATGGTATCTGTTGGAATATAATGGTGTGTGATCTTTGAACTTAAGTCTTGAAAAATGATTCCGTTACTCTGAATCAGAACCTGTGAATGTAAATGCAGTGTAGAAATAGTTAAATCGAGACACGAGAACCGGTAGATAGATTGGATCTTCGAGAATTCGAAGATAATTGTATACGCGTAGGACTTGTTGCGTGAGGCTATTGTGATGAATTTGTGACATCCCGGGGCGGATCACAAATGTATCGTCGTGTGATTATGGGTCATTATAGTAGATTTCACTACTATTGCCGTGATAATTTTGCGTCTTCGAGAGAGATTAAATTGTAGTGCGTAATAGATGTATTATGTCTTCGAGAGTAAAGTCACGCCATGATTATAGACGATGGTTATTGATGCATATGACAGGTATTGTAATATGTTAAATATTTGCGTGATTTTGGATAATTAGTCTGCGTATATTTGATTTTGACTACGTCTTCGATGAATTATGTCTAACTTGGTTCTATCCCGAGTTCTCCGTAATTTGTAACTTTAATATTTGCGTTAACTCACAGTGGTTCTGGATCAATCTTTGATATCTTTCCCGAATTCGAGACCCTTCCCCGAACGTCGAGGACTTTCATCCGGGTCATCTATCTGAGTATTAGAAACCTTGAGGTACGCTTAACTATGATAGGAATATTCGACGGTATTCGGACGTTAGGATCATCTTCCGTGTTGCCAAATGTGTAGATACTGTAATTTATTTTGTAGATGTTAGTGTATCATAGAATTGTGGTCATGGTTATCGTAGTTTGAGTTCATCTTGTATTTTTGTCTCAGATGTTATTGTGCTATGAGGGTAGTGTTACTTTCTTTGATATTTGGATCCAAGATTATGATGTGGCGTTTCAGGAGTTAAATTTTGTGTTAGGCAGACCATTTCAAATGATTTAAATGATACTTTCAGACGTTAGTTTATTTGTTTAATTTCGCTAATCCAGTAAGGGACTGGTAACTGAACAGATAGTTATTTCGTTGAGTCGATTAAGTTTAAAGGGAAATTATGGCATCAAATTATGTAACAAGCGATTGGAATTTTGGATAAAAAAATTGAGAATGTGATATAATTATCGCATATAATTTAATTTAATTTTTCTCTTTGTTAATATTTCAGATTGGATCGTCAGGACCCAGATTTTTCAGTTAGTTAAATGAAAATTAATTACTTTGACAAAATTATTGAAAACAATCTGTGACTGTGATTTGTTAGGGCAAGATAGGGCGATGAATCATGTACCACCCCATTCGACTTATTTTGTTTGTACGTCGAGAGCTGCATTTTAATTTTTATTAGCGATCATTTCCACAATCATAGTTATTAAAGGATGAAAATATGATACTATTTATGTTAATAAACCATGCCATATATGAATTTTACTCTGCATTTTTATTTATTACATGCCACAATATCAATTTATTTTCCTATGCATGCCACATCCTTGGTTATTTTACTTGAGCGTCTTATTTTCGAACTGAACACCCCCTGAGGTATCTCAGTGGTCTCCGGCTGTTGACTAGTGTAACGGGTGCAGTATTATTGTGACGATGGGACAGGAAAGGGCTAGGAGTGGGAAGGAAACGTCCGTGGCCTTAATTGCGGTACAGCCCCTGCATTTGCCTGGTGCGAAAATAAGAAACCACGGAAAACCATCTCCAGGGCTGCCGACAGTGGGGCTCGAACACACTATCTCCCGAATACTGGATACTGGCGGCACTCAAGCGACTGCAGCTATCGAGTTCGGTCAAGAATGGATTTATATTTGAAAAAAAAGTAGCGGCGATTGGGTATTAGAAGTGTTGTGGGCACAAACATTTATAGTTAATAAATAGTACCTGCGTTTGAATGATATAGCGGGCGACGAGGGAAGGGAAAGTACATCGAAATTGAAAGAAAAATGCTAGCACTTAAGTTGGTAGACTGTGAACACCGCCATGCGCGATCCCCTCTTAATCATTACAGAATCAGATAACACTTCATCTACTGTAATTCTCTATTTTCTAGAAATTTAACAACTCATTATTATTATTATTATTATTATTATTATTATTATTATTATTATTATTATTATTATTATTATATGATTGTCTGACCATTTTAATTTAACGTCATCTGGCTATCTGCTTTTCAATTTTGACGTTCCGTTTTGCTCTACTCCTGCTAGGTGGCAAACTAAACCGAATCTATCCTGGGTGTCCACTGTTGTATTTTAATGAATTTTGTCAGGTAAATACCAAATGTGTCACCAGAGATCTTTGACATGCCGACAAAATTGTCGTTTATATTAATTTATAGGGAGAGTAATCAGGGATTGAATAATTTATCAAGGGAAATGTTCGATAATTTTTCAAGTTCTGTAAAATCATTTAAAAAATACTAGGTAAACGACTGATAGTGAATCTGTATTCTGCGTGGCAGCCTTACACGCAGATCAATGATTGATTGTTGAATGTTTCTTGTAAATATATTACGGGAACAGATAGACAAATATTTTGAAGCTCTCATTGGGTAGCCTTTCATAAACCTAACATCTGTCCTGTTGTAATACTCAGTTTTTATTATATTTTTCAATTATTTGGCTTCCTCTTAGCGTTGATGAATTGAACGAACCAATGGTTACCTAGCCAATCATATAATTTTAAAAGGCGAGCCGTTCATCAAACAGTAGTATAATTGAGTTTAGTAGGCTATTGATATTAATTAAAACGGATGTGCCAAGAGAATTTCCTTTACACAGAGGAGCGATATTATTGAGCGCGTGTGCAATCACAATAATGATTTAACTCTTATTTTATTTACTTTTAAAAAGGTTGTCCAATATCATATTACTTTTTATCGGATTTTGTAGATCATAAGTGTAGACTAAAGTGGGGAATCCATAACCATAGGAACTCACTCAAAACTGGTACGGTGAAATAGTTTTCAATTTAAGGGAAGTCTCCCCCGAAGTGCAGTATATGGCATAACTTATAATAACGAAATAACGAACATGCTCTAAACATGAATGAGAGCTGAATGCGCCGGTAAAATGTCACTTAAACGACAATGGATGCAGCAAGGCGGAGCTACTGGCCGCACCTCGGGGGGAGGGGGTCACTTACCCTACTACAGCCACACTTTGGAGATCGTTTCTAGTATCCTTTCCACTCCCAGGATCACACCTCCCCAGATGCCTATATGCTGAAAGAATCAGTTTTCCGCTCAGGTGATCCACCACTAGCGGCCGGCCCTCAAGGACTGCCGGACGATGTCCTTTCTAGAGAACGATAAGGTTCCTTTACTTTCTCTCGAATTTGAAGTGAAATATTGGACGCGAATAATGCTAAGAAAATTAAATTTTATTGTAAAATTGTAAATTCTCATCAATAAGGAGGACTGTTCCGCAATATCAAACTTAGGTGACTGAGTTTCAGCGCGCAATTCACTGGGAAATGTTTTCAGGTTGTGACGGTATTTAGTGTACCAAACCTCCTCAGAAAACCTTTTGGACCGGTATCTGCACCATTAGAAATTTGTATCAACGAGCTTTGACAATGAACATTGCTGAATCTCACTTGGAGTGAAATACCCATTGAACTATAGGTAATACTGACAGTAGTGGTAGCTCTCGCAGAAAACTGCTTCCTGTTCCTTGGCTAGTCACGCCCCCTCGTGTACGGCAAAGTTGACTAGATACAGAGCCTGGAAGTTAGCTGATATGTTGTGTTTGATGGACTCTTTTGGTAGCATACGGTTACGCTAACAGGTAGCAGAAGAAAACAGATGTGAACTCACAAACGCTTCATTTCCACAGGTAAGCAGTCTCAGCACTATCTAACTGCAAAGCTATAAATATGGTATTTTAAAAGGATAATTACTATTTTCTTCCGGTTTGGCTCTTGTCATTAAGTATTCTGTGTTTATGGAGATATCTCACATGATATTTGGCATACTAAATGTCGTACGTTACGTTTTATAGGTTATAGTCAGAATGATATTGTTACAGAATGTATAACTTCAATTGCAGATTTCCGTGGAAACGTCCGGAAATATTTAAAAGGTGGGTTATAGCTGTGAGAAGTAAATACATGACTCGAACAAAATGGGAGATGTTCGATACATTTTCAACTTCTTTGAAATCATTTCAAAAAAAGACTAAGGAAACAACTGATACGGAATCTGCCACATGGGTTGGTGCCCTAAATGCAGATCAAGGGTGATTGATTATTTTGTAACGTGTATATATTTTGTTTATTAAGTGTATATTCCAAGGTGAAAAAAGTATATATATATACACGCATACGTATGCTGCCCCTGTCCTGATAATAAATATGGTTCAAAACCTGATTACAATGTATTTTCAATTGACCCTCATTCGCAGATATTTCCCGTCTAAACTCACTAAGCTATAATTTTTTATGCATAGACCCTATGTTTCGTTTGCATGGCGTCTATTTTATTGCCTTTCTAGTGTAGGTATCGTTCTCGAAAGCCAAGAATAACGGCCGAGGGGATTCGTCGTGCTGACCCCACGACACCTCGTAATCTGCAGGCCTTAGGGCTGAGCAGTGGTCGCTTCGTAGGCCCTGGCCCTTCGAGGCTGTTGCGCCAGGGTTTTGTCCTTTTTTAGTGTAGCTATACGCATTTACTCTCTTGTGATCTCTTGAAGAAAAAATGTTTGAGTATAATCAGGCCTAGAATATATTTTCATTTTATCCAATATTCCAAGGCATTTTCAGTTTCAAATTGCTATTAATCCTCTGATATATATATATATATATATATATATATATATATATATATATATATATATATATATATATATATATTTCACCGTAAATCAGGTGAAATGTGCAAGAGACAATCCGCCTAAATGTTTAAAATTCGCTAAGATACCCGCACGTATACGTCAGTCATGCCTCCATGCCGTACAGCTAGTCGCCTCGGAAGCCGCACTTCGCTCCCATACAGTTAGCGTTCCAGTATTACCTACAGTTCAATGAAAAAAACCTTGCCATTCACTTCTTCGAATATCGCATGTCCACGCTTTTTTCGGCTGGGTGGCGCTCATCTCTACTGTTACCCAGTCGGCCCAAGGAAAATCAAACGGGCAGACGCCTAGTTGGCTGTCGCCGCTCCTCTCCACCATGTACTCGTGCCTAATCAAGGGTGTGGACACTTCTTATTCTCCAACCTCCATCCGTGATGAAATTCGCCGCAACAGAACCTTTGTTGAAGCGGTTCTTCGCCTTCTCCAGATGTCGTCGCCTTCTTCCGCTTTCGAGGCCCACCACTCGGCATCATTGAAAATGGTATACGTCTGTATGATGCTGACTATGCTGCAGTCCCTACTCCGGAGCATCTACTACAGCAAATGATTTCCCTTCCTGACTTCCCCATCTCTCCTACCATACCTCCCATCGTTACTCACTCCACCCCCACGTTTACTACTACTACTACTACCACCACCACCACCACCACCACCACCACCACCACCACTTCTGTACATACTGCTCCGTCTACTTCCACCTGCACTGTTACGTCCAGTCACCCCTCCTCTATCATGTCTGCACCCGTTATCTCCCTACCCGCTCATTCACAATCGCCCCCTGCTCACTTCACCGATGCCACCGTCGCAGCTCCGTCGCTCTCCCCCACCACTGAAGACTCCTCCGTACCAGAATACCACCGGCTTTCGTCGCCGAGCTGTGTCGTCCGTGGCCTGGACCCCGCCTTCACCGAGCAAGACATCCTGGCTGCACTGAACTCCGCCGGCGTCCTCGCCCGTCGAGCGCTCCGCATCTTCAACTCCAGCGGCCCGACCTTCATGGTTCGTCTCCAACTCTCTTCTGCAGCCGACGTCGCCCATCTGCTCACCACCGGAGTCCGTTTTCGCGGGCGAACATATCGAGTGAGCCTTCTCGCTCCCCATCCCGCTCCGAACGTTCCCTTCCTCTTACCTCTTCTCGTACTCCACCGCCCGCCCCGCCACCCACGCCACCACCGCAAGCGGTCCCCCTACCCGCTCCACAACCTAACTTCTTCATACCGCCCCTCCCGACCCTAGACCTTCTCCGCCTTCTTGCCACTTCCATTACCAACATTACCGCCACCCTTTCCTACCTTCTCTCACAATACTACCTCCCACCTTTCACCCAATTTCTGCCAGCAACATTTATGTAATACACTTATGTACATCTCTGTAAATATATGTCACTTTCTGTAATGCGCGCCCGAGCTACATCTGTCTTAAATAAAGTCACTTCTCCCCTCCTCCCCTGCTGTTCGTGGGGGTTTGCCCGCTCGAGATGCTTTGGGGGCTTCGCCCTGGGTCCCGGTTTGTTGTGATGGTGCCCTTACGCCAGATTCATTCACTTTTCCCCCTCTGGTGTGTACGACACACACCCCCTAGATTATAACTTCTCCACCACTCCTTTCCTCTACACGGCCTAAGAGCTCGTTAGTTGAGGTGATGGCCCGCCCCTCCTCGTTTGAGGAGAGGAATGAAATAACTTGTTTTCGCTTCGGTTCACCTTGCCATTCGCGTGCGATATTTGGCTTTTTCTTTCAATTTGATCCGCGCTGTGCTGCGCTCTTTGTTTAACCTTTTAAACTCTCGATACTACTTCCGGCAAACTGCGCACGCGTTGCGAGCTGCCTGGGGAAACGACTCTGCTTAGCGAGCAGACGCTTTCACTTGAAGACCGACAGCCATCATGAAGAGGTGTTTGTGTCCATTCAGCGCGATGGCGTGGCTGTGGGAATTGACCCCGAATAAGACTGATTTACTACGGGCATTGTAGCCCATTAACTTTGGTGGAGTTATCCTTCCTTTATATTTATAAATCCACGCTGGTTTACCAGCAATTTTCTTCTAATCTCTGCAGTCTCGACGATGGGAAACTGGCGTCCTTTGAGCTTGTGTAAACCGCTCCTAGTATCCTGCAAACTGTAAGTTATCTACTTTATTCTTTAAAAACTACGAAGTGTGCGTTCTTGGAGAAGAAAAATAGGATCCGTGGCTCAGTGGAACTCTAAATTGAACCTCCGATACATCGTGTCTGAACCTGATAATAATAATAGAGCGTTGGCAGCGGTGGATTAGTTCCGGGAAAAATAACTGCTGTGGCCGCCGCCCACCCACCCCCAACCGACCTGGGAGACCACCGGCCTCCACTGTGATCCACCTACGAAAGTGCCCGAATTGCGGAAGAAGGTAAACATGCTCGATAATCTAGAGCAGGGCCTCTCAGGGTGCACGCGCGTGGTGCATGCACTGTGCACGGTGCATAAGCCGACTTCGCTTGGTTGACCAGAGTGCAGACCCCCACTCCTCGATTTGGAGCAATAGCGCTTACTCTCTCTTTCCTCACGCCTGTCTCGCTCGCTCCCACTGCCTCCCTCTTCCCCACTTGCCCCGTAGCGCTCAAATCCGAGCGGAGCTTAGCTGAGTAGCCAAGAGACAAAGCGTTGGTCGGAGCCATCCGAGCGGGACCGATGCACAGTGCACGGAACTCTTGCGCCTCGATTTGCACGCGTGAGATTTTGGGCGTTTGAGAGGCCCTGATCTAGAGGACTGTTCTGAACAATGCTTGAGACGTAAGGAGCACAGTTTGAACACAGTATACCGACGCACTTGGCGTTGCCATCGTCACCTTGCAGACTATAATGACGTATTTTGATGTTCAGAGCGTGTTTATAATTTCAGTACAGTTTAGTATTGTTTCCTTGGTTCAGGCATAAGAACGTCAGCTTGTCAAATATCAGTGCCACTTGAAATTTGTACTGTGAGAAGATGGGTGCCCATTAAACGTGATTTTTGGCTCCGAAGAGTTTAAAAGACCTATTCATACCTATGGTAAACTAAGTAATGAGAAACAAGGCAAAGAGAAAGCATAATATGCACTTGACAGAATATAATTTGAATATAGATGAAAATATACACCCCGGTATATATACTTAATTTGCAAACAATAGTAAATGTTACAACATGATAAAAGGAGATGTAATGGAAAATGATATGTTTTTGACATGCTCTGTCGGTGAAAAATATCTAATTCCCTCCATGGGAATTTAGAATTTTCCATTCGGAATTGCTAGGTGGGCAATAATTCCATTGTGGAGATTTATCTCCCGTATGCAGTTATCAGACTGTGCCTCTTATATAGGCTTCTGATAAGCTCACCTGCATACACCCAGCGTCAGTGGGTAGGGTCTGACACATCCCACTCTGACGAGTCTAGTGTCAGACCTAAGACGAAACGCTGGTTGATAGAGTGGGGGAGGCAGACGAATAATACTCCCACGGTATCCCCTGCCTGTCGTAAGAGGCGACTGAAAGGGACGATTGAATTAGAACCATGAAACTACTTGTAATTAGTACCATCACGCGAGGAACACCATGGGTCGCCTTTACTTGTGAGTAGTTCCACTATGTTAGGTACACAATAGGTTTGTGATTAGTAGCAGTGCTTTGCAGTGCCCGTGATTAGTACCACAATATACGAAACACCAGGGTCTTACGTTGCCTGTCATTAGTACCACTATATGAGCGACACCGTGGGTCTGCGTTGCCTGTGATTAGTACACCTATGTGAGAAACATCATAGGTCTGCGTTACCTGTGCGTATTATATTATCTGTAAGTGGTACCACAATATGTGGAACACCGTAAGTCTACGTTACTCATGATTAGTACCGCTGCGTGAAAAAAACCATAAATTTACTATCCTAGCGATAACTGCCATTATGAGGGGACGTTGACCTGGATTTTGGACCTCTTTAGATAAAGAGGATCATCCCAGTAATGAAGTCATTGTGAACTGGATCCATTGATTGTTTTTGTTTCACAATCATTTTGTCATCACCATTCGTTTTAGATTCTAGTCAGTGGATACAATTTGAAGTTTTGACTTTCGTTTCGTTCACCTCGTACCATTAGGGGCCGATGACGTAGCTGTTAGGTCCCTTCAATCAGCAAACATCATCATCATCACCATCACCATCACCATCAGATTTTAGTCAGTGGATACATCTTGAAGTTTTAATTTGCATTTCATTACACCTTGTACCATTAGAGGCCGATGACCTATCTGTTAGGCCCCTTTAAGCAACAATCATCATCAACAAAGAGAGATGTGAATTAATCTGAGTCTTTTTCACCGCTGTCTATCCAATATGGGCTAGCAGTATCCAAAATACAGTCTCTGTATTTAACAGAGCGAAGTTCGGCAGCATCGACATAGCAAAGCGTTCGGCATTACATACATTACTTGCGTTTTTTCACCAGAGCTCAGTGAAGCATCACTTCTATATTTATTTTTATATCCTTCCATGATATGTTTTACCACATATCTCTAGTACAAGGTGTTGGCTTAGTGCGTTCATAAAAAAGACTGATAGCAAAGTATTCCATTCTAGGCTATGAGCAGCTACAACTCTGCACACCGAAACTAAACGTAAACAGACATATTGATATCAAAAATTAAGTTCTCAGAAGGAATCTGTTATTGAATTTGATCGATTGCAAATGATAAAGAAAATCAAGTTCTTTAGGCCTTTTCAATCGTGACATTACCAACGTTTCGCCCCAGTGCAGCAGAGTCATCGTCAGTTTGATTGCCACACATGCCCAAGACGCAGGCGGCTAGTGCGCCGTTGGGACACCACTGCATGCTTCTTTTAACAGTTTGCCTTACGTCACACCGGCACAGAGAGGTCTTACAGCGACGATGGCATAAATAAAAGGGCTAGGAGTGGGAAGGAAGCGGCCGTGGCCTTAATTGAGGCACAGCCTCAACATTTGCCTGACATGAAAAATGGGAAACCACCGAATACCATCTTCAGGGCTGCCGACAGTGGGCTTCGAACCCACTATCTCCCGAATCCAAGCTGATAGCCATGTGACCAAGACCGCACGGCTACTTGTTCGTTTGAAATGTGATAAAGAACCGAAGATGAATGATAGAGAAAAATACGTAATCTCTTTTAGTTTACAGGAAATCATCCTGTTCCGTTGGCTTTCAGTGTCGGTTCCGAGCTTCAAGAGAAACCTGTAAGTATATCACAAAAGTGTTCAGAATAACAGAATAACGCACTAGAAAAAAACAGTAACTGGGAAGTGGGAACTGTCACTAGTAGCAGCTTACAGACACAGAATGTGACCTTCAGATCAAGTGAGAGCGCTTTCGTAGGAGATTGCTTAAATCAAATGTGTATAATATACTCTATAGTGTATTTGTTTAAGTTGCTGCTGTCATCTGGTAATTAATGTGTAAACTGTTATGACATATTCAACTGCCAAGGGGTAATCGTTGACTCAGACATCGCGAGAGCTACGTACTTATAACATTATTATAAGTTCCATCCGTATAATTTTTCTTGTAGCAAAAATAAATTAGTATGCTTTTTTTTGGTATTGGCTTTACGTCGCGCCGACACGGATAGGTCTTATGGCGACGATGGGACAGGAAAGGGCTAGGACTGGGAAGGAAGCGGCCGTGGCCTTAATGAAGGTACAGCCCCAGCATTTGTCTGGTGTGAAAATGGGAAACCACGGAAAACCATCTTCAGGGCTGCCGACAGTGGGCTTCGAACCACCTATCTCCCGAATACTGGATACAGGCCGCACTTAAGCGACTGCAGCTATCGAGCTCGGTATTTTTTTTTTTGCTAGGGGCTTTACGTCGCGCCGACACAGATAGGTCTTATGGCGACGATGGGATAGGAAAGGCCTAGGAGTTGGAAGGAAGCGGCCGTGGCCTTAATTAAGGTACAGCCCCAGCATTTGCCTGGTGTAAAAATGGGAAATCACGGAAAACCATTTTCAGGGCTGCCGATAGTGGGATTCGAACCTACTATCTCCCGGATGCAAGCTCACAGCCGTGCGCCTCTACGCGCACAGCCAACTCGCCCGGTGCTCGGTAAATTTTTTTTTTTTTTTTGCTAGGGGCTTTACGTCGCACCGACACAGATAGGTCTTATGGCGACGATGGGATAGGAAAGGCCTAGGAGTTGAAGGAAGCGGCCGTGGCCTTGATTAAGGTACAGCCCCAGCATTTGCCTGGTGTGAAAATGGGAAACCACGGAAAACCATCTTCAGGGCTGCCGATAGTGGGATTCGAACCTACTATCTCCCGGATGCAAGCTCACAGCCGCGCGCCTCTACGCGCACGGCCAACTCGCCCGGTGCTCGGTAAATTAGTATGCTTACTATGCATATTCATATTATAGATAACATAACATAATTTCATTTTACTTAATAGATCCTCTTGTACCGCTTTGTGTCGAAATTTGACAGACAGATCATCATGTTTTCTTGTCTTCTATCCTTGATTGGGGCATTGCCAAACTCACTCCTCTAGATTTCAGAAAAGACGCTATGTTGTTTTCTCATTTCATCCGTTGTCTGCCTCTCGTTAACTTCATAGCAAATAAGAATGTGTGTTTTGCTGCACCGACTTTCAACAGTGTAGTGATGGGTGCGCGCATGTGCGAGTGAATGAATGGGACTTCGCAACACAGGAGTTCGGAGACAAGCTTGAAGCCGTGACAATAAAAGGTGAGTAACGTTGGACGTTATTTTTAACTGTTACTTTTCACAGTTACTCTCCTGTAGCAGTGATAGGTGTAACTTACACGAAAATAACCGTTTGTCACACCTCTACCACTAACACCCGAATGTACACGGACAGCTACGTGATTGAAAACACAAAGCGACTCGCTCAGTAGGTATGATTGACAAATCAACATCAAGGCATCTGGAGTCGATAATATTGTATTCTTCAGAGTAAGTTGTGTATTCCTTTGCATTATCGGACATAGCCAATAACCATTTCTTATGTAGGAACTCTTGCATCACTTTGTTATTTAGAAAATATTTGCGAATTTTTTCTGAAATGCAACATATTTCACACATTGAAAATGAAAATCCACAGCCTGTTTCCAGTTATTCGACCGGGTCAGAAATGGAAAGAATGAAGGCTCGATCTAGCGGCGAGGACGGAAATTATGCCGGCTGCTGAAGCCTGTCGCACTCCTCTGGGACAGTCCGGCTCCATGGCTAAATGGTTAGCGTGCTGGGTGTATGTGTCGTCTTCATCATCATTTCATTTTCATCACGACGCGCAGGTCGCCTACGGGTGTCAAATCAAAAGACCTGAATCGGGCGAGCCGAAGTTGTTCTCGGACACTCCCGGCACTAAAAGCCATACGCCATTTAATTTTTTCTCTGGGGCAATGATTAATGACTGTCATCATCATCATCATCATCTGTTTACCGTCCAGGGTCGGCTTTTCCCTCGCACACAGTGAGGGATCCCACCTCTACCGCCTCAGGGGCAGTGTCCTGGAGCTTCAGACTCTTGGTCGAGGATACAACTGGGGAGAATGACCAGTACCTCGCCCAGGCGGCCTCACCTGCTATGCTGAACAGGGGCCTTGTGGAGGGAAGGGAAGATTGGAAGGGATAGGCAAGGATGAGGGAAGGAAGCGGCCGTGGCCTTAAGTTAGGTACCACCCCGGCATTCGCCTGGAGGAGAAGTGGGAAACCACGGAAAACCACTTCCAGGATGGCTGAGGTGGGAATTGAACCCACCTCTACTCAGTTGACCTCCCGAGGCTGAGTGGACCCGGTTCCAGCCCTCATACCACTTTTCAAATTTCGTGGCAGAGCCGGGAATCGAACCCGGGCCTCCGGGGGTGGCAGCTAATCAAGCTAACCACTACACCACAGAGGCGGACAATGACTGTCATACGAAATGAAATTATATTGGAGAGTGTTGCTGGAATGAAATATGAGAGGAAAAACCGGAATACGCGGAGAAAAACCTGTCCCACCTCCGCTTTGTCCAGCATAAATCTTACATGGAGTGACCGGGATTTGAACCACGGAACCCAGCGGTAAGAGGCTGGCGCGCTGCCGCCTGAGCCACGGAGACTAAGCTATATTTCACACCTTAAATCTCTCAAATATTTAACCTGTATGGAGTTTGTTTCGTGAGGTTATCCATTAGAACGATCCAAACGTTTTAAAGAGGCTGCCTGGCCGAGGCGGTAAAGGCGTACTCGGTTCGCCCGAAAGGACGTGGGTTCGAATCCCCGTCAGGAAGTCGTCAAATTTAAGAAACGAGATTTCCACTTTCGGAGGTGCATATGGCCCTGAGGTTCACTCAGCCTACACCAAAGATGAGTACCAGATTAATTCCTGTGGGCAAAGGCGGCCGGGCGTAGAGCTAACCACTCTACCCCATTACGTGCCGAGGTTAACAATGGTGGAAGCCTTTACCTTCCACTCCTCCAAGGGCCTTCATGGCCTGTACGCAGGTGACTTCGCTTGCTTGCAAACGTTTTAAAATGCTTTTTTTTTTTTTTTTTGCTTTACGTCGCACCGACACAGATAGGTCTTACGGCGACGATGGGACAGGGAAGGGCTAGGAGTGGGAAGGAAGCGGCCGTGGCCTTAATTAAGGTACAGCCCCAGCATTTGCCTGGTGTGAAAATTGGAAACCACGCAAAACCATTTTCAGGGCTGCCGACAGTGGGGTTCGAACCTACTATCTCTCGAATGCTGGATAATGGCCGCACTTAGTTTTAAAATGAACGCACTCGTGAACTCTTCACACTATTTTAAGCCATATCGTGTGTCCCAAAGCTAACAGTTGGATTGTCTCATGAGAGGCGCTGAGCAGCTCTGAATAACGCTATGCCATTAAACTTCAATGCAGTATTGCCCGTGTAAGAGCTCTCCTCGGAAGAACTCATGACGGTACCTGTTGCAGGCACTGCAGCGAGAATGAAACGCTTCCACGCGTCTTTGGATTTTGCCAACATGGGGAACTCCTCCGGAACACACGACATCATGTCGTAAGATGTAAAATAGCGTCAGTCCTGACCGGGAGGAGCTACGAGGTGTTCGGAAAAGTCCTCTGTGTTTCTCCAAACTGAAGTACACTTCTTCTTCTTCTTCATCATCATCATTTTTGTCTTTTTACAATGCAGGGCTGGTTTTTCCCTCGGACTCAGCGAGGGATCCCACCTCTACCGCCTCAAGGGCAGTGACCTGGAGCTTCAGCTCTGGGTCGGAGGATACAACTGGGAAGGATGACGAGTATCTCGCCCAGGCGGCCTCGCCTGCTATGCTGAACAGGGGCTTTGTGAGTGGATCGGAAGATTGGCAGGGATAGACAAGGAATAGGGAAGGAAGCGACCGTGGCCTTAAGTTAGGTACCATTTGCCGGGAGGAAAAGTGGGAAACCACAGAGAAGCACTTCTAGGATGGCTGAGGTGGGAATCGAACCCACCTCTATTCAGTTGACCTCCCGAGGCTGAGTGGACGCCGTTCCAGCCCTCGAACCACTCTTGAAATTTCGAGGCAGAGCCGAGAATCGAACCTGGACCCCCAGGGGGCGGGCAGCTAATCACACAAACCACTACACCACAGAGGCGGACTGGTACACGCAAAATAGACAAAATAGCGATAGACAGGTCCCATCATCGATCCAAAAGTACGCCTTGAAATGGAGAAAGAAAAATCATTAACTGTCGATCGTGAGAAAAGAAACATCAATGAGCCCACAGTGGACTATTTTAAGACCTCTAAACTGTACGGTAATGGAGTTGCTTATGGGATGCAGAGGTATTCTTTTCGAGAATTTTGTATTCATTTCGTTCTTAGAATTAAACTGACAAATAATAGCACTACTGGTTCTAAAAAGCACTCTTCAGATCTTGAGAAATCACCTGTATCAAACTCATTAAATGTAATTCATGTCCAAGTACTGTCTTTAGAATTACACATGTTTATGGTAAGCTTTGTTAAATGGCAATCCATAATATTTACGAAGCGATTATAAATAAATACACTGGCGGCAACACATGATTTATATCCGTATTTTCTAACTGGCAGTCTTGTTTTGTATAATGATGTAGTCCGTTCGAAGATAGCCATTAATCTTACGCTTTCAACCTTCTTCTTTAGAACAGATTTATAGAGAAATGTTGGGTATACACTATTTCGTCGCATCGCCCCAGCTATAGATAGCCCAATCCGTGCCGATTTATAACAAGTTTCACGTCAAAATTTGTGTTACAGTAACTCCAAGGGAAATTATCTGTACTGACACAAAGAAAAACGGAAAAGTACATTTGAGTTACACTTATATTTAATTTGTTAAAAATGAAGCCATGTTTTCCAGTGTTGACTTAGTTAAATGTAACAAAGGCTTTTCAGTCTGTCAAACACACAGCAAATACAATGTAAATTAAAACACTATACACATATCTGTAAAACACACATTAACATACAAAGAATGACATGTTTCGTTCTACAAGAACATCCTCAGATTCTATCAAATCACTTAAAATCAAGCTTATATATGTACAGTATTGTTTACGTAGCGTAAACTTGTCAATGATAGAGATAACATGAAACAGTAATGATAAAAATAAATTATATACAATTATTAATATAATGAAAAACTGAAGGACTGAAATAGTGTTTGGTGACAACGGACTTAACATCGGCAGTCTAGATAGATACGTAAGCTTTTCATTATATTAATGGTATATAATTTATTTTTATCATTACTGTTTCATGTTATCTCTATCATTGACAAGTTTACGCTACGTAAACAATACTGTACATATATAAGCTTGTTTTTAAGTGATTTGATAGAATCTGAGGATGTTCTTGTAGAACGAAACATGTCATTCTTTGTATGTTAATGTGTGTTTTACAGATATGTTTATAGTGTTTTAATTTACATTGTATTTGCTGTGTGTTTGACAGACTGAAAAGCCTTTGTTACATTTACACTTATATTTAAGACATTCAAATTACTCTCCCCTGTGACTAGCCCTGCTGGTCTATCCAAAACATATTTTACTCTAGTGAGGCAGAGAGTGCTGGCCGTCACTTGAACCAAACAGAGAGCTCAATTACCCGTCTTAAAGAAGATGAGCTGTTCCGCGTGACCGCCAGTAAGGCTTTGTTCACTAACCTCTGCGTGATGTCAGAACATTAACTACTCCCTGATAACTTCAAGAGATTCTAGTTCTGATCAAGTTTTAAAAAGCGAAAACGCTTAAAAATGCATTTCATGAGGGTAGAGACGATGATTATAATTAGGTCATTATCATGTCCAGAGAACGATATTACGAAATACGACGATATAAAATCAGCAGCATTATTCAAGATTGCTCAACATCCCGTCTAATCCTAACAAGAGAAGAACATGGAAGAGACCTGAGATTTTTAAGATAGGGTAAAACAAAGAGACTTGACATAGATGGCATAAAAATGCAAGAATTCTTACGTATGAATTGGAGTCATAAGAGAAAAGACTCTACCAATGCGGAGTGCCGAATTACAACGATCCAAAGGTCAAGTGATGTGATGCGTTCGAACACTAAATGCCTACAGAATTGACAGTTCTTTCATTTATTATTTTATATTATGTAAAAGTTACAATAATCAAGGGCAATTTTAATGAAATCTCTAATTATACTTTCGGAGGCATTTAAAATTTTCTGTGTTCAACATTATCACAGAGACCAAATACGAAAGTCATTAATTATACCATAATTTTGAAAACCCCCGATGGATCTATTGTAGAAATTATAGGGTGTAATGGGTTTTATAATTACAGCTGATAATTAAATCATATTTACATTTTACCCAGTTTCTCGTTTCATTTTTTCTTAATTTAACGCATGAGTAAACAGAAATAAATAAATGCAAGCCAATATAGAGAACTAGACCGTCTGACAAAAAAGTTTAACATCCAGAAGGAGTGGATGAAAGTGAATGAAACTACATATGAAAAAATACCATGTGCGTTTACTGAACAGATTACAATATGGGATGAAAGAGACAAGGCCGTTGGCAGTTTCAGGTGGACTGTTGGCGCTAGGTCACTAAGGTGTCGCACCCTCCAGCCACAATGCATACCCTTATGCCCATATGGTATCAAACAGCCTTTGGATCCTCTCCTGAGTCAATTTCATCCACGGATGTTGCAGCTGTCCCTCCAGATTCGACAGGTTGGAACTGGGACGGTGTCCCCTTCCAATGTCATCTCACACGTGCTCAATGATTCAATGATAGAGAGGTCTGAGGATCTTGCAGGCCACATGAGAACCTCAACATGCTTTAGGCAGTCCATAGACACACGTGCTGTGTGTGGACGTGAATTATCTGGTTGTAATTCTGTCCCAGGGTGCTGTGCCGTAAGGGGTAGGACGTGCGGACGCAGAATGTCTGTGACGTATCGCTGTGCCGTCAAAGTCTGCCGAAGCACTACTAACGGTGACCTGAACGCATATCCTATGGCTCCCCACACCACAATGCCAGGGGATTACGCCTGTGTGTCTTTCCACAATATGGGCAGTATCTTCCCTCTGCCTTCGACGCCGCCAAACCCGCACACGATGGTCATCGGAAGTTATAGAGAAGCGGGACTCGTCACTGAACATGATGCGATGCAAGTCGTTCTCTGTCCATGCCTCCCGGGCAAGGCACCACTCCAAACGTAGGCGTTAGTGTTCTGGTGACAATGACAACAGACGCATGGGATGGCAGCGCCATAATCCGGTGGATGGCAGTCGTCGAGACGCTGTACGGAGCTCACAGGATGTTGTAGAGTCTCCAGTACATGTTCGCGGATGGCAGGTGTCGAAGTTATGGGATCCCGCAATGCTTGGCGCACTACACGACGGTCTTCGCTCGGGATGGTGTTTCTTGGCCGACCCGAACCTGCAGGACGTGATTGGATGCCCTTGTACTCATTGAGTCCCAAATCGGGTCACTGCCACGTCTGAATGACCCACATACCTGGCAATTGCACGATTCGACCAACCATCCTCATGCAGTCCCACTATGTCAAATGCTGTCAATTGGTGGATAGGCTGTCTAACGCGTCTGCGAGGCATCGCGGGTGCTTGGTACTGTACGTAGTCCTCTCTGCCGGTGTTGCTTAACTGTCCGACTCACAGCACGGCTCCATGGCTAAATGGTTAGCGTGCTGTCCTTTGGCTACAGGGGTCCCAGGTTCGATTCCCGGCAGGGTCGTGAATTTTAACCTTAATTGGTTAATTTAGTTGGCGTGGGGGCTGGGTGTATATGTCGTCTTCATCATCATTTCATCCTCATCACGACGCGCAGGTCGCCTACGGGAGTCAAAAGACCTGCATTTGGCGAGCCGAACTTGTCCTCGGACACTCCCGGCACTAAAAGCCATACGCCATTTCATTTACCGCAGTTGACTGGTAACAAGTTATCAACAACAGGACGGTGCCATCATGAATGCACTCTGGTGGGCGTTCTGCACATTGCAGATCCTTGTAAATCTAATCATTTTCTCACACATAAATGGTATGCACGTATACCGAAATGGGATAATATTGGACCACTCCTTCTGGGTGCTTCACTTTTTTTTCTGTCAGATAGTGTATTTATCAGTGTTATCTGTGGCAGTACAATAGGCTGCAGCCTCTTTTCAACATTTATGTAGAACGCATATGCTACGGTACTATTTCTGACGCTAATTCCATACAGCAGTTTTGCGGAAAGTTTCGCTTATTAATCGCCTCTTATCCATGGGTACAGTAGTACGACACAACATGACCATCATTATCACAGCGATCAGTCATCGCATAGAGCAAACAATGAAGCGACATTGTGACAACCAATCACAATGCTAGTTCCAGGCAGCTGCATCCTGAAATACAGAATGAACCGAAATTCGCGCACTCGGGCGTCGCAGTGCAACTCCTCACATGCCAGCAATAAAAATACGTCTCTCACAAAAGTTCGTCCTACGAGTATATCCGGAAGAAAAAGGACCTTCAAGAGTGACAATCTGGCAACACTGTAACCACATGTAGGGTAACTACCTCTGTCAGCACATATTAGCCGTACTGTACAGTTGGTGCAGTGGATATAGTCTTGGCTTAGCATGCAGGAGGTCGAGGGGTCGATTCTGGGTTGAGGCGTATGTTTTTTATTTCGTAAATGTAGTTCAGGTCCGCCTCTGTGGTGTAGTGGTTAGCGTGATTAGCTGCCACTCCCGGAGGTCCTAGTTCGATTCCCGGCTCTGCCACGAAAATTTGAAAAGTGGTACGAGGGCTGGAACGGGGTCCACTCAGCCTCGGGAGGTCAACTGAGTAGAGGTGGGTTCGATTCCCACCTCAGCCATCCTCGAAGTGGTTTTCCGTGGTTTCCCACTTCTCCTCCAGGCGAATGCCGGGATGGTACCTAACTCAAGGCCACGGCCTCTTCCTTCCCTCTTCCTTGTCTATCCCTTCCAATCTTCCCATCCCTCCACAAGGCCCCTGTTCAGCATAGCAGGTGAGGCCGCCTGGGCGAGGTACTGGTCATTCTCCACAGTTGTATCCCCCGACCAAGAGTCTGAAGCTCCAGGACACTGCCCTTGAGGCGGTAGAGGTGGCATCCCTCGCTGAGTCCGAGGGAAAAGCCGAACCTGGAGTGTAAACAGATGATGATGATGAAATGTAGTTCAGGTTGTATGGTATCTGGCATCTTAATCGTCAACAGCGATTGCAGCGGGTCCTCTAGAAACCATTTCTACTTACATACTACGATCCTAGAAATGGACGAACAATCCTTTTCATTGGTCGGCATTGAAAGATGCTCTTTCCACGCCGTGGGCGTGAATTTATTCGCTATTGGCGATTAAGATGCCAGATACCATACCACCTGGACTATATTTACGAAACAAAAAACATACGCCTCAACCCCGGATCGATACCTCGATCTCCTGCACGCTAACCCAATACCCTGTCTACTGCACCATCTGTACAGCACGACTAATATGTGCTGACATAGGTAGTTACCCTACATGTGGTTACAGTGTTGCCAGATTGCCACTCTTCAACGTCCTTTTTCTGCCGGATATACTCGCAGGACGAACTTTAGTGAGAGGCGTTTTTTTTTTATTGCTGGCATATGAGGCGCCCGAGTGCGCGAATTTCGGTTCATCCTGTATAAAATCTATTTGATTCTTGGTAAACGGCGAGGTGTGCAGCTCCAACACTTGCTACTGCTGGTTTGTTCTCTCATCGCCACACGGCGAGATGAACAACTGTATGTTCCTTTCTTTGCTATTTGCTTTACGTCGCATCGACTGTGCGGGAACTCACATGATGTTTTAGACTCACCAGTACATGTTCGCGGATGGCGGGTGCCGAAGTTATGGGATCCCGCAATGCTTGGAGCACCATACGGCGGTCCTCCCTCAGGGTGGTGTTCAATATTCAATGTTCAGTGTTCAATATTATCCCATTTCGTCTAATGGCGACGATGGGATGGGAAAGGCCTAGGAACGGGAAGGACCGTGGCCTCAATTAAGATACAGCCCCAGCATTTGCCTGATGTGAAAATGGGAAACCACGGAAAACCATCCTCAGGGCTGCCGACAGTGACGTTCGAACCCACTATCTGCCGGATGCAAGCTCACAGCAGCGCGCCCCTAACCGCACGGCCAACTCGCCTGGTACTCTATGTTTTAGGCTTTAGTATAACAATAAGCGCCAACGAGCAAGTTATCTGCACGGTTTGGGTCTCATAGCTCTGAACTTGCATTCGGGAGATTGTGCGTTCGAAGCTCACTGTCCACACCACTGATGATGGTTTTTTCTGCGGGTTCCCATTTTTGCACCAGAAAAATGTTGAGACTGTACCTTAATTAAGTCATCGCCAACTCCTTCCCAGTTCTAGCCCTTTCCCATAATTGCGTTACCGAAGACCGAAACCGAAACCGATGTGTTGGGGAGACAAACCATTAGGGAAAAAAGGTAAGTACTATGTTATATCTATGCTTAGAGTTGGTATGTTAATGTTTGAGGGATCTGATATCATTGCTAATGAGAGCAGTGTGATCCTTGTTCTTCGGTTATCCCAGTCCAATCAAGTAAGTCGGCCATTGTGGCTGTATAATTCTGCAGAGCTCATGCATGAACTGTCAAGACAGGTATTGTAATATTAATTTTGGCCATATAGCTGCAACTGCAACGATGTCGTGAATTGTACTTGAATAATTACTAACTCGATTTAATGTTCGCTACACACTCTCTATGAGGCTATTGTGACATAGGTAGCATTGGTGGAAGTTTACTAGCAGTTTACTCTACCAGTGAACATCATCAAGGAATTATTATTATTATTATTATTATTATTATTATTATTATTATTATTATTATTATTATTATTATTGAAGAGTTTTATTTGCAAAGGCGAAACAGTTGCAACACGGAAAGAACTATAAATACTTCTGGGTTGATAGAAGTGGAAAGATCATGATTAGGAAGGTAGATGGAAGTCCTATATATGATATCAGTAATAATGAGGACCTGAGTAAGCTGGGATCTCAATGCATTTGCATATACATTTATTTAATTTTTTCTTTGTAATTATGGAATTGTTTGTGTATAAATACTTGCTTCTTTTTTCTAGTATTTATAATCATCATCATCATCATCAACATCATCATCATCATCATCTGTTTACCCTCCAGGGTCGGTTATTCCCTCGGACACGGCGAGGGATCCCACCTCTACCGCCTCAAGGGCAGTGTCCTGGAGCTTCAGACTCTTGGTCGGGGATACAACTGGGGAGAATGAACAGTACCTCGCCCAGGCGGCCTCACCTGCTATGCTGAACAGGGGCCTTGTGGAGGGATGGGAAGATTGGAAGGGATAGGCAAGGAAGAGGGAAGGAAGCGGCCGTGGCCTTATGTTAGGTACCATTCCGGCATTCGCCTGGAGGAGAAGTGGGAAACCACGGAAAAACACTTCCAGGATGGCTGAGGTGGGAATCGAACCCACCTCTACTCAGTTGACCTCGCGAGGCTGAGTGGACCCCGTTCCAGCCCTCATACCACTTTTCAAATTTCGTGGCAGAGCCAGGAATCGAACCCGGGCCTCCGGGGGTGGCAGCTAATCACGCTAACCACTACACCACAGAGGCGGACGTATTTATAATCTTCTACTGATATTTGATAACGTCTGGGAATGAATTAACCATTTATTATCAAAATGTTTGTGGCCTATGAACAAAAAGTGCTGTTTCTTAAAAATCCCATACGTAATAATTATGATGTAATTGTACTGACAGGGAGATTTTTAGGTCAGGATATCATGGATAGTGAGTTCTGCGATGATCGCTATGTAGTGTTTAGAAATGACAGGGATCTGTTTTTATCTTTGAAGACTAGAGGTAGCGGAGTTTTAGTAGCTGTCAGAAAGGAGTACAAATCCAAACTGCGTTCTAAATATCAATCAGCGGTGTGAGTCAATAACTGTTTACATTCAGGGTCATACTCGTAAGTTATTCATAAATGCTGTGTACATTACTCCGTCTTCTAAAATTTCTGTATATGAAGGATACTTCAATTACGTTGAAAACATATCCGACTGCCTTATTGTCGGTGATTTCAACATACCAACAATTAGAAAGGTTTCATAACCTCTGAGAATTAATCGCGAATATTATAACTTTAATATGGCTGACATTTTGCGGTTGTATTTTAACACACGAGACTTCGACTGGAGTTTATTGTATTCCTTCAAAAATATTGATCTTGCTCTTGATTTCTTTTATACATTGCTGTATAAATGTTTCGAAAACTGCGTTCCAAAACAGAAAGTCATTCGAAAATCCAAATATCCAGTTTGGTTCACACGTGATATTATTCAATCCATAAAAATAAAGAAGAAATATGTTATAAAGAGGAAATTTTCGAAATATTACGATAAAAGATTTAAACAGATTCGGTCGAAACTGAAAATGAAATTACATGTGGCATATGCTGTTTATATTCATAATTTAGAAAATGGAGTTAAGAATAATATTAGTCAGTTTTGGACGTATGTTAAAAGAAAATGGAAATTGCGTTCATGTGACAATTCATTTCTACTGAATAAAAATTGTTATACACCTGGAAACATTGCAGACGTATTTGCCGAGTATTTTTCTCGGTGTATGTCAACACGGATTTTACTTATAACGTGGAACATCTCTCTCTGAATGAATTTTCTGTTCTTCTCAGGGTCGATAAATTGACCATCACTCATATAATGGTAGATGAAGTAAGAACAGTTATTAATAAGAAGTTCAAATCTAAGAAATCCAGTGGACCTAATGGCATTCCACCACACTTAATCAAGGGCTGTGTTGACTTACTGGTTGCTCAATTAACCTTCATGTTCAATCTTTCTTTAAAGACATCCTGCTTCCCGGAAAAGTGGAAAACGAGAAAAATGACTCCAACCCTAAAGGGAGGGAACTCAGATATGACAGAAAACTATCGCCCTGTTTCAGTAATTAATGCTATGGCAAAGATATATGAGCACATACCGTATTCTACGATTTACGACCATATTTGGTAGAGCTATCACAATGTCAGCATGGCCTTATGCCTGGCAGATCTGTCATCACTAACTTATTGGGGTTTACCCAAAAGATTTACAATGCATTAGACAATAATAGAAGAACTGATGTAATATACATGAATCTAGAAAAGGCTTTTGATAAGGTGGACCGTAAAATTCTTTTGACAAAGCTGCATCAGTTTGGAGTTTCTAAACCATTACTTCAAGTATTAAGTTCCTATTTAAAATATAGGCAGCAATCCGTTTGTTTCAAAAGTGAAATTTCACATAAAACTGTTAGTTCTTCTGGTGTGCCACAAGGGTTCAATCTAGGGCCTCTTCTGTTTCTAATTATGGTTAATGATTTGCCTAGAATGATTCGTTCCTCTGATTGTTTGTAGTTTGCTGACGACATAAAGTTATATAAGACCATATATAAATGGAATGACGTGAATGATTTGCAAGAGGATATTAATAATATTATAATATGGTGTGATAGCAATGAATTATTCCTAAATGTTAATAAATGTAAAGTTCTGGTATTTACCAGGAAAAAGGAATATTTAAATCTTACATATCATATTGGTGAAACAGCACTTAAAATTGTAACGTCTATCAATGATTTAGGAATTGTTTTCGACGGCAAATTAATTGGACATATTGAAAAAGTAATGAGTCTAAAAAGATGCTGGTTTTATTATTAGAAATGCCAAATTATTTACTCAACTGGAAGTAATATTGTTAAGTTGTACGTAAGTTTGGTACGAAGCAAGTTAGAATATTCATCGGTAATCTGGGACCCCTTTTATAAGGACCAAACACGTCACATTGAGACTGTACAAAATAAATTTCTAAGATATTTGTATCATAAAACTTTCAATGTATTTTGTACATTTGACATTTCAGCCCAGTATTTAAGAAATTTATTCAAATTCATGTCTTTGAAACACAGGAGAACGTTAATTACATTACAGATATTGTCGAAAAGTTTGAATGGAAAAATTGACTGTCAAGAATTACTTACCTTCATACCATTTCATATACCACAAGTACAGTAACTTCAAGACAGCAAGCACTATTTCACATCCCAAGATCTAGAAACGTTCATCACTCTAATTCACCACTAGTTAAAATATTATCGGTTTATAATTCAATTAGTGCACAAGTTGATTTATTTGCTGGCGCTAGGGTGTTCAATAAGCAAATAAAGGCAATTTTTACTAAATCATAATCATTTTTAAATTCCTTTTTGCTGAAATGCTAGGTACTCATAAGTTATTTTTGTGCCCTATTGTCAAACTTGTTCGGTAATTTTCTATGGCTAATGTATATCACATAGGCTACTATTATGTTTTTCATTTGTAGTAATCATTTTAAAATGTGTTCTGCGTATTATTGTTACTATTGTTAATATTTTAATGTTTGATGTATTTAAAGTTTAAGTCCCATGTGTCATGAAAGAACGTAATTGGGCTCAGCCTGTGTACCTACGTATTATCAAATAAATAAATTATTAATTATTATTTCGTTTTGGACATCTACGGAGCACGCTATTTGAAACGTTTCCTGTCTTGACTTTTAACACTCGCCCAGTACTCCCGCATCCTTCTTGGGTGAGCTTCCTGCCGTTCTTAGGTCCATGTCTTGCCTGTCTTCATGTAGGTTTTGTTCAAAAACTCTGTAGACCTTCAAGTTTCTTCTTTGAAGGGTCACGTTGCAACATGTAATCACGTAAGATCGCCAGTTCTTGTAAATTATTATTATTATTATTATTATTGTTACGATGTTTTGTGGATTTGCAGAGGTGAAAGAAGGTGCTGGGTGGGAATAGGTCTCAACTTACGAAATTAAGGTTAGATTAAAACTTTAACAAAGGTTATATTTTCTATTCAAAATCAACAGATAACAACAATAGAGTAACAGGTACCAAGTAGCAGGAAAACAATTTAAGAAATTACAATTGTTACAAAATTTGGGCTTCTTGCCCTAAGATTAATTTCTGAGCTCTCAGCTCACCACCACAATAGCTAAAGGGCAGAAAACCCCTAAGTACGAGGAGCACTTGCTCCTAATTACAATGTTAAGAAAAAGAGCAGACCCGCTCTCAATTTGACAAGCCTATCAAAGGCTACAACGAACTTCATTTCTATCTGCCCTTAAGGCACACCAAGAAACAGGGGTATTTGATACCCAACCTACAGGGCCTTTACATGAGGAAAATAAAACATCAGGTTAAGTTACTGGCCCATAATTCAAAATAGAATGGAGGCGAAGCTTGCCCTCCTAATACACTTTTGAAACCTACTTGGCACTAGGCCTCTTACGCAAGGGCTAATCTCATACTAAGGAGGTGACACGACAAGAAAACATTATTACATTACGAAAAGCAGAAAAACGATTATGAAAACGTAGTCACCTCAAAACAATATGAGTGGGAGCTCGAGAGGGTTAGGCACTCTCTATCCCAATTTATAGTTAAAGAGGCGGAATTTTTACCAAATGTCAATTACATTTTAAAGATAGGTTACATGAGAAAAGTTTCGAACCTGCCCCGAGCGTTAAACTGCTGAGCTAGCAAGAAATAAAGTTATTAAACGGCCATTACCTTGTGGATGAACTGCTGCCCGAAGAAAGAGGCGCTTCCCGCCCCCTGCTACATAATCACACACTAAGCAAGATGTCGATGAAGTGGCCCCGAGACAAGAAAATCAGCAGTTTAAATACCCTCGTGGAACATTCGAGACCTTTCAAGAATGAGTACCCAACCCCCCTCAACTTTATTGGATAGCTTAAAGCAACATCTCCATATCGGAGAAGACATGATGTGACCGTTCACCGTTATGCCATGGAGATGTTAGGAGGTCTGGCTAAGTATATATGCCGTTTTCCGCAACATCCTGTGACATATAACGCAGTAGTTAGCATTCTGTATGCTTAACCGGGGTATGATCCGTGACGCGCCAGTCCGGAAGGAGCATTTTTCCTACGCTGTGACGAGAAGAAGACAGCGCAGTATTGTTGACCTTGAAACCGCGCTTTCTTTCCGAGCGAGTGAGAAGAGATGATAACGCTACGCACGGAGATAGAGGTTTTTTGAGACAGGGCCAAATTAAGGTGTGTTAACCGTTGAAAAATAAATGCCGACTATAAATTCAACATCGCATTCATTAGTACCACTTCACCATAATTTACGAAAAAGAGGAAGAAGAAGAATACTTCTATATGAGATAATTTTTCTAAATTTATAAATCAGGTCTCATTCGAGCAAATGTATTTTATGCTGACTGTCAATGCATATAAACACAATACTTTAAATATGGATCAGTAATGACGCCTATCATACAGTAGTACGCAGATCAAAGGCGACTACTAAAATCTGACAACATGTGGAAAAAAGTGGGAGATATTGCATGATGAAACATGACGCATGATTTTCCAAAAGGACGCTTTGGAAATTATGAATAACCTACTGATCGCTTTGGTTTCACAGATGTTCAATAGAAAGTAGAGGTCATGAGCTTTAATTCTATTTTTATCACGTCGTTCAAAAACTTCGATTACCGGACCGTCATTTCAAACAGGGGCATATTTCACTTCCCCCTGACCATTTTCCCGGAGATTACAAATATAGCCTGGACCGAGACACTGTATCTCATTCTCATCCGTGTAGCTGCAGTGGTAACACGTTACTTAATTGTCGTCTGTATAGTGGCAGCCCAACATATCAGAAGCGGACTTGGATATCAGTTACTTGGATATCAGTGCATCAAGTGTTGTGCCATTGAAGAAACGCATCAATGTGATTTAATATTTTTACGGAATAAGCCGTGTGGTACAAGTTAATGTACATAATTGCCGAATAGAAGCCTTAATTTGGCATTTCAACATCACAATCGTCGAAGATAGTTAATTATGACTGATGGTGCAATCACCAACGGAGGGCAAACGCTTCAGGTTATTTAGCGTGGTGAGACAGTTAATTAATATATGCAGGGGCTAATTACCACCGCTCTTGAGCATTTAAGAACGAGTGACATTTAACAAAAATTAAATAACTGTTCTTGACAAAAATTAATATTCGCATCCTCCAGGGACATTCGTTGTGATAGTCTGTGTGACGGTCAGGGAATGAACAGTGATTTTTACAAACGTATCACTACTTATGTTAATCTATTTGAACTTAAGAGTGGATCTTGTTACAAGTAGGCCCCCTTTGAAAGTGCAAAAAACAGTATTTGATAACTCATTCTCCATTTTTCTGTATGTTCGTGAGTGGTCGTCGAACCCAAGACTCAGAGCCTGCAAGAGTCGCGCCTCAGTGCCTGCAATCAGCTTTACAAGGATCGTCCCGAAATTCAACTGAGAAAACAGCAGTTCGAGTCATGGATCGTCGTATGAAGAAGAACCAAGGACTACTAGGAACAATAATATTCATCATGTTCGTGTAAAGATCTAAGATGTACCCTAGATGACAGCAAGCCTTACTCACCAAGTGTTAAGTACATACTTTAATATACCCTAAACACGAGATATGCATGCCAGTAATAATAATATTTGTAAATATTATAATGTCATAATTAAATATTAAATATGTAGGGAACATTATGCGCGTATGATTGGGAAAGATTTATTATTATTAGTTAGGATCATCAAGTGATTTTTAAGATAATCATTGATATTTAACAAAATTCATTTGCATGAATCATTATGTAGACTTCAAAGTTCTTAGCTTATATGAACTATCTTTGGGAAGAACGGCAAGTTAGCTAGATTTATATTTCTTCGTCTGGTAAAGATCTTCAGAGTAGTTTGGATATAAATGATACTTTGAGATTCGGGTATTTGTAATCCCGGATAATATTAGATAATCATTGGAGTTGATACAACTCGAGGTGTAATTAATTTATAATTATATATGAAATTGTGAGAATAAAATAACCTGAAATAATGGGGTTTTGTCTGTGAATTAAATGAACGGATTGAGATACGGTGCCAAGACATGAGAGGGCGAAGCTGTAACATGTTTTGTTGTTGGAGTGATAAGGAAGAATAAATAATTACAGCTGTTGTGAGATATAAAATTGGGCTGAATATATAGCCAGATAACGAGTAATAAGAAATAATGGCTTTCAAGTGAGTGCATACTTGACAATGAGCCGAGATGATATGTAAGAGAAATGAAAGGGAGAGTGACGGAAGATTTATGGTATCCACAACCCAGGACTAGTCACAGCTGTTATTGTGATGAACAGGTATATGCTGGTCGACCGTAGGCCGAGCAAACTTTACAGTCTCTAGCAAAGCGATGTTAACGGGCCAAGCTCTTTTCATTTACCAAAGTAATCTCAATCCTATTCTAATTATACGTTGCAAGTAACACGGATAATTTCCGGATTTTGTGAAGGATAGATCCCTTCTCGTGCTAAGCATTAATTTAGCCTCTGATTGGAGTCCAAAAATTTTTACCTTGGAAGCCGAAGCCTCTTGGTTCGAATGATGTTGGAGCGAAGATTTAACCAGATATTATGGCTTGGTTAAGCCATATCGTCAAGATGTGTTGTGTAAATATATTCGATATTTTTATATATATGTTTCTGTGTGTTTTATTATTTCCCAAAATGATATGGTGATGGGTTTGATTCCAGCTTTGACTGAGTTTCTTTAATATATAATTTGTTAGGTAAACCCAGGATACGCACATATATGTTCAGAGTGTATGTTCATCGTAAGTGTTCAATGTAAATATACATTTGTCGTGGTCAAATGGATCACATGTTCGATACTCGGCAATGCAAGCTCGTGTGTATATCAGATGTGCTTATATTGTGTTATAATTTCTTTTCTTTTCTCCAAATCATGACCGATAGACAAAGGATACTATTTAATATCCATTTATGACTAGCACATGAATGATATCTGGTTCTCACCCAGGAGTCTCGAGTTCGATCCTCGGTACCGGAACCATATTTAATATCCATTTGTGACGAGAGTTTAACAAATAAATTCAATATCCATTTTTTTAATATCATGTATCAGTGTATGTTGATCGAATGAATTGGTGTACATCAAGAATTAATTATGCCAAGACAATTTCAAGAAAAGAAGGCATATACTGTATGTATATAATGGTATCAGGTTAATTGTTTCTTTTACTCATATGTTGAGATACAATATTAGTTGTGTGGTTCATATCAGTATAATAAATATGTTTAGAATATATACTTGAACGGAGATTCTTCTCATTTAACAAATATTAGCATATTCCTCTCATATTATAGAATCCTACTTTCATTATTTTAGATAGTGCCTATTTTATTTTTTTATCGGACATTCCATTACCCATATTGCTCTACGAATTCAGCCGGTGATCTTATGAAAGTAGGGAGGATGAGATTTCAAGCCTGGTAAGTGACTTCTGGCGGTTCTCATCGAAATGTTCCATCTGTATATCTGTTTGTGAAACCAAATTAAGTAATATTGCCTTGATATACCTAATGTAAGCCTTATTTTTGTTGCCCAATTTTTGGGGCCAGTTTCATTTTGTCGCCCGATGTGTTCAGAGCTGGTTCATACTGAATTTGGTGCGACGACTAAAGCCCTAACGGTTGCAATACGTTATTGGTCAAAAATTAATTAGAGAAATTTGGGATTGGCTAAATTCAAAACAAGCGGAAAGAGAAGGGTTATACTGCCAACCCAAAAAATGACAAAGAAATTTAACAAAGAACAAACTTATGAATACCAAATTTCTTAAAAAAAACGGTTCCTTCACTTCGCACTAGGGTGCACAATTATAGTTCTTAAGTAGTGCCATCTAGAAGATAAAGTCCACACTTCTTGCTACAGAACAAACAAATACAAATCGAAATAGACATAGTTCAGAACACTTCAAAATTTACCGTAGAGACATCTTCCGAGAAACCGTCGAGTTAATACAGTTTGTTAAAGTTCAGGCTTCCTCCTGTAGAGGGATTTCAACTGGCGCAATATTTGAATTTGCGGCGCGGAGGCGTACCGCCCGGCACAATTATTATTATTATTATTATTATTATTATTATTATTATTATTATTATTATTATTATTATTATTATTAGTGAAGTGTAGAAAAAATGGCTACCAAAACGGGACCAAACATTTCCCTCGAGAAAACCACATATATTGACTCGAATAAAGCGTATACCGGTTGTCCACGGCTTTCCGAATAGAATAGGCTTTGGCACAGCAGCCCCCTTTGCCTACCCGTGCGACTCTATTTTGGGTAGGCGGAGGGTCCCAACCGTCGCCTGTCCTGAGAGTTGTTTCCGTAGTTTTACATTCTCCTTCACCAAGACGAATGTCGGGACAGTTTCTAGTGTAGATCATGATCGCCAATCCCCTCACCGTATTGAAACATCACCTTCATGGAATAGAATCTCCCTCACCTGACAGACGGCTTTACCGTAGAAGCGGTCCGCCGTCCCCTTCAGGGCGGAATGAAAAAAGAGTAGTAGTAGTAGTAGTAGTAGTAGTAGTAGTAGTAGTAGTCCAGTCCAGTCCAGTCCAGTCCAGTCCAAATTTGGGAAAATCCACCATGTTCTGAAATTTAATTACTTGGGAGAATAAATCATCACTCCTAATGGAAATGAAAGGAGGTTCTAGAAGAAAGGATGAGGAGGGTAGAGAGCGCTTTCATACTTTGTCATGGAATTTAGAAATCCAGTCCCTTCTCCATTCAAGCTAAATTAATTATTGTACGGTGGTCAGAACGAAGTGTCTCTATGTGCCGAAAAGCCTAAGTAGAGTAACGGATCGAGTCACTGATGAAAGAGAAGGAAGACTGTAGAAAAATGTTTGGTTTAAAGGAGTCACTGAACGGGTGATTCACCTTCTGCTTGATACCAAACCAAGAACTTTGTGAAAAAAAAGCGAGAAAATAACAACTGCTTTGAGGAAGAGGAAACTAGCTTTCTATGTACACACCGAGGGGATGAACTCGGAGAGGCTGGCCCATAAGATACTGAACCTACAAGAATAATCCACAGTTCTAGTCTTCAGGCAAGCGACTCAATGTTGAAAATATCCTATGTGTATGAGCTACGAATTCCAGGTAAATAAAACATAATAAATTGTGAGAATATATTCCTTTATTTATTGCTAAAAATTACGATCCTTTTCTTAATCATCGTTATCCGGTCGATTAGATTAGCAGTTTGCCTTTTTCTACCACTCGAGCACTAATGTGAGTCAATTCATTGTTTCACTTTAGCCCTTATAACTACATTCGGTGTGGACATTTTCGAAAAATAAAAAAACGCCTGAGGGTATGGAACCAAGAAACACATTACAGGAAGAATTATGTAAATGAGTTAATTTGGCTAGGATTTGAATCAAAGAGAATACGAGTAAAGAAACGAGCAATTTTAGGTAGTTTTTCCGGGACTGCGGTTCGAAGTGATTTTGGAAATTTGTTTCTTTATTTTGATAAAAATGTATAAGACTCACAATTTGAAACCTTTCCAAGGTCCTTAGTACTTCAACTTTCGGAACAATTGAGGAAATTTCTTAATTTTACGTTTGTCGTAATATGGGGACACCTACTTTGTCTACTAAAAAATGTTCTCACCATTAAAATGAAAAACCCAACCTCCATGGGTGAGTAATGTATTCAAAGACTTTAAAGGAATGGCTGTCGATGAGGGGGAGATACTGCGAAGATCGGTCTTTAGAAGGAAAATTTTGACGATGAGAGAAGCACCCAAAGACAACTTGCCAAGCCGAGAAACATCTTGGTGGAAGGGCGAAAACGAAGTCGAAGGACAAAGCGAGTTGGCTATGTGGTTTGAGACAGTTATGGGATTGCATTTGGGGGATTGTGGCTTCGAACCATATCGTCGGCAACCCTCAAGTTGGTTTGCGATGGTTTCTCATTTTTACACCAGACGAATTCTGGGTCTGTTCCTTAATGAAGGCCATGTCCGCTTCCTATCCCATTGTCACCTCCCCAGTTAGTTCGATGTTAAACACTAGAAGGAAGAACGGTTTTTAACCCTTCAGTGCATAATGTAACATCTGCAATGAAGTTTAAAAAATATGTGGGTGCCTTTGGGAGGAATTTCATTAACTAGTGTTTGCTTCGTACGTGCTCAATGATGTAAACAGAATGTGTTTGATATTGGGTGCCAGTTTGGCCGCACTGTGGATTGACGGTGCTATCTACTGATGAGTGGGAGGAGGTAGAACTTTACATTTCATTTGCCACACTAAACATTTCTTATTTTGTTATTTGTTTTACGTCGTAATGACACGGACAGGTCTTGCGGCCTTGATAACATTTCTTACTAGACAAAGTAGGGGTAACATTTTTTTTTACTAGTTGTTTTACGTCGCACCGACACAGATAGGTCTTATGGCGACGATGGGGCAGGAAAGGGCTAGGAGTGGGAAGGAAGCGGCCGTGGCCTTTAATTAAGGTACAGACCCAGCATTTGCCTGGTGTGAAAATGGGAAACCACGGAAAACCATTTTCAGGGCTGCCGACAATGGGATTCGAACCTACTATCTCCCGAATACTCGATACAGGCCGCACTTAAACGACTGCAGTTATCGAGCTCGGTGGGGTAAAATTAAAAAGGCGCAGCCCAAAATTAGCTTGATGTGATAATAGAAAACTAAGAAAGTAGGGGCCTTATGACAGTAATAGATCAAGCGCGGGCTGGCTGGCTGTCGTTGGTCACGTGACAGCTAACAAATTCAAATTTATCACGCTTGTGAAGTCATCAGTCGCGTGACCAATGACAGCCCATCAGCGCTTGATCTATTACTGTCATAAGGTCTCTACTCACGGAAAACAATCTTCAGGACTGCGGACAGTGGGGTTCGAACACAATATCTCCCGAATGCAAGCTCAACCGCGTAGCCAAGTTGCTCAATGCTCAATTTATCGCAGTTTTAAGTGGAATACCAAACGAAACCAATGCAAGGTTTTTGGATGCAGTTGGCTTACATTGGTTTCTTCCATGAAATTTGATAGAGAACACTTGTTTAAAAATATTGCACACAGAACATGTCGACTGTTTGTCAATGATGTTCAGATTCATGAAGCTGCACTGCAGAGAGTGAACGGGAATATTATAATACAACATACTTGCAAAAAATACATTATTAAACAAGTGTGTATTTTTATCCCTTGTGTATTTTTACAAGTATGTTGAATATTTAACCTGAGTGTTCGATAGAGTGAAGAGCTGTTATAAATTACCGCTTACCGAATTATGTGTGGGGAGGCCCAATGACTGAATTAACTTTAAGGTTTTTAGTAAATACAACTGACAGTCGTTATGCAATTGAATTTATACAGTGATTTATTATTTTGTTTTGCGTGAAAAATTAATAAAGCCTAAATATTAAACCATATGTATGAAGCGTAATAAATTATCCTCAGTATTGTCATATTGCTAATGCTATTTAATAATTACTTAAACCCATTTCAGCGGGTGTTTATGGTCACGATTAATACATAGGTCTTTAAGAATATTCTATATGAAGTCCTGTTAATAAAAGAAATCCACATTTCTAGGCCTTAAGGTAGGTAACTCAATGTTGAAAACATCCTGGGGTAAGTGCTACGAATTTCAAGAAAAATAAAATATAATAAAGTATGAGAATATTTTCTTTATTTATTCGTAAAAATTACAATCCTTTTCTTAATCATCGTTATCCGGTCGACTAGATCATGGCCGACTGGATCCCTCGCTGTGCTCCGGAGCTAGCTAGAGTGACGCATCAACTCGGCCGTGATTAGGTTAGCAGTTTGCCTTTTTCTGCCACTACGAGCGCTAATGTGATCCAATGCAGAAATTTACTTAAGCCCGTATAACTACATTCGGCGTGGACATTTTTCAAAAATCAAAGTAAAAAACATGAGGATATTGAACGAAGGAACACATTGCAGAAAGAGTTATGTAGATAAGTCAATTTTTGCCTAAAGAAAACAAGTAAAGAAACGAGCGATTTTAAACTGATTTCAGAAACTGCAATAATTAGGCCTGAAGGGAGTTTCAATTTTTTTTTTAGTTTCCGGTCCTTTTATCCCTTTAACTTTCGGCACAATTGAAAAAAATGCTTAATTTACGTTTTTCTTAGTATGGGGACCTCTACTTTGTCTGCTAAGAAATGTTTTCTATATTAAAAAGGTGTTTACAATATGATACATAAGGGACCCGTCTCGCAGCCGCCTTCAACTTATGGCGCCTGGGATGACCGCACCACTCACTACACCCAGGCGACGACCCTGCTTCTGGGTATATACTCACCAGATTCGCCAGCTTCTTTCCGTTCGGAACACACTGTTCACCTTAAGCAGTCACGATCCTCCGCAATTGTACACGAGACCACACGCACAGTTAACATAATCCTACTCGCCCGTCTCCCGTGCGCTACCTAAGCGTGTCACATACAGTAGTGGTTTTCAAAGTATGGTATACAGAAATGCGGAGTCGTCTCAAGGAGTAAGCAAATTTGTCGTAGCTTCTAACTGTTTTCAGTAACTGAAATGAAATGGCGTAGACTTTTAATGCCGGGAGTGTCCGAGGACACGTTCGGCTCGCCAGGTGCTGCTCTTTTGATTTGACTCCCATAGGCGACCTGCGCGGCGTGATGAGGATGCAATGATGAAGACGGCACATACATCCAGACCCCGTGCCAGATAAATTAATCAATGATGGTTAAAATTTCCGACCCTGCCGAGAATCGAACCCGACACGCCTGTGACCAAATGCCAGCACGCTAACCATTCATATATCGTACTGTTTTCAGTCAGCAATTCAGAAAATAGTTGAACGTGCTCATTTTCAATAAAAAACCTTGATTTGATTTAATGTTTTTATCTACCACTACACAGAGTTGCATTATATCCTAAAATATATGTCAGTTTGTATCTCCCATTGTCCGGCTCCATGGCTAAATGGTTAGCGTCCGTCACAGGGGCCCCGGGTTCGATTCCCGGCAGGGTCGGGAATTTTAATCATCATTGGTTAATTTCTCTGGCACGGGGGCTGGGTGTATGTGTCGTCTTCATCACCGTTTCATCCTAATCATGATGCGCAGGTCGCCTACGGGAGTAAATCAAAACACTTGCACCTGGCGAGCCGAACATGTCCTCGGACACTCCCGGCACTAAACGCCATACGCCATTTTATTTCTTTATCTCCCATTGATTAGGTCCTTTTTGTTTTCTTATAAAATCCACTCATTCATTCAATGTTTCTCTGTAGCACGTAAATAGCATAGTGCAGTAGTAGTTGTTGTATTAATAATTATACTCGTGTGTATATATATATTTCGTATGCCCCTGCTGGCGAGATGTAGTATGCACTATGTCTTCGGGTATGGGCTAAAATAAATTTGTTACTTTCATAGATCTGTCTCTGTCTTATCCTTGGCTTTGACAATATGAAAATGACTGAGGTATGAGCGATGCTAGTAATACCCTTCTTTATGCAACCAGTCCCTGTTATCAATGGTGTGAAAATGTCGCTCATAGGGTCGGTCGATGCATGCATTTTCAGTGGGCTTGGCAGACTGATATGTAATAGCAACCTCTGGCTCGGCGAGCAAAGCAACGGGAATCTACCTCACACCTCATTTCCCTAGTACAGCCCTTCAGGTCCGGCCCCGCGGTGTAGGGGCAACGCGTCCGTCTGTCACCCGGCAGCCCCGGGTTCGATTTCAGGCCGGATCTGGGTTTTTAAATTGTAAATGATTAGTACCCTCGGCCTGGGGACTGGGTGTTTGTGTCGTTCTTAATGTTCCTTTCCTCATATTCAACATTTTACACTTTCGCCTTTTCCAAATACACGTAGGTTCATAACATATGGTGCAAAGTAGGGCCAAAAGATCTTCTTAGGTCGACGCCCCGAATAAATAGAATTTTTACTATATAAAAAACGCCCCTTCAGTGATGCCTAGGCCATCTATGATAGCTGTTGGCATAGCTATGGAGGATCAAACCAGCCTTTGGGCTGAATACCCAACATACATACATATAATTCGGATAAGGTTAAAAGAGTAGACACTGCACCAGCGGGAAAACGCCAGGAAGAAGATATATCGTAGCTAGGCACTGAAAATGCCTTTGCTGGCAGGACCTAGTATTTACAGTGCACTATGTCTTTTGGTATGGGCTAGAGCAATTTTGTTACTTTCATAGATCTGTCTCTGTCTTATCCTTGGCTTTGACAATATGAAAGTGACTGAGGTATGAGCGATACTAGTAATGCCAATCCTTATGAAGCCAGTCCCTGCTATGAATGGTGTGAAAATGTTGCTCATAGGGTCGGTTGGTGTATGCATTTCAGTGGGCTTGGCAGACTGATATGTAATAGCAACTCTGCATCGGTGAGGAAAGAAACGGGGAACTACCTCACTCCTCATTTCCCTAGTACACCTCTTCAGTGATGACTAGGCCATCTATGACAGCTGATGGCAGAGCTGTTGAGGATCTGAACATACAACAGGCACTGAAAACCTCGTGATTCCACTCGCGAGAAAACAGTGTTTCTCCCCCTGTCCTGTGAAGTCTTGCCTCATTGCCTGAGAAGGGAACAGGAGACTTCATTGGACTATCATTAAGCAATGGAAAATGCCAGGAACAATTCTCCGGCGATTGCTGACTTTCAGTTTTGTACTTCTTCGGTAAACTTAACTCCGAAAGAGTTACTTGGTTTCCTTTGTCTAGCGACGATATGTATACATTATTCATGTTATTGGGGAACAGGATGGTGTGGCGGCTTAGCTGCTTCCCTGTCAGGATGACGACCGTGTTTTGATTCTCAGTCTTCCTGGGATGGGATTTTCAGTCAGGAAGGGCATGAGAACATAAGTTCCCAGCCACAGTTCGTTCATGCCTCAGTGCGTGCAAGAACCCTGAACGAGCGGGATACGGTAATCTGCGGAAGATGATGATCTTTCTTTGCTCGCATCGGCCTACTAAGGACCTCTTCTCTGGTCTTTGATCTTTGCCCAGTTCTCCTTCATTCATTGCCAATGTTACTCTTTTCTTTCCTCCGTCCACGTCTTTCCCATGCCGGGCTGAGCGGCTCAGACGGATGAGGCACCGGCCTTCTGACCCCAACTTCGCAGGTTCGATCCTGGTTCAGTCCGGTGGTATTTGAAGGTGCTCAAATACGTCAGCCTCGTGTCGGTAGATTTACTGGCACGTAAAAGAACTCCTGCGGGACAAAATTCCGCCACCTCGGCGTCTCCGAAAACCGTAAAAGTAGTTAGTGGGACGTAAAGCAAATAACATTATTATTATTATTATTATTATTATTATTATTATTATTATTATTATTATTATTATTATTATTATTATTATTATGATTTCGTCTTTCCTGTCTTCAACTTTGGCCTTTATTGAAAACCCTGGTGGTCTTTTAATTTCCTCCTGAGTGGGTTACGTTCTTGTATATCTTCGTAAATGATCCCCATCTCCTGTAGGTCCCTTTCCACCTCCTTGAACAAAGCTGGCTGAGTCTTCCTATCTTTAAAATAGGTAAAGATCTGGTTCGATAATCGTGCGGGTTTCAGTCTTAGCAAGTGGCCATAAAATGCAATTCTCCTTCTCCGCATGACATCAGAGATCTTCTGGACGTGAGTATACAGCTTATAGTTAAGCCGACGTCTATATTCGTATTTGTCTTTAATTGGGCCAAGAATTTTCCTTAAGCTCTCTTTAATTTCCAATTTTTCCATCAGGCCTTTCTTGTCGATAGCAAGGCATTCCGCTGTATACAAAGCCTCTGGTCTTATGACAGTGCAGTAATGTCTGAATTTTGCGGTCAAGGATATTGACTTTTTTGTTGTTGTAAACGTCTTTGGTCAGCTGATAAGCCATTTCCATTTTATTTATGCTTCTTTTTCAGAGATGTTTGGTTCTATCCACTCACTAAGATATTTAAACTTATCTGTCCGTTTGATTGCCCACTGTTGGGGCAAATAGATATGGAGGCCTGATTTTTCCGCCTGTGTCTGAAGGTGATTAATTTGCTTTGTAGCCATATCTAAAGAATCAGAGAATATTGATAGATCATCTGCAAACGCTAAGCAATCAATTGAAAAATTTATGTTCTTGTAACCCAATCTCACACCATTTTGGAGCCCATCTTTGTTAACTTCTTTGCGCCACTCACGGATGACTTTTTCAAGGACGCAATTGAAAAGCAGGGGTGAGAGCCCATCTCCCTGCTGTCTTTATCTTGAAAGAGTCTGAAATGTCTCCTATGAACTTAACTCTAGAGGTTGTGTTAGTTAGGGCTTGTTTGATGATTGCCGTGGTTTTGTTATCCAAGCCAAATTCCTTTAGGGCTTGAATAAGAGTATTATTATTGTTACAGTTAATATTATTTGCATTCCGGCAACAATTATTGGTTATTTTTTGTATAATCGTAATATACTCATACTTCGGGCGACGAAGGTGAAACGAAGTTAAAACCAAAAGGTTTTAATACCACTGATATCATCATCATCATCATCATCATCATCATCATCATCATCATCATTTCCCCTTATCCAGCTCCTGCCGGGTCGGGCTATTTATGGAACTTATTCATCTTCCTCTTTACTTCCACCATCTTGTCCCAGTCTAAATTTCGTCTTCTTATGCCGCTCTTCACTGATGCAATCCACCTTGTTCTGGGTATTTATCTTGCTCTCTTTCCCTCGCACTTTGCCTTCAGCATCTGTCTTGGAATTCTATTCTCCTCCATCCTCTTTACATGTCCAAACCACCTTAGTTTATTCTTTTCAACTCTCTCATTTAGCTTTCCTATTCCAAGTTCCTTTCTAACATCTTCATTTCCCACTCTGTCTTTCCTATCATACTTCTTAGGAATTTCATCTCACTGGCTTGAATTCTACTCTCCTGCCTGCTAGTCAAAGTCCAAGTCTCAGTTGCATAAGTTAGTATTGGTACATAGTACATTTTGTACGTTATCTCTTAACTTTTCCTTGGTACTTCTTTGCTCCAAAGAAGTGTTTTTTTTTTTGTTTTTTTTACACTTTGGTAGAATGCATTACCCTGCTGTACCCTCCTCCTAATCTCCATGTCCACGCTAGCATTTTGCATTAATTCATTCCTAGGTACTTAAAACTGTCCACAATTTTCAGACTCTGACTTCCAATTTTCACAGTGCCCTTTCTTATCCTTTCCCCTCTCGACATCACTATTATCCTGCTTTTTTCTGTAAGTTACTGATTTTCATGCCATACTCCTCAATTTTTTCGTTCAGTACATCTAGTTGTTGTTGCACTTCTTTGCTGATCTACAGTATTGAAAATTGATGGAACGTAAGTGAAAGAACTTCCTTCGAAGTTTCTCAGTTCAAATATAATTAGGATATTAAATAACGTCAATCAATATTGACCGACCCTCGTATAAAGTACAGCTGTTTTTCTTATTTTGGGTCCCTCTAAAGAGGAGCGCTTGACCGCTCGTGTAATAAAGCGCTAAGATGTCTGGAGGAACACCATGCCCCTGGGACATGAGTTCTCGTCTCGCTCCCACGAGAAACATTTAAAGCATTTCTCCTTCCCCAAGGCGGAGCTATAATTCATCGTTCGCCCACTTGATTTGTAAACATGTGGCTATCTCAGATGGACGAACTGTTGGGATCTTGGTCTGGTATTCTTTTGGTTATTCTCCCCACGTTCCTTTATTACATCTCATTCTTATCGTTTTGCTGAACATCACTTCCACTGCAGTCACGTCTAGGGTTACAACACAATTCGTTCTCAAAAGAGAAACAATGTGTGTGAAGGCAGTCGGAACGTTCCTGTAACCTTGGTGCTTGAGAATCTTCACTATCTTAGCTGACACTTCGCTGTAATTAAGATTATATTATTATTATTATTTGCTTTATGTCCCACTAACTACTTCTACGATTTTATGAGACGCCGAGGTGCCGTAATTTAGTCTCGCACGAGTTCTTTTACATGCCAGTAAATCTACCGACACGAAGCTGACGTATTTGAGCACCTTGAGATACCAGCAGACTGAGGCGGGATCGAACCCGCTAAGTTGGGGTCAGAGGGCCAGTGGCTCAAACGTCTAAGCCACTCATCCCAGCTTCTTCTTCTTCTTCTTATTTCATTCTTTCTTCCTTAATCTGTTTACCCTCCAGGGTTGGTTATTCCCTCGGACTCAGCGAGGGAATGCACCTCTACCGCCTCAAGGGCAGTGAGTCTTCGGGTCGGGGAGATACAACTGGGAAGGATAACCAGTACCTCGCGCAGGCGGCCTCACCTGCTATGTTGAGCAGTGGCCTTGTGGAAGAATGGAAAGATCGGAAGGGATAGACAAGCAAGAGGGAATGAAGCGACCGTGGCCTCAACCTACGGATGGCTGAGGTGGAAATCGACCCCCCCCCTCTCTACTCTCTTCACCTCCCCAATTACAGCCCTCGTACCACTTTTAAAATATCGTGGCTAGTCACGCTAATTACTACACCACAAATGAGATTATTATTATTATTATTATTATTATTGTTACGGAGTACTGTGGATGTGCAGAGGTGAAAGAAGGTGCTGGGGTGAACAGGTCTCAATCTACGAAATTAAAGTTAATTTAAAATTTAACCAGGTTATATTTTCTTTGCAAAATCAAGAAATAACAAGAATGGTAGGTACAGAGTAGCAAAGCAACCTATCGAGGATGTACAATTACAGTGTTACAGGATTTGGGCTCCGAGAGCTAGACACACAATTCTTGAGCTATGAGCCCAACTTTACTATATACAAGATTCAAAAAAGGGGCAGAAGACCCCAATCATGCCCAGGAGCTCTTGCTCCCCATTACACAGTAAAGCCTCCTCGAGGCACACAGAAACCAAATTTAAGAAAGAGCAACCCGCTCTCAAAGTTCAAGCCTATCAAAGGCCACACCAAACTCTACTTTTAAGCTGTCCTCCAAGTACATATACACAGGGGTAAAAATACCCAACCTACTGAGGCCTATTAAGAAAAGAAACAGGTCAATTACATGGCCTCTAAAATACCAACTTGAGAGGAGGCGTTCTTGCACTCCTAATACACGTTATTTAAAACCTACTTGGCGCTAGGCTTCTAATGCAAGGGCTAATCCCATACTAAAGAGGTGACTTATAGAAGGAGACCATTTACATTACATTAAGGAAGAAACGGTTGTGAAAATAAGTTCACCTCAACGCAAAATGAGTGGGAGCTCGAGAGGGTTAAGCACTCTCTATCCCAATATGTAGTTTAAAAGGATAGAATTGATACCAAGTGTCTTCAGATTTTAAAGGAAGGTTACATGGTAAAAGGCTTCGGACCTGCCCCGAGAGTTAAACTGCTGAGCTAGCAAGAAAAGAAGTTAATAAAAGGCCATTACCTGGTGGTTGAACTGCTGCCCGAAGAAAGAGGCGCTACCCGCCCCCTGCTACGTACTTTACACACTGATAGATGTTACTGAAGTGGCCCGGAGACCCGAAAGTCAGCAGTTTATATACCCTCGTGGAAAGTTCGAGGCGTTTCAGGAATGAGAACACCCGCCCACAATCATTTTATTGGCTAACAACGAAAACCCCTACACTAGATGAAGAAGAAACACATTATTGGTGGAAAATTAATTACAGAAATTCCTTATTGGTCAATTTCAAAACTGGCGGAAAGAAAGGGTTAATATTGCCAACTTAAACAATGCCTAAAAGAAATTTAGCAAAGAACAAACTTATGAACGCAAAATTTCTTCAAAACACAGTTCTTTCACTTCGCACTAGGGTGCATAATTGTAGTCCTTCAGTAGTGCTATCTGGAAGAGAATGTCCACACTTCTTACTACAGGCAAAACAAAAATACATCGAAAACGACCCAGTTCAGAAACTTCAAAATTTACAAGTAGGGACATCTTCTGAGAAACTTGGGAATTAACACTGTAGATAAAGTTCAGACTTCCTCCAGTAGAGGAGTTTCAACTGGCGCAAAATTTGAATTAGCGGCGTGGAGGTGTACCACCCGGTACAATTATTAATTGCCTTTCTGGGCGAGACCTAATGTTTACAGTGCACTATGTCTTCTGGCGTGAACTAGAACAAATTTGTTACTTTCGTTGATCTGTCTCAGTCCCATCCTTGGCTTTGACAACACGAAAGTGAGAGAGGTATGCAGACAGTCCCCGTTATTAATGTTGCTCATAGGGTCAGTTGGTGTGGTCATTCCAGTAGGCTTGATAGACTGAGATGTAATAGCAAATTCTGGCTCAGTGAGGAAAGCAACGGGAAACTACTTCACACCTTATTTCCGTAGTACGACTCTTCAATGACGCCTGGACCACCTAACGGCTGATGGCGGACCTGTTGAGATCCAAACTAGCCTCCGGGCTGAGCACTCAACATACGTGTATCATTATTATTATTATTATTATTGGGGACGCAATTTATATTTTGTGTGTATATAGTTTATTTCATTACAGACATTGAAACTGTTTAAAATTGCAATATTTAGTAATAAAGTACGAAAAGAAAAGTATCTTGATCAACATCAAACATGGAAAGTACAAATTCTGTCCTGATGTGGACTTCTCTGTCGTAACTAAGAAATAATTTGGTCGTGACATAAATTGTGCTTTCTGACTGCAGGGATCATATGGCTGTCGTGTTCACATCAAAAGCAGTTTTAAGTGGGACTCAGTGCCAGTTTTCCGCCGTAGATTGAATTTGTCCTCTTTTCAGAAATTCCAAATATCCCAATTTTCTATTGCCGTATACCCTGAGGACTCAAAATGTTGTAGTCCTAGGAGTAAGGACGGATATATTACATTATTTTGCCCTTAAGAGAACAATCACCACTATCATTTCTAGGACTCGCTCGTCTACACAGCTTGTCAGATGTTTTATCCGGAGGATTCAGTTTAACTTTATTTTTCCCCAAGAAATGTGAGCTTTCTCGTACTTCATTATTCTTGGGACTGACGTTACAAGCGCTGCTCATCCTGTGAGAATTATGTTTCACTACACATGTTATATTCATGGATCCTCTTGGCATCACTGTCATACTTCGGGGAACTGGTTTAACTACATGTGTTATTCTTTGAGGAAACAGTATGTATACATCTAGTTTAGAATTCCATTTGTCTAAACCTGTTATACTCGGAAACTCAAATTGTTTACTCCTGTTATAGTACGAGGATTCACTTAACCTATACTTTTGCATTCATCTGTTATACTGGCAGACTCAGTTTTCTCACAAGTTATATTCGAAGGACTCATTGTGTCTACATCTGTCATACTCTACAAAGTCTCTCACATAAACTAAGGCCGTCGAAGCGGCGTTTTTACTCTCGGATACACAAGCTGCAGTATGAGAGGCGCGACCATAGTTCTTGACCTGCACGTGTTCGACCTGGCAAGCATCAGTCGCCAATCTGAATCTCAGCTGTTAACATGGTGAGACGGTTATCATTACAACAACGTACTGTATTTTCGTATCTAAAAGTTAATGGTCGTGTGAACAGTCATAAATCTCGCAATTGGTATGCAGAAAATCCTAATGGTGTATATGAAGTCCCTCATTATAGTAGGAAGATTGCTGTTTGATGTATTGTTAGTGCCAGACGAATAATTGGGTCTATTTTTTGCTAGTTGCTTAACGTCGCACCGACACAGATAGGTCTTATGGCGACGATGGTGCAGGAAAAGCCTAGGAATGGGAAGGAAGCGGCCTTAATTAAGATAGAGCCCCAGCACTTGCCTGGTGTGAAAATTGGAAACCACGGAAAATCATCTCCAGGGCTGCCGACAGTGGCGTTCGGTCTATTTTTTCGAGACAACAATAAGTACAGAGAGGTACCATGATGAAATTTTTTCGCTGTTCTTCCGTCAGTTAACTGAAGAAGAAAAGTCGCATGGATCCTTTCAACAAGATTAAGCCCCTGCTCATACAGCAGAAGATTCCTTTTTATAATCTCGGAAGTGTTTACAGACAGAGCGATCAGTTCCCCGTCGTTCTCCAAATCTAACAGTGTGGGTTTTTTTACTTGTGGGGTATACTGACAGTGTATCGAACAAATCCTCACATACTAGAGAAACTGAAAGAAAACATTACGAATGAAATAAGAAACATTACAGTGGCAGAACTCACTCACGTGAGCTAGAATATGGTTACCGGATATAATGCCTGTATAATCCAGGAAGGGTGACACTTCCAGCATGTTTTATAAGGTAAGATTTCATGTAAGACTGTATACAAAGTGTAACTAAATGTGTGGGAAAGCTCCAGGGATTCGATAGAGGACCTGACAACAAGCAGAACATCTCCTGTAAACGTATGGTTTATTTGCTTTCGTTGGCAATACGGATCCTCTTTTTGATGGTCTACACAAGACTGAAAGGAAAGAGGAAAGTTGGTAAGGGAAGAAAGAAAATTAATGGAATTCACAGGAAGATGATCAATTTCAGGATCATAAGATTGATTTTCTTCAAAGAAGCGATATAAAGCATCAGCAACGGAATTGTGAAAACCGGATACGTACTTAAGAGAAAATTTAAAACGAGATAAACGAAGGAGCCAACGACCAGTACGACCTATTTTAGGAGCATTATGAAGCAACCATGACAAGGCTTGATTGTCAGTATTTACTAAAAATTCCCGATGGTCCAGGTAGTCTGCAAAATATTCAACAGCCAGAAGAAGAGCCAGAGCTTCCCTTCCGTATACAGAATATTTACGTTCGACAGGAGATAGAAGACGACTGAAACAGGCAATGGGTAATGTTTGACCATTACATGTTTGTTGTAATACAGCCCCAAGAGCAACGTTACAGGCATCGGTTGAAAGTGCAAAGGGCAAAGTAAAATCTGGAATTTGCAAAAGAGGAGCTTGAGAGAGTTTAGATTTTAACGTATCGAAAGCGATTTCTTTGAGGAGCAGCCCAGTGACATTTAATGCCTTTTCGTTTAAGGAGATTCAAAGGTTCCGAGGTTAGGGATAAATTAGGTATATATTTGGCATAAAAGCAAACCATACCCAGAAATGAGCGCAACTGTTTGAAATTTTGATGAGGAAGAATTTTGTGAATGGCGGAGACTAGGTCAGGATCGACAGCGACACCCTGTGAACTTAAAATATCGCTAGGAAATTTAATTGATGTTTGATCTACAAGAACCTTAGAAGGGTTAACGGTCAAACCAACAGAACGAAGGCGTGTGAGAACTTGTCGGACATGCAATAGATGAGATTCAAAATCAGGAGAATAAATAAGGTTATCGTCAATAAAAGGAAATAAATATTTGTACTTAATATCGGAAAACAAGGAATCAACAAAACGTTGCATGAGATGTGACCCAAGATTTAGACCAAAGGGAACTTTTTAAAACTGATATAAACCATTGGGAGTTATAAGCGCAGTGTAGCGGGAGCTGATATCATCAAGAGAAATCTGATTATAAGCGGAATTACAATAAATAATGGTAAAAAGTTGGAATTGGAAAAATGTTGAAAAGCAGATTGTAATTTAGGCATCGGATAGGCGTCATACAGTTTACGTGAATTTAATTTTCGGTAGTCAACAATAAATCTAAAAGATCCATCAGGTTTATTCACAATAAAGGCAGGGGAGGCATAATTCGAAGATGAGGGAACAATAGTGCCATCGTGAAGCAAGTTATCGACTAATTGGTAAGAATTTTCATTCTGAGAGGACTTAAAAATATGGAGAGGGACGGACCGGAGTCGTATCAATCATATCAATATGAGCAGCGAAATTCTTGACAGTACCTAAACTGGAAGTAATACCATCCGAAAATTCATTGAGCAGAGACTGTACTTGATCACAATAGAGGGAATTAACCGTCTAATGTTAGCAACTGTTGTGATGTATCTTGAAGACGATCATGGATGTGTTGGAACTCACTGAGGTCTGTAGAGTCATTACAGCCTTTTGAAAATGTGGACAAGCGTGTAGCATTATTACGCTGAGTTGTTCGCTTCCGTTTAAGTTTCTTAAGCTGCTGTTCATTGTCAGTCATTGTGAATAAAAAGCACCGGTCGGTAAGGTGAGGTAATTTATTGCTCTTCGAAGTAGGTATTCGACTGAGGGTTGTGGTGAGTCAGTTCTAAGGCGATCCAGTATGGCAAAGTCGTAAAGATGGCGCAGTATGCACTGTTCTGACTCCAGTAGGTGCTGAGAGATGGCAGCACTAGTCACGAACTTAATCGTGGAGACACCTAGAAGGCGGCAGATGGCGTTCCTATAGCTATTAAAAATGGCTGCTCGTGCACAATGAGACATCATGCGTGCATGCCCCAGTAATTTCGACTCAATCCATGCAGTAGTTGTTAATTCCTTTGCTAGCGTGCTCTGTTAAACAAACGATTCTTGATATATTTCACAGAATGAATAAATATTGTAGGTACTCATCAAGTGTGTGTCAGATGTTACTGGCTGGTGTCTCGTGTTTAGAAGTCCCGTGTCTTATTTAATGTAATCTGCACTTCTCTTAATGTTCCACTTCGTATCTTCGTCTGAGAATGTTCAAAGAACGTTGTCTCGTGATGCAGTGATACGTAATTTGAACCGTGAGCGAGTATTCGGCATCAATATGTTGGGTTGTAACGTGAAAATTATAACTACGTCTTCCTCACAACATTTCATAACTACAACATAGAGATGGAGAGATTCTGAACGAGTGATTCATAATGAACGAATCATTGCAATGAACGATTGAATCATGATTCAGTGAACGAAATGAACCGACTCGTTTGTGAATCGAAAGCCAAATCAAGAGATAGTAGCCGCAACTCGTTCCTTGGTTCCTCGTTCATTCTGATTCATATCGCGAAATCGAGTACCCACAATTTTTGAATCAATGACTTGTGAAGAACGACTATTATTTTTGATTTAAGCCGAACTAAAATTCCGGTTCATGAAAAAATTATATTTTTTAGAAAATAATTTATCACGTCGTTTCAAGTCACAGACGTCATGAAACTAATATACACTCAACTTCCAGCTCGTTGCAAAATGTTAGGTTAAGTTTACTTTAAGGTTCCCGTTCTCGTTCTCGTGAACTACTGTGAACTAACGTGTGGATCAAGTCCACAAAAATGTTCATTTCTACTATAAATTTCAAATTCGATTGTCGCATAATTGCGAATGGTAGCTTCTTAAGTTTAGGAAAGATTAGTTGGACAGTTGTGTAGCATTTTTCGACTGTAACCTCTAAAAAGGATATTACTCCTGTTAAAATTCTAGCAATTACCTTGAACATTTCACTCCTTATGACTTGTAAAGCAGTAGCAATTATAAATAACATAACGGAATGGTTCATCTGAGTCCATGCTTTCGCTTTCGGCTCCCCGTCATGTGGTAATCGAATGAACGAATCAAGTGAACGAATCAAATGAACGAATCATTTTGGTGAATCGTTTAAAATGAATCGGTTCTTCTAAATGAATCAGATTCCCCATCTCTACTACAACATTAAAAAAAAATTTACAAGCATAAAACTACACTTAGTTACTAGTCCTTACGGTAGGTGGCATTTGCTTGCACATTTAAACCTCAACATACGCTATATGGCTGTGGATAACGCTTTCTGCGTGCCGCTTTTGACCAAGTTGGTTCTCTAAAGAAATATATTCGACGTTAATAGGGAATCAATATTGGTTCACCGGAAAGGAAACGCTAAACGTATGTTTTCCCTGTAGCCTGTCTCATTTTACACAGCATAAACCCAAAAGAATATCAAGTCTACGCCAGTGTTGCTACAATGGGTGATAATTAATACCTCGCTAATATGATTCATACAGTATAGGTTCGAATAGTACGTTAATATCCCACTTAGTAGAATAAATACTGGATTTAACAAATATAGGGCTCCATTGTGTTTTACTTGAAATAAGATTGTGTAGCTTAACTATCCATGGCACTGAATTCTTCTGTGTAAACTTTGTAAGTGAAACTGCAAACGTTGATTAATGAAATCATATTTTCAGCAGAGAGGTGAGGTTATACAACTCTCGTATAATATTTGCAGTTACCTCCTCCATGTATTCTGTGTAAACGTCACTAAATTACTCGGCTTAATATTACAGGTAGTGCAGAGAAATCATGTTATATTACTTGGTAGTGACTTTCTCATCTTCATTAATGAACAAAGGTGTAGACCGAGAGCCAGCACAACCACAGCTGATCAAACTATTCGCAATATTATAACTCTTAATAATAATAATAATAACGAACACCTAAAACAAATAGGTTTCATCTTATGGGGCTCAACTGAGGCATCTTGACACCGTTGTGTCTGTATTCAGCGGAAACAATGGATATGATTGGAAAAGGTGTACTTGAAGATATCCGGAAGAAAGAGAGAAAAGTGCTAAGAAAAATTCTGGGCCCAAATGTAAAAAACTGGGGATGGGAGACTCAAATGTAACAAAGATTTGTATCAAAGAACGGGAGAAGTGGTTGAACGCATGAGAAAGATAAGGTTACTGTTCTATGGACATTTGTTGAGGATGGACAGTAACAGACTGACGAAGAGAATCTTTGAATTCTTCAGGAAGAGGAAAACAGAACTAAAATTATTTCGAGAAGTGAGGTTGGATTTGACGAAGATGGGGGTTCCAGATGATTATAACATAGACAGAAATCAATTTAGACAACTCGTCAAAACGTTCCGCCGTTTCCAGGAGATTGGGGAAACGTTAGTGAGAGAAGGGAGGTCCTATGCAGAAGAGCAGAAGAAGGAATTTGGAGAAAGGTTGACGCTAATTAGGAACTGATATTTAGAGGCCCCATGAATAAGAATAATAATAATTTGGAGAAAATACTGCAAAGTCTGTCAAACGATGTCGATAGGTGGTCGGAACGAAAATTAACAACAGCAACAGCTAGCTGAAACCCGTCAAGGCATGACGGTCAATACGTCATATATTTATAAAAGTATTTCCTTATACAGTACACGAAATTCTTTGTATTTTATTAATTTATATTTTTCTTTACGTTGCATGGACACAGGTAGGTCTTACAGTGACGATGGGATGAAAATACGAAACCACGGAAAACCATATTCAGGGTTGCCGACAGTGGCGTTCGACCCCACTATCCTCTGAATGCAAGCTAATTGCTTCGTGATACAAACCATGCAGCCACTTACTCGGTGAATTCCTTCAACGTTTACATTTTGGCTCTATTGCAACTTTAATATATCGCTCTCTTGACCTTGCAACATTTAATTGGTCGTGGCTGAAAACTGCCTGATAGTGACCTTCATGTCCCATTGATCGTGATACAAAACTCCAAGTGAATTGGAAATTGATGCCTCTTGAACGAAAGAACGTTTTATTTTAAATTTAAATCACGATATTATATGGTAAAATTCTGGCTGGTAGTTCAATAACATTTGATCCGTCACCATCTACAGAGGTGTAGTAGCCGTTATAAATTTCTTGAAAAATATAAACGAATTCCAAATTTTTATTGTTTTGCACGCATATTTTTTTATGTAAGCGACTTGTTTTGAAGGAGGGTCAAAGAGGAGAGTATTAATACATTCATAAATAACTATTTTTGCATCCGGGAGATGGTCGTTCGAATCCCACTGAAAATGGTTTTCCGTGGTTTCCCATTTTCACATCAGTCTAATGCTGGCGCTGTACCATAATTAAGGCCACCGCTGATCCCCTGTAACTCCTTGGCTTTTGCTGTCTTGTCGTCGTCATATAACCTATCCGTGTCGGTGCGGCGTAAAGTAAATAGGCCAGTGAAATGTTTGGCGATAAGTATGTGGAAAATCTCCACCAAGAACAAAAATTTACCCACCAGAAGGAATGGAATACAGACATTTTAATGTGACGCCATCTGTTTGTCAATTAGAAAGTTCCGATTTATTCTACCAGCTTGTAGAGAAATACGGATCTCTCTTGTGCGATAAGTTTGTACACACATTAATCAACGACTATTTGCCATTGGGGCTTTATCAGATATTGAACCGTGCTAATCGAATGTCGTCAGCTGCTTTGAAATTTAATTTTAATACAGACAACGAACTTTCATTTAAATTTAGAGGGATTTTGAATTAATGTGTACTGTTCAACCTCTGGGCTGCAAAAGAATGGCTATTCCTGTGCACAAAGTACAACTGACCAGTAAGACGTCTGACAGCGCATGTGTGCCTCCCCCTTGCACCTACCCTATCGTGCGCCCTGCTCAGCGCTCTCACGGTTCAGGCGGCTTTGAAGTACTGGCGAACGTTTTGGCCAGGCAGAATGTTAAATATTTTTAATAGTTTAAAAGTATACGGCGAGAAATTGTTATGCTTTTAACGACATTCTGGAAATCTACACGGGGAAGAGCTTTCGTTAGAATGTTTTACAAGAGACTATCAAAGTTTTATTGTTCTCCTTTAATGTGTTACTATGTCAATCGGTTCAGCCATTCTCTCAAACTCGCGGTCAAAATATCAGCCTAGTATTTTAAATATAATATAGATAATAAAAATCTATGGCCTCAGCCACGGAATACAGGCATTTTAATGTGACGCCATCTGTTTTTCAATTAGAACTTTCCGATTTATTAGAGAAATACGGATCTTTGTTGTGCGATAATTTTGTACCAGGTGTATGCATAAGTTTTTGCCGGTTTTTGAGGTGAACAAAACACGTAATTTCCAAGGGAAATTCATATTTTGTTTATTCAAAACATTGGCCATCGGTTTCTACACACTTTGCCCATCTTTCAGGTAAGTTATGCATACCATGCCAAAAGAACTCCTTGTCTTTAGCGACAAATCATTCACAAGGCCATTTCCAACTTCCTCGAAATTGCTGAAGTGCTGCTCTGCGAGTGCGTGCCCCATTGATGCGAAGAGGCGATAGTCAGATGGCGCGGGCAGTACGGCGGGTGCGGAAGCGATCCTCGGGCACTGAGCTAAACCCACATCTACGGTATCCTCTGCCTGTTAGCGACCTTTGAGCTAGGGTAAGAACAACACGAGACGCCGAGGTGCCGGTGTTTAGAAGTTCTGCCAGTGAAAATGAGGCGGGCGTATTTGTGCCGCGATTGAACCTGTTATGTTAAAACAGCGAATAAATTCACGCCCACGACGTGGAAAGGGCGTCTTTCAAAGCTGACCAATGAAAACGATTGTTCGTCCATTTCAAGGATAGCAGTATGTAAGTGTAAATGGTTTCTAGAGGACCCGCTGCAATCGCTGTTGACGATTAAGATGCCAGATACCATACAACCTGGACTACATTTACGAAATAAAAAACATACGCCTCAACTCAGGATCCACCCCTCGACCTCCTGCATGCTAAGCCAAAACTCTATCCACTGCACCAACTGTACAGCACGACTAATATGTGCTGACAGAGGTAGTTACCCTACACGCGGTTACAGTGTTGCCAGATTGTCACTCTTGAACGTCCTTCTTCTGCCGGATATACTCACAGGTTAGCGTGATTAGCTGCCACCCCCGGAGGTCCGGGTTTGATTCCCGGCTCTACCACGAAATTTGAAAAGTGGTACGAGGGCTGGAACGGGGTCCACTCAGCCTCGGGAGGTCAATTGAGTAGAGGTGGGTTCGATTCCCACCTCAGCCATCCTGGAAGTGGTTTTCTGTGGTTTCCCCACTTCTCCTCCAGGCAAATGCCGGGATGGTACCTAACTTAAGGCCACGGCCACTTCCTTCCCCCTTCCTTGCCTGTCCCATCCAATCTTCCCATCCCTCCACAAGGCCCCTGTTCAGCATAGCAGGTGAGGCCGCCTGGGCGAGGTACTGGTCATTCTCCCCAATTGTATCCCCGACTCAAAATCTGAAGCTCCAGGACACTGCCCTTGAGGCGGTAGAGGTGGGATCCTTCGCTGAGTCCGAGGGAAAAACCGACCCTGGAGGGTAACCAGATTAAGAATAAAAAGAAGATATACTCACAGGATGAACTTTTGTGAGAGATATTTTTTTATTGCTGGCATGTAAGGAGTCGCGCTGTGACGCCCGAGTGCGCGAATTTCGCTTCATCCTGTGTAGATAGCATTAGGGTTTGGAAGTTTATGACTTGTGGAAGTAAAAAAAAAAACATATGCAAGCAAATATACTTAAAAACTAGATAAACATGAACTTATAAAAGGGTAAAATATGACTTGAGCATTTTAGGGATAGGTTGCAAGTATAGAGTATTACTAACATTAAAAGTATCAAAAACTGATAAGCGATAATGCAGGAGACACATTTAATCATACAAACTGACAGGGATAGAGTAGGTAAATTAAAATATTTGTAAATTCATTCAGAATCATAGCTGTAAGGCGCAGTTGTCATTGTGTTTTCCTAAATAAAAAAAAAAGTATTTGCATACTTGTAGGTATCTGTCAGAGTACGTTCGTACAACATCTCTTTGTCGGAATGCTTTCATAATGCCGTTTATGGCTAGCGTACAGACGCATGTACTGAGCGCGCATGTTTTGGACGACGACCGATGTTCTGTAACGCCATACTTAAAACGGTAATCGATTAACGAACATGCCTCGTATAATTGTCATTACCACCTTTTGCCAATATTCTACGAACAACAGTTCCTAAATGGTTCAAAATTATGGCCGACTTTGTTAGAAGACATACCCTTTTACTTAACTTTCAGTAACTTGAGGATTTGTTCCACTTGACAATTCTCAGTTTTCAGTATAAAACCAATATACAAGTAGTATGGAAAATTTCAGTTCTTTGAGACGATGGAGACAGTCATAGAAGTATACTCGATCACTCAATAGGTATCCTCACTCTAGAAATAATAAACTGTGTTGACTATGGGTGTTGTCGAATTGGTCCGATGGTTATAGGAATTTGGAGATCAACCAATTAGTGGGGTCTAACTGGTCCGACGGTTAGCACAAGGGGTGCGTTCAAATTGGTCCGACGCTAAAGTATCAAACCAAGGATCGTAGAAGCCTTATCGTCCGCTCATGTATTATACCAACTGTCCGAATAAAATGGCACAGGAAAATATAATAAATATGTATATATAACGGCCTTTCGTCCTTGTCTAATAACTTCTTCCTTGGATCGAAGAAGCTCTCATATAATATCACCAACTGTCCCATCCGACTCGTAGGCTGAACGTTCAGCGTACTGGCCTTCGGTTCAGAGGGCCCCGGGTTCGATTCCCGACCGGGTCGGGGATTTTATCCTTAATTGGTTAATTCCAATGGCACGGGGGCTGGGTGTATGTGTTGTCTTCATCATCATTTCATCCTCATTACGATGCGCAGGCCGCCTACGGGAGTCAAATAGAAAGACCTGCACCTGGCGAGCCGAACCCGTCCTGGGATATCCCGGCACTAAAAGCCCATTTTCATTTACCAACTGTCCTAATAAAATTACACAAGACAATATAGTAAATATATGCAGCGGCCTTTCGGCCTCGTCACATAACGTATTAATGTAGTGGCCTTTAGGTTGGGTTAGGTTAGGTTAGGTTTAGGCACTTTTGACCCGATTTGGTCTTGTCACTTTTTGAATATCTAAATCCCTCAAAATAACTAACTTCAAGCTGTTATCACTTAACATGTATACCATTGTATACGGCTGCTAGTACTAAACTGTACTGAGACTGCCTGAGAACTGGCATTGAGTCTAGTGAATTGAGGAATTTGTTGAGGGGTACGGGGTTAGGTTAGTAACCCATTCGAGAACTCCTTCTTCTACCTGCCAACTATCCATCGGACCAGTTCAACCGCAACCTTTCGCTATGGAAGAAAAATATCTTTGGAATGTTTTGGCCGTCGGACCGGTTCGGTACTACCCGTTGACTATTATGTCTGGATGCTATGGATTATTGGGCTAATCGAGCAGGAATAGCACTTTCTGACCTAGTGAGGAAAGCAATGGCAAACTATTTCACTCTTCAGCAGGCCTTGTACGCCACTGTCGGTTTCCTCCGGTTTTCCTATAACCGCATAATCATTGGACTTCTACTTAAAAATCCAACCAGCCTACTCGATGAAGACTGAAAGCGACACAGAGCTATCTTTACATTATTCGTCGGTCATTTAGTGGTACAGATGAGAGATTCTCAAACTATTATGAGATTGTACCCCTCACTCATGGTTAAAAGTTCAATGTACCCCCACGAAAAACTCCCTAAATTATTGTACCTGACTAATTATTAAGGTATTTTTAATTGATTATAAACCATTCTTTTAAGTAAAACTCGTAAATAAGACGAGATTATGAAATTAAATACATTTTTATAATATTCTAGTCCGCCTCTGTGGTGTAGTGGTTAGCGTGATTAGCTGCCACCCCCGGAGGCCCGGGTTCGATTCCCGGCTCTGCCACGAAATTTGAAAAGTGGTACGAGGGCTGGAACGGGGTCCACTCAGCCTCGGGAGGTCAACTGAGTAGAGGTGGGTTCGATTCCCACCTCAGCCATCCTGGAAGTGGTTTTCCGTGGTTTCCCACTTCTCCTCCAGGCGAATGCCGGGATGGTACCTAACTTAAGGCCACGGCCGCTCCCTTCCCTCTTCCTTGCCTATCCCATCCGATTTTCCCATCCCTCCACAACGCCCCTGTTCAGCATAGCAGGTGAGGCCGCCTGGGCGAGGTACTGGTCATTCTCCCCAGTTGTATCCCACGACCAAGAGTCTGAAGCTCCAGGACACTGCCCTTGAGGCGGTAGAGGTGGGATCCCTCGCTGAGTCCGAGGGAAAAACCGAACCTGGAGGGTAAACAGATGATGATGATGATGATGATGATGATAATATTCTAGAGGTGGCTTACTCCTACAATGTAAAAGTCATAACTCTACCATTTTTTGTTGAAATTGCTCCAGTGGCTTAGGCGATGCAGAAAGGTAATTTATAAAACATGGCAGCGTGTTCCTATCCTCCTATATACAGTACTATTTTGATATTTCACCCGTTTTCCTATCCCACCCGTATGGGTGTCTTATACTAAAGTTTCATTTCCCAAACAGTAAGTCATATGTTCACCATACCAATTGTGAACGAACTTTGACTTAAACGGTATCCGGAATGTCACAGTTCATCTCAGCTACCCAAAAGACTATGAATTCGTCACTAATATCGTCATTTTCTCATTGTTAAGTTTCACCTCCTTCCTTTAGAGGTGCTAGGGGTTTCTTGCCCCTACAGTAATTGTTCCAGGTAGTAAGTTATTTATGAGTATCAAATTTGGTTGAGAACTATGCTTGAACATACACACATTCACCTGTAATCTCGGTCATTTGCGACATTTCCTTTTTTCTCACCTTCTCACCCCCTGAATCATGGAGACAGAACTTGGATTTTTCATTTTTAAGCAGAAGTAAGTTTTTAAGAAACACATCATAACCTTCACATACTGTTAGGTAGGCAACCCGCCGATCAGACTTGCCTTGCGGTTTGCTTATCTTCCCTATTTTCTTTTTCACCCCTTCTCATCCCTTATACCGAACAACCCATCAGATTTCGTTCAAAACACTTCCTAAACCCTCTCTGGAATAATAAGAACAAATCGTGAAATTTTCAGCGAAATCGGTCCAGTAGTTTTTGAGTCTATTAACCCTCAAAGAGTCGCGCGGGGTGTTGACAACACCCCACGTTCATTTTGTAGGCGAAATCTTGCGATCGACTTCGTTTAGCGTGCTGTAATCCGTTATACCTCTCAAAGTGACCTTTACCATGAAGTGTTGAGCGAGTTCTTATAATTAGAATTGCTGTGATAGGCGTTAGCGCTCTTTCACACATGGGGTGTCGTCATACCCCCACGCGACCACTATCGTAACATTTGCAGCTCAGTACTCAGTTCTCGCTTTAGTGGTGATAGTCTCATTTTCTGTGAAAATGTGTAGCTATGAACGACAGGAGGCTAGAATATGCGAAGTTTTAGAAGAAGATGAAAGTTATGATTTCGATAAGTCAGATCCAGAAGAAAGCGACAATTGTGAGGAACTTATCCAAGGCAGTGATACAGAGTAGATAATGACGGACAGAGTAATAATGATTCAGTTCACCATGAAGGAGGAAATCATTACTTGAGTAATGATAAACAGACTAAGTGAAAGAAAAATCCCCCTCCAAGGAACGTTAGATGAATCAACAAAACATAGTATTACATCTCTCTGGTGTCAAGACCCGTGCTAAAAGTGTTAAGTCAGTGCTCGGATGTTTTTCGCTAATCGTGTATGATGTGCGTAAACCTGGAAGGGAATTAGTGAATTCCACAATGCATAAAAGCGTCTATACCGAAACCCTGCCGAAAACCATTCGGGGATAAAGCGGAAAAACTAACTGGTGCTGATGATCCCAGTAAGACTACAAACATCCTAGAACGAGCTCCGATACAATCACGGTGCACAGTATGCCCCAGAAACAAAGATGTAAAGACTAAATCGTACTGTGATCGCTGTTGTAGAATGATGTGTCTGAAACATGAGGAATATGTGTGAAAAAATATTACCAAGATTCAGGTGAACCACAAAGTGATACAGACCAACTTTCTGACCTTATGTTATGTTGAATGTATTTTTACATGTCTTTTCTTCAATCTGATAACAGAAACATTGAGTATAATTCAAAAATATATTTGCATTAATTTGTTTTGTACTGAAATGCACAATTTATTAAAAATTTCAATATTTTCGTATGCTTGGATTTTCGTAGATGAATATTGGGCATTTCAGTATTTTCATATGCTAGTCTCGTTTGTAAATCTATATTACACATAATAAAATACATTTCTAGAGAGAAATGTCTTTAGGTACGTTGTATTGTGAAATGATAGCTGGGGTGTTGTCAACACCCTTCGCGACTACTAACGTTTCAGATGAGTGAGCGACTCCTTGACGGTTAATCTCAAATATACCAACATCCACTTATATATATATATATATATATATATACGGTATATATATAGATCACAAGAAATTTGCGTCTGTATCAAATATAATACAATGCTAATAAAGTAATACAGGACACCTTGTTTGTATTGAAGTTTCACAAAACACGAGATATTAAATTCAATACCAAATTAATAAATAAGGATGAACATTTCGATAGTAATTCTGGAATTCAGACATTGCGAACCATCAAAATTTCAATGGGAATGATGTGCCTGCGTGTCATGACACAGTTTTCTGATGTGTCGTAGTCCAGGTGAAGCTTTCAAGCGAAGCGTGTGCATATTTCACTTTCTTCTTATTTATTTCCATTTTTCTTCATTTTTCTCCCTGAAGACTGCTTGCGAACCCCACTAAAAGTCTCAGGTTACCCCTAGGTGTATGCGTACCACAGTTTGAGAACCAAAGGTGTATATTTATGAAAAGGAGGTAAAAAAATTCTACGGTTCTACCCTTCAGGCCAGCAACTCAATCTTGAAAACATCCTAGAGATATGGGCTACGAATGTTAGGTAAATAAAATATAATAAAGTATGAGAATATGTCCTTTATTTGTTCCTAAAAATTACAATCATTACCTTTATTATCGTTATCTGGTCGATTAGTTTAGCGGTTTGCCTTTTTCTGCCATTACGAACGCTAATGTGGGTCAATGCATTGTTTCACTTAAGCACCACTACGAGCGCTAATGTGAGTCAATGAAGAGTTTCACTTAAGCCCTTATAACTACATTTGGTGTGGACATTAAAGATCAAAAAACGCCTGAGGGTACTGAAGCAAGGAACACATTACATAAATAATTATGTAAAGTTAATTTGGCTAGGATTTGAATAAAAAAGACAACAAGTAAAGAAACAAGGCTGTTTTTCCGCAACACTATTTAGGCCGGAAGTGACTTTCGAATTTTTTCATTTTGATAGATCTATCCAAGTCTCACACTTTTGAAAATTTTCCGGGCCCTTTAGCCTTTCATCTTTAGCACAATTGAGGAAATTGATTAATTACGTTTTTCATTGTATGGGGACACCTACTTCGACTGATATGAAATGTTATTAACATTAAAAATCTGGATTTGTTCAGATGCTGCTGTAATTATAACAAGTAATTGGATTACATTTTCTCATTGTTCTGTTTAGGTGATTCTTGGTTTGCAATGGATGATTTCAAAGCAAAGCTCTGTAAAACCGTCTTCAGCTCCCGAACTGTGGAGATACGAGATGAGTGAAAGCTATGGTGGATATGTTTAGAATCTACTTCAGCTTTCGTAGTCGAATAAATAAAAGAAAAGATCCGAAGAGCGGTAAGGCGGCAATGTGTTGTGATGTGGGGCAGATCGATTTGGGCCAGAGGTGGGGTATGGGGGTGGGGGGGAGTATCGGTTAATGGCGAGGGTAGGAGGGCGGTGATAAACAAAGGGAGCCGAGGCAAGCGCACGATCCCAATAAATCAATAAGAGTGACACAGTAGACAGGATACAGATGAAAAGAGCAGAAAATGGATACCGCGGCATGAAGATCGAATAAGGAAATGAAGAACATGTGTTGGTTGACATATGAAGATTTGTACAGGGGATAAGTGTCCATGTTTTATCACTTAAAGCTTTGTGTACTTTGGGATACTCCTGATATCTTACGACGAACATCATCCAAGAATAGTAATGAATAGGACTCGGAAGTTGAAGACCTATAAATTACCTAAAATAGACCTAAAAATACCTAAATATCCAAAAAAGGACCTAACACCTGGAAAAAAGGACGTGAAACTGCGACACAAATTCATTCATATGATGTTCAATGCAAAATTCTGGTTGTGCGGAAAATGCAGTGCAAAAGTATATGAGTGAAATACTTCTTTAAGATATTCTTCTTCTTCTTCTTCTTCTTCTTGTTTCGTCGAGGCCCCTTGCACCACGTGGTTCCTAACTCTGGCGAGCTTCCTTCTTGGCCTAGTATTCCTTCATCTTTGCAGTTATATTATATTTTTTAGATGCCAAATATAATTTATAAAAAGGATTTCTGTGTTTGTTAAAAAGTACTTGCAGAATTTAGTTTGAAATATATTTTCCACTTAGAAGGAATTCAGCGAACCCGAAATGAACATCCTGGAGAAAGAAATTGATATTACTGTAGTATAACTTGAATGATATTTTGACTTAACCACTCTAGGGGTTACAGAAAAATTGGATTTGGAAATCTTACCTCATATGGCTTTGACGTATATCAGAATAATCATTTCCAGGCTGTTTGGTGTATAGGGTTGTCGGTTTTCAGACAGAAAGTTGCGAAACATAGAGAAACTTCTCACATCAATGGATGATAAGGCTTCATACTTGAAACAAGTGAGATCTTCCTCTTCAAAAACTCGCATCAAAATGTTCTCTTTTCAAGCACTAGTTTCAATTTTCCTTTGATTTTCATTTTATTTCCTCTCCATTTTTTGTTAGTTGCTTTACGTCGCACCGACACAGATAGGTCTTATGGCGACGATGAGACAGGAAAGGCCTAGGAATGGGAAGGAAGTGGCCGTGGCCTTAATTAAGGTACAGCCCCAGCAATTGCCTGGTGTGAAGATGGGAAACCACGGAAAACCATTTTCAGGGCTGATGACAGTGGAATTCGAACCCACTATCTCCCGGATGCGAGCTCACAGCTGCGCGCTCCTAACCGCATGGCCAAATCGCCCGGTATTTCCTGTCTTTTCAAACATGATTCAAATATATGTATATACTAAGAAAAGATATTTAAGGGGTGAAGGATGAACTAATGATGAATTCGAATTGAGAATGGGCAGCAAAAATATAGCCGAAAAATGTGAGATTTAAAAAAAGCCGTTAAGACATAAACAAGTCTAAAAGGACCAATAATCCAAAAAATGCAGAAAAGGGCAAAAAAACAAGGACAAATAAAAACCACCACTTTCTGGCCTGCAATGACTCAGTTCCGAGCCCTAGTTATGACCTTACTTCGAGATGTTACACTGCTTACCCAAATGAACTACAAATATTGGGGTGTCACGTCGTCAACTTCTCCGTACAGGCCATGAAGGCCCTTGGAGGGGTGGAAAGTAAAGGCTTCCACTATCCGTAACCTCGGCATTTGATGGCGTAGAATGGTTAGCTCTACGCCCGGCCGCCTTTGCCCCCAGGAATTAACCTGGTACTCATTTTTGGTGTAGGCTGAATGAACCTCAGCGCCATATGCACATCCGGAAGTGGAAATATCATTTCTTAAATTTTACGACTTCCTGACAGGGATTCGAACCCACGTCCTTCCGGGCAAACCGAGCACGCCTTTACCGCCTCGGCCAGGCAGCCCCTCAGAAAAACACTCAAGTAACTGAAATATATACGTTTCAACCCTCAGATCAACATTAAAATCCTGTAACGATGCAGAAATCGAATTCGGATTCTCCCAGTAACTTCTAGATAGTGCGGGTTGACATATTCACTGGATAGTGAGAGGTGTCGAACTTGGTACACTCCACCTCCCAGACAAAATTTACTCTTGCAGTGATTTGAACTGCTTGGCCGTCTCAAATTGTTGTTTACCACGTGAGTTGGCCGTGCGCTTAGGGTCGCGCAGGTGTGAGCCTGTATTCGGGAGATAGTGGGTTCAAACCACACTTTCGGCAGCCCTGTAGATGATTTTCCGTGGTTTCCTATTTTCACACCAGGCACGTTATGAAGGCCACGACCGCTTCCTTCCCACTCCTAGCTCTTTCCCATCATATCGTTGCCATAAAATCGCCTCTGCAGCGCCACCAAATTAGAGTACGAGAATTAGTGATTTTATAGTAGATATTATTTGTTTAGTCCGCCTCTGTGGTGTAGTGGTTAGCGTGATTAGCTGCCACCCCCGGAGGTCCGGGTTCGATTCCCGGCTCTGCCACGAAAATTTGAAAAGTGGTACGAGGGCTGGAACGGGGTCCACTCAGCCTCGGGAGGTCAACTGAGTAGAGGTGGGTTCGATTCCCACCTCAGCCATCCTCGAAGTGGTTTTCCGTGGTTTCCCACTTCTCCTCCAGGCGAATGCCGGGATGGTACCTAACTTAAGGCCACGGCCACTTCCTTCCCTCTTCCTTGTCTATCCCTTCCAATCTTCCCATCCCTCCACAAGGCCCCTGTTCAGCATAGCAGGTGAGGCCGCCTGGGCGAGGTACTGGTCATTCTCCCCAGTTGTATCCCCTGACCAAGAGTCTGAAGCTCCAGGACACTGCCCTTGAGGCGGTAGAGGTGGGATCCCTCGCTGAGTCCGAGGGAAAAGCCGAACCTGGAGGGTAAACAGATGATGATGATGATGATTATTTGTTTAGTGTAGGGTGGCGCAGTCCATGGTATGGTTATCCGCCTGGGTGACGCCACCATATTAGTAGGGTATGTAGTCAGTAGTGTAAGGGACGTAGATTAGAGATTGTTTGTTTAAAGTTTTTTTTTGTTTCTGTGTATTTTGTAGTATTTATTGCCTGTAAGCCGATGGTGGATACTGGGGTGGGCAATAAATCTTATGCCATCCTATCGTTGCGACGTAAAGTAAATTATAAAAAAGAGGTTATTTTATATTTATGCATTCGCTTATACAGCCAGTACAGAAAGCATCTGTGATAGAATTACCATGTGTTCCCTTGAATAATACATCAGTGGTGAACCCGTTACCTAATTCCTACATGTGTAGAGTGTCGGCATTTGCAGTTCTGGTAATGGCGTAACACTTTCTCCATGTTTTCTTCCATGATCATGTGTTTACTGTTTGGAAAGGCGAGAGAACCCGAGTCTCCAATCTGACAGGTCACAACATTTGCTAAACGAAAGCTACCTCCACAGAGGCGGAGGTACATCTATTCCGTGATCATGATGCTTTTGATGAACTATTTCCGTCAAATTTGAAAAAATTAGGGAGTATTTAAAGTTGAACTTAGAACGGCATAACAGTGATTTTCCTGGGTTATATAAAACAAGTAAGAATGAGACCTGTGCAAAATTCATATCCGCACGTGGCAATCCATGTGTGTTCAAGGCTAGCGACACAGCGCGTGTATGAAACATAACACATGAGCTTACGGCTGAAGAGATAGATCCACCCTGGCGCAAGGGATTTCATCAATCCATAGACTGGTTTGATGCAAATCTACCTACCACGCTATCCTGTGCTAACTTTATCGTTTCTATGTTACTACTGCATCCTAAATGTACTCTAATCTGTTTGTCATATTCATACCTTGGCCTATATCAGCCGATTTTACAGCCTACACTTCCCAAATATCTAACTGAACAAGATTTGTGTGTCCTAAGATGTGTCCTATCATCTTGTCTCTTCTTCTTGTCAAATTTCACAAAATCGTTCCCCCACCACCACCAATTCGATTCAGTATCTCTTCATTTCTGATTAGATCTACCCATATCACTCTCAGCATTCTTCTGTAACACCAAACTTCAAAACCTTCCATTCTCTTTCTTCCCGTCTTTCCTTCTGAGCTAGTTACTGTCCATGTTACATTTCCATACAATGCCACTCTCCAGACGAAAGTCTTAAAAAAGTCTTTCTTATTTATTATTATTATTATTTATTTAAGTGAGGCCTTCCTTTCATGTGCTAGTCTGCATTTTATGTCCTGCTTACTTCTGCCATCATATATATTACAACCTGTGACAATAAAGTTCGGTGAATTGTCCTGTACTACCAACATAGATGAACAATGCACAGCAGTGACCTCCCATAACTATGCGCTGCTGAGATCGGCGATTCATGTCCTGGAAACTTTGCAAGAAGGCTTCCTTTGGGATGGTGTTCAAAATCCTCGGCACGTTTCGTTGGATGTCAGGAATATCGTCAAATCTCTTTCCTTTCAAAGTGAGTTTGATGCGTGACTTTTCGGCTCTGACCTTTTTCCGACGAAGGGTTTCGGGAGAACGCCATTCTATGCCTTGCCGTTTCGTTTCAGGATCGTACCTGAGACACCAGGTTTCATCCTCAGTGACGATACAGTTCAAGGAATTTGGTTTCGCATCCGCAGTTTCGACAAAATCCTGTGAAGCGTCTAAACGTGCCTGCTTCTGATCGTCAGTCAAGTAATGTGGCACAAGACGAGAACACGTTTTCCTCTTCTCTAACTTCTGGGTAACGATTTGTCGCACGGATTCACGGTTAATCTGCAATTCATCCGCTATCATGCGCACAGTTAACGCCGGTCGTTCGTGATTAATATCCCCACCTTCCCAATGTTTTCGTCACTGACGGCGGTCGCCGGTCTTCCGCTACGGGGGTTGTCAGAAACACTTTTCCGGCCTCCTCGAAAACGGACGAACCACTCGTATACACACTTCAAGGACAGTGCTTGATGTTCATAAACACGTACCAGCATCGCATGCGTTTCTTTCGGTGTCTTGCCAAGCTTAAAACAAAAATTTGGCCGTTCATATTCCTGTTCGCAGTTCAGAATCGACGCAGTAAACACGCATTGTGTCAAACAGGTCTTACATGGCACACACACGATGATAAACTGACCAACGTTGGGAGTAGGTGGTCAAAACCTGCTGCTATGCAGGTACAGCGTTGTGTGTCGCCAGTGTTGCCGGATCGACCGTTCTGACTTCATTCACCGAACTTTATTGTCATAGGTTGTATATCAGTAGTATAGATCCTTTCTGTGGCACTCACAAGCAACCGATCGTGACAAATGAGCATTCAGAAGAAAGATAATAGGTATTAGCAGTGACGAATTGCACTCTTCTCTCATAAATATTGATAATTTCTTTTAAAAATGAGTTTAAAAATTGTACGAAGTGTGCGATTTGCAAAGACTGCTCCTGTAGGAAAATACCCGCCATCATTGCTGTCCACTTCACATTTTGGCTACTTGGACGATTGTTTTATGTCATTATAATATGCTGTAATTATCAGTTAAGAAAATAATGGTAGTAAAACCAAAAATTACTTCCGGATCATTCGCCAGTATAATAATGCACTTTCATTTATTTCCGTTCAAGTGCATACCATAAATGTTAAAAAAATTAAAGATTACATTAAGTGATAAGTAAGACTGTCTAATATTGTAGTGATTTGTGTATTCATAAGTTCACCAGTGGACTACTCCACCACATACTTTATGAACATGCGAAATTTCTCGCACGGATCCCCTAGTCATTAGTTATTTTACTATCCAAGTAACAATATTCATCTACTTCCTTTAAGACTTCATTTCCTTACCTGATATTTCCTGCACCACCAGACTTCATTCTACTGCTATCCATTAACTTTGCTTTGGATTTATTTATTTTCATATTGTACTCCTTTTCCAAGACTGTGACCATACTACTCAGCAATTTCTACACATCTTCTGCAGACTCAGAATAACAACATCATCACAAATCTCAGAGTTTGGATTTACTCTCCTTAGATTTTGATTTATTTTCCATATTACTCTTTGATTTCCTTTTCAGACTGTTCTAAGTGATCACTGAAAAGGAGAATAGACAAACTGTAGTCTTTCCTCACTCATTTCTGGATTGCTGCTGATTTCTCATACCTTTCGATTCATACCACTGCGAACTCACTTCTGTACAGATCGTGGATAATTCTTCTTTCGCGGTATCTGATCCCTATCACCTGCAGAATCTCAAATAGCTTGGCCCAATCAACATTATAGAATGATTTTCCTTGATCTACGAATGCCATGTACGTAGACTTATCTTCCTTAATTCGTTACTCTAAGATCAGACATTAAGTTCCGATTGCTTCACGTGTTCATACATTTCCTCTGAAGCCAAACTGACCTTCTCCCAACCCAGCTTCAACTTGCCTTCGCATTCTTCTGTAAATAATACTCGTTAAGATTTTGCAGGCGTGAGATATTGATGGTGCGGTAGTTTCCACACTTGTCAGCACCTGATATCTTTGGAATAGGTATAACAACATTCTGTTTAAACTTGGATGGCACTTCTCCTGTATCACACATCTTACACACTAAATGGAATAAACTTTCCATGCTTTGTCATCCTAAGGAGGTCTGTGATTCTGAGGGTATGTCATAAATTCAAGGTACCTTGCGCCTATTTAGGTCTCTCATGACTCTGTCGAATTCTGACTTCAAAACGGTGTCTCCCATTTTATCAACATCTAGAGTTTCTTCTTGTTCCACAACCATATAATCTACTTCTATCGATTAATAGTACTGTTAAATATATTCCTGCCATCTTTCCCCTTGTATTCCTTCCCTAGAAGTGGTTTTCCATCTGTGGTCTTAATATAAATACACCTAGTTTTCCTTTTTCCAAATGTTCCCTTAATTTTCCTGTATGCAGCATCTACCTTTCCTACAACCATACAACCTTCAACATCCTTGCATTTCTCTTTCAGCCATTCTTCCTTAGCTGACCTGCATTTTCTATCTACTTAATTCTTTAATCGCCTATATTCTTTTCTGCCCTCCTCATTTTTTGCATTCTTGTATTTCCTTTGTTCATCAGTTAGGACTAATATCTCCCGAATTATCCACTGACTTCTACTTGATCTTACCTTTCTTAACATTCCTTCAGCAGCCCTACTGATCTCATTCCTCACGACTGTCCAATCTTCATCTATTGTTTCCTTCAGCCTTTCAATTTAGTTCTTGTGCATCTTTTTCCTTGAAACAATCCCTCACAAACATTTATCTCAACTTATTTTTATCCCATCTTATTGCATTTATTTCTTCAAATTCTTAAAATTCAGATGGCATTTCATGACCACCATGTTGGAGTCAGAGTTCACGTCTGATCCTGGGAACGTCTTGAAATTCAGCACCTGGTTTCTAAGTCTCTGCCTAATCGTAATGGAGTATATTTGATACCTTCCTGTGTGTCCAGGTCTTTTCTACGTATACAGCCGTCGTTTGTGGTGTTTAAATCAAGTATTAGCAAGGACTAAATTATGTTCAGTGCAGAATTCAACTATCCGACTTCCTCTTCCATTTCTTCGGCCCAGTTCGAAATCTCCTACGGTATTACAGTACTTTATCTACCTTGGCCTACCACTGCATTCCAGTATCCCATCACAATTACATTCTCGTTTTCTTTTTACATATTCTTTCAATTTTTTCCATCATCTGTCCTTGAATATCCTGGAGCATTTCAGCTGTTAGCACTGTTGGATCCCTAACAGCTTTCTCAGTTAACACTGAACCACACTTTGGAATTTATTCACAATTTTATTATTCAGTCACGGGTTCGGACTCGCGAAACCGGAAAACTCACCACGAAATTCTATGCTTGCTATTCCAGCATATTTCTGCTTTAAGAATCTGTTGTGCATGTTATTGCCGTGAGCAGTCGGGGAGGCCCTATTCAACTTCCGCCAGCAGAGTGCAGGAATTTACGGAAAGACCACCCTGTAGTTAGCTGTAGCTAGAGTTTTGAATTTTTCACACTAATTTATAAATGATTTCGCGAAAAAGGAAACGCCTTTCAGTGTTATTTCGCGAATTTGCTTTAATTTCGCTTTAATCATTTCGTAAAATTATTAATAATGTTATCATGTAAAATAAATATAAACGATAATAAACTATATAAACCATAATATATCCCTAATCAACACGTTACTATATGGCTATACCTGTAAAAGATTTCCAAGAATATTAAAACGAACCGGACCGGGCGAGTTGGCCGTGCGCGTAGAGGCGCGTGGCTGTGAGCTTGCATCCGGGAGATAGTAGGTTCGAATCCCACTATCGGCAGCCCTGAAGATGGTTTTCTGTGGTTTCCCATTTTCACACGAGGCAAATGCTGGGGCTGTACCTTAATTAAGGCCACGGCCGCTTCCTTCCAACTCCTAGGCCTTTCCTATCCCGTCGTCGGCATAAGACCTATCTGTGTCGGTGCGACGTAAAGCCCCTAGCAAAAAAAAAAAAAAAAAAAAAACGAACCGGCATATCTGTCGAAAAGAGAAATCCTTATTCTGTCCTTCGTTTCCTTTCACACTCGTAATACGGAATACAATTTCATGCTCATTATTTTTCACAAATTTCGCTGCAGTTTCACATATATCGGAAAACAAACAAATTTCGCTTTAAACTGATCTTATCGCTTTAATTCGCTGTTATTCCCAAAAACTATTTTCTTAACCAGAATCATACGATTCGTTAGGATATTTCAAATTCGCTTCAAAATATGTTTTGTCGCGCTTATCGTTAATGCGAAAAATCATGTCCTTCTCTGTAGCCTTACAATAGTAGTCTACTTCCTTCAGCCTGCGTATTGTCCGACTCGTTGGCTGATGGTCAGCGTACTGGCCTTCGGTTCAGAGCGTCCCGGGTTCGATTCCCGGCCAGGTCGGGGATTTTAACCTTCATTGGTTAATTCCAGTTGCCCGGGGACTGGGTATTTGTGCTGTCCCCAACATCCCTGCAACTCACACACCACACAATAACACGCAGTTACCTACAAATGGCGGATGCAGCCTACCCTCGTCGGAGGGTCTGCCTTACAAGGGCTGCACTCGGCTAGAAATAGCCACACGAAATTAATTAAAAATTAATTAATTTAAAAAACATGCGTATTTACTCGAATGCGAGTGCGTTTCTCTCACTATTCACGCATAGTAGGGAATGGTAAGGAATGAGGGGCAAGGGAGAACAGGATACAACCGTAAAGGGGATGGTAAGGAATGAGGGGCAAGGGAGAACAGGATATAACCGTAAAAGAATGGGTGGGACGGGCCCACCCGAAATATGTAAAAGAAGGGAGAAATGTGAGAAGTGGGATGTGTTTATAGATCTGTTTATAACTGTTTAGTTTCGTTTGTTTTAATGGTTATTTCTGTTTTATGGGGTGGCAACTTAGTAAATTTAGTCTAGAGGTGGTGCCTTGCATGGAGACTGGTATCCCGCTCGTGTGGGGGGCCACCAAGTTAGTTGTTAGATTATAGGGTTGCAGGGTTGGCCCTTACATGTGGACTGGTCATCCGCCCATGTAAGGGACCGTTCAGTAGATTAGTTGGTAGGGAAGAGAGCGGCTCCAGCTTTACGTGGCCGGCCGCAATGGAATGGTGAGAGAAACACACGATCATCTGATAAGTTGTGGGGGTCTTTCTTAGGGCCTCACGGATAGGGCCGGTCGTGTCATCATCGGGAGGGCGGCTTCTTCTCACCAGGGGTGATGACACGGCCGGGCAGTAGCGGTAGATGTTCTTAATTTTAGTTCTTGTTTTTACTTTAGGATTAGATTATAGGGTTACAGGGTTGGCCCTTACATGTGGACTGGTCATCCGCCCATGTAAGAGGCCGCTTAGTTGATTTATTTGGAGTGTTTATAGATCTGTTTATAATTGTTTAGTTTCGTCTGTTTTAATGGTTCTTTCTGTCTCATGTAGTGGCAACTTAATTGAATTATTATAGGGTTGCAGGGTTGGCCCTTACATGTGGACTGGACATCCGCCCATGTAAGAGACCGCTCAGTAGATTTAGTTGGTGAGTTTATGGATCTGTCTATAATTGTTTAGTTTCGTTTGTTTTAATGGTTCTTTCTGTTTCATGTAGTGGCAACTTAATAGATTTAGTCTAGGGGTGGTGCCTTGCATGGAGACTGGGACCACCAAGTTAGTTGTTAGATTATAGGGTTGCAGGGTTGGCCCTTACATGTGGACTGGTCATCCGCCCATGTAAGAGACCGCTCAGTAGATTTAGTTGGTGTGTTTATAGACCTGTCTATAATTGTTTAGTTTCGTTTATTTTAATGGTTCTTTATGTTTCTTGTAATCTGGCACTGTGAACATGTATCTTGGGCGAACAGCCTGTAATGTTCAATAAATTACTATTACTATTACTATTACTCGAATGCGAGCGAAGAAGGTTTTGAAGTTAGAGTAATATTAGGATATATCTCATTTTAAGTTCCGTGGTCTAATTTCCTAATATTAACCACATAAGGAGGGTGATTACAGTCACAAATTATTAGTACAAACTATAGTGACCACATTCTCTCTTCAACTTGAGCTGCAGCAACAAAGTTTCTAAATGTTGTGTTTATGAGTTTTCGTGCTCTGCTCTACTTTTGCCCAATTGGAGTTATTTCTATGAAGAATGGATCGAATGCGTAACTATGAAGGAGTAGCAAGCTTATATTTACGGCGAATCCGTCAAGCTGTTGGCAGTCTTTATTATTGATCTGAGATGGAAAAACGAAGAGCTTTCCTCACAATATCCTTGAAGTATCAGAAAGCACCAGTGCGAGGAATAATATTCTTAATGTGATGTGCAGTCTGTGCGATCTATCATTTAGTGAGGGGATTTGTGTTTATCCACGTTCTTCTACCCGTTTGCATGTTGTTTGGGAGTTCTGTTACAACAGACGGAAGAATCACAGTGAATTGTTTACTTACGGTAGCCGGGGTCGAAAGAATCTTGATTAAAGGAGCATGATAGCTCAGAAATGTCATTCCTACTACCTCACCAAGGAAGCCACGGTTCAAATCCCGGCCAATGCATGTGCGATTTTTGAATATAAATTGATTTAATTTCGTAAACTTCAATTCACAATATTTATATTTACAAAATTAAGTGACTTTCAACATCCGTCGATCACATTATCACAAGTTTCTCCTCTGCATGATTTTAATTACACCGAAACGTCTAGAGCCAGGGCCTCTCAAACGCCCAAAATCTCACGCGTGCAGATCGAGGCGCAAGAGCTCCGTGCACTGTGCATCGGTGCCGCTCGGTATGGCTCGGATCAACGCTTCGTCTCTGGGCTACTCGGCTATGCTCGGCTCTACTCGGCTCTACTCGGCTCAACTCAGCCCGGATTTGGAGCGCTACGGCGCAAGTGGGGCAGAGGGAGACGGGCGTAGCGAGCGAGACAGGTGTGAGGAAAGAGAGAGTAAGCGCTATTGCTCAAAATGAAGGAGCGGGGGGGTCTGCACTCTGGTCAACCAAGCCAAGTCGTCTTTTGCACCGTGCACAGTGCATGCACCCTGAGAGCCCTGGTCTAGAGAAACATATTTCCAATATACATATCTACGTTTCAGGTGGGATAATTTAGTTTCTTAAGAAAAAACTTCCTTTCTTGGGTAAGTTTGTATTGTATGTAATTCTTTCTTCTGCTATCATTGATATTTCAAGTAACAATACCAATCTACTGGTATTTTCTGCATCATTTGTTTTCATTCTATTACATTCTGTATCTTTTACTTTTCTTCTTCATAGAGTACTCAAACGATTCAACAGTTTCTCCAGATTCGCAGCAGAATTTGATATGATTGAAAATACACTGACTGACAGAGCAAATGCAACACCAAGGAGGAGTGGTTCGAAAGGGATGAAAGTTGGGGAAAAAACAGAGTCGGCACGGAAGAATAATTGATGTTTATTTCAAACCGATATGCAGGTTACACAATGCGCACGGCATCGACTCAGTAGGATGTAGGACCACCGCGAGCGGCGATGCACGTAGAAACACGTCGAGGTACAGAGTCAATAAGAGTGCGGATGGTGTCCTGAGGGATGGTTCTCCATTCTCTATCAACCATTTGCCACAGTTGGTCGTCCGTACGAGGCTGGGCAGAGTTTGCAAACGGCGTCCAATGAGATCCCACACGTGTTCGATTGGTGAGAGATCCGGAGAGTACGCTGGTCACGGAAGCATCTGTACACCTCGTAGAGCCTGTTGGGAGATGCGAGCAGTGTGTGGGCGGGCATTATCCTGCTGAAACAGAGCATTGGGCAGCCCCTGAAGGTACGGGATTGCCACCGGCCGCAGCACATGCTGCACGTAGCGGTGGGCATTTAACGTGCCTTGAATACGCACTAGAGGTGACGTGGAATCATACGCAATAGCGCCCCAAACCATGATGCCACGTTGTCTAGCGGTAGGGCGCTCCACAGTTACTGCCGGATTTGACCTTTCTCCACGCCGACGCCACACTCGTCTGCGGTGACTATCACTGACAGAACAGAAGCGTGACTCATCGGAGAACACGACGTTCCGCCATTCCCTCATCCAAGTCGCTCTAGCCCGGCACCATGCCAGGCGTGCACGTCTATGCTGTGGAGTCAATGGTAGTCTTCTGAGCGGACGCCGGGTGTGCAGGCCTCCTTCAACCAATCGACGGGAAATTGTTCTGGTCGATATTGGAACAGCCAGGGTGTCTTGCACATGCTGAAGAATGGCGGTTGACGTGGCGTGCGGGGCTGCCACCGCTTGGCGGCGGATGCGCCGATCCTCGCGTGCTGACGTCACTCGGGCTGCGCCTGGACCCCTCGCACGTGCCACATGTCCCTGCGCCAACCATCTTCGCCACAGGCGCTGCACCGTGGACACATCCCTATGGGTATCGGCTGCGATTTGACGAAGCGACCAACCTGCCCTTCTCAGCCCGATCACCATACCCCTCGTAAAGTCGTCTGTCTGCTGGAAATGCCTCCGTTGACGGCGGCCTGGCATTCTTAGCTATACACGTGTCCTGTGGCACACGACAACACGTTCTACAATGACTGTCGGCTGAGAAATCACGGTACGAAGTGGGCCATTCGCCAACGCCGTGTCCCATTTATCGTTCGCTACGTGCGCAGCACACCGGCGCATTTCACATCATGAGCATACTTCAGTGACGTCAGTCTACCCTGCAATTGGCATAAAGTTCTGACCACTCCTTCTTGGTGTTGCATTTGCTCTGTCAGTCAGTGTACTTTGAGTGAAAAGGAACCTGGCTACATAGTTCGTTAAAGGAGAACAATAAAACTTTGATTTCCACCTATTCAATACATTAAAAGCAATTATAAAATTAGGATCTCATCCTTATTTTACTGCTAAATTATTAAAACCATAGGACATGTTTCGTTCAAATTTTCAACATCTTCAGCCATAAACATTCTTAACAAGGTTAAAACCGGTAACATTATTCTATAACTTACACTTATTGTTTACTGTTAACAAACTTAACCATAATAACTATTAAAATTCTCTTGAATATAAAGCTTTATTTATTACGTCGTCTTATTAAAGCAATATAACTATTTGTTGTGATGGAAACTTTAAAACCTTGTTCTAATATTTGAAATACAATGTCACTAGTTAGTCATGTATAAATAGATTTATAATCTGTTAAAGTTGTTGAATACCTTAAAATTATTCGTTGGAATACACATTAAAATAATTTTGTTACTATTGGCGTGAGCTTTTCGACACGTTGTACCTTATGGAAATAAAATCTTAGTGCACTCTCAAAAGAGCTGAGTTTAGGCGTGACTAACATTATTTTCGTCTGTAGAATAATAAACTGAAGCACACAGATTATAGGTTATAAATTTGTCGTACTTTAAATATTTAACATCCAATTTTTCAAATTCACGAATTGCTTGTAGACTTTACCAGTGTAGGGCAATTCTACAGACGTTAGCAAGGACTCAGTCAAATGGTGACAGTCAAGTTTTGATGATAATCAAGTGGTAAATTGATCAAATTTTACATAAGTAAGTCTGTTGACATAGTTCGTATCACGTAGCTTGCATTCGGAAGATTAAGTATTCCAACTCCACAGTTAGAAGGCCGGTTGCTATTTTTCCATGGCTTCTCACATTATAACGATGTAAATGTTCGGGATGTACCTTAATGTAGACTATGGCTTCTACGTTTACGGTCCTAGCCTTTCCGTAACCCATCGTCGTCGAAAAGCTATGTATATTAGTGCGGTGTTAAGTCATTAGTTTTGATTTCTTCTCCAGGAAGTGTGCTTTTGGTGGCGACAAACCTGAACATTTATTTATTCTCCTTGAACTGTTTCTGAAGTTTTTTCTTTCAGTGATTTTACCACGTGTTCTATGAACACATTAAACGCGGTGGGTTTAAATTGGATGATATAATCAATTTTGCCACGGAATATAATCACGTAGCAGCCTTCTGACGTATCTTTTTTTTCACAGGTTTTAATCTCTACTACAGTCGAAGTTGTTTCTGTTATGATTCCTGTCCTGTGCTACGACTGCTTATTCGGCCTTTTGCTTCAGTTACAAGAGTGATTTAAAAATGTTAGTTTTGCAGATTTAATGTCATATCTCGTTCTTTATAAAACGTATGGTGTACCACTTTATTATGGAGTCGGTTTTGATACATTATCGTAAAACCTCTTCATTTCTCTTCTTTTTCTTCTTCCAGAAAGTTGGTGAACATCATGGATTAATTATTACAATTTTTCACTTCTTCCATCAGGATTGCCCCATTGTGGATGTTGAACCACTGTTGGAGATTACACGCCAAGGATAATCTTCTCCAACCATGTTAACTTCTTCCTTCTATCTTGTCTTCTATAATCAGTTGTTAGAAGATGTAACCGAAATGGGGTACTTCCCTACGTCGATTGATGTTTTGTGGCCTCCAGGGCCTGGTTCAAGTTGACTCCTATGAGCGACCTGCGCGCCTGGTTGTACAATTTGCTTTACGTCGCACCAATACAGATAGCTCTTACGGCGACGATACGATAGGAAAGAGCTAGTGGTGGGAAGCGGCCATCACCTTAATTAAGGTACAGCCCTAGCACTTGTTTGGTGTGAAAATAGGAAACCACGGAAAACCATCTTCAGGGCTACCGACTGTGGGGTTCGAACCTATTACCTTCCGAATGCAAGCTCACAGCTGCGCGGCCAACTCGCTCGGTTGCGTCTGGTTGTGAGAGGATGGTATGATGATAATGAGATGATAGGGAGAGGTTGAAACTCGGTGTCGGCACATATCCTACTCTTGTGGAATGCCACCAAGTGTTTCGCTCAAGGCTTTACGTTCTCATCCTACAGATGGGATTCTGAAGGTGATCGAGATCAGATACCGAGAACGAAGAATTATCTACAATCTGTATAAGAATCAAACTTCAGTTATAAGAATTGAGGGCTTTGAAAAAAGAAGTAGAAAGGGGTGAGGCAAGTCAGCAGTTTTCCCCCTCCTTTTCAGTGTTTATATAGAATAGGCCCTAAAGGAAATCAAATAGGAATTTGGAAAGAGAATCACAATCCAATCCAAGGAGAGGAAATCAAAACACTGAGATTTGCCGATGATATTTTTATTTTAACTGAGACTGCAGAAGATCTAGAGAAATTCGTGAACAGTGTGGACGGAGCCCTGGATAAGAAGTACAAGATGAAAATAAGTATGTACAAATCAAAAGTAATGTAGTGTAGTGGAACAAAATCAGGTGATGCAGTATTAGATTAGGAATTGAAGTCTTAAAGGAAGTAGATGAATATTGTTACTTGGGTATTAAAATAACTATCGATGGCAGAAGTAAGGAGGACATCAAATGCAGACTAGCACAAGCAAGGAAGAGCTTTCTTAAGAAAAGAAATTTGCTCACCTCGAACTTTGATATAGGATATATATATATATATATATATATATATATATATATATATATATATATTTGCTAGTTGCTTTACGTCGCACCGACACAGATAGGTCTTACGGCGACGATGGGACAGGGAAGGGCTAGGAGTGGGAAGGAAGCGGCCGTGACTTTAATTAAGGTACAGCCCCAGCATTTGCCTGGTGTGAAAATGGGAAACCACAGAAAACCATCTTCAGGGCTCCCGACAGTGGGGTTCGAACCTACTATCTCCCGAATACTGGATACTGGCCGCACTTAAGCGATTGCAGCTATCGAGCTCAGTAATATATAGGAATTTGAAAGATATTTTTGAAGACTTTCGTCTGGAGCGTAGCATTGTATGGAAGTGGACGATAACTAGCTCAGAAAGAAAGAGAATAGATGCTTTTGAAATGTGGTGTTACAGAAGAATGATGAAGGTGAGATGGATAGATCGAATCACAAATGAAGAGATAGTGAATCGAATTGATGAGAGGAGATCGATTTAGCTACATTTGACGAGAAGAAGGGAAAGAATGATAGGACAAATCTTAAGACATCCCGGTCTTATTCAGTTGGTTTTTAGGGAAGTGTAGGTGGTAAAAACTGTAGGGGTAGACCAAGGTATGAATATGACAAGCGGATTAGAGCAGATGCAGGATGTAATAGTTACGTCGAAATGAAAAGGTTAGCACAGGGTAGGGTAGCATGGAGAGCTGCATCAAACGAGTATATGGACTGATGACCCAACAACAACCTCACTCCATATGAGCATTGCGTAGATGTTTGGAATTGTATCCGGGCTTTTGGCACGCAATCTAGTGTTAGAAACTGGATAGCACCACCTCTCCGACCCACATTCTAATAGTGAAAATTTCTTCCAGCTACGAGGTTTGAACTGGATAAGCAGGTGTCAGAGCATACAGACTTGACGCTTTAACTATCATACCTACCATGCGAGCACTTTCCTGGGTGATTGAAGGGGATTTTTTCAAGGCATGGTGGAGTACCTCCTCTTTGGTGATCCCCCTGTGGGTAGGGAAGGTAGAATTACATCAACTGTATCCCCTGCCTGTCGCGAGAGGCGACTAAAAGGAAGGACCAGAGGATCCCAACTTGGAAGCATTGTTGGCGACCACGGTTCATCTAGCTGAGACTAGCATTGTTCCCACTTACTTGTGTCAGGCTCCTCACTTTCCTAGTTCCTATCCGATCTCCCTTGGTCAACACTTGTTCTTTACTGACCCCGACGGTATTAGGTTTTCGAGGCCTACGGAGCCTTTCATGTTCACGATATCTTGCCGATGCCTTCATACTTCCAAGCGTTGGACCTCTTCCATTTCTTCCCTCTGATTAATGTTAATAGAGGATGATTGTCCAGTTATACTTCCTCTTAAAACAGTAATAACCACCACCACCATCTCCTCCTTGGTGACAGGGTCAATCCATGGAATAGCCTCTCAGTGGTATACACACATTTTAGTTAGAAAGAATGACAAAAACTCACAATTCTAGCCTTTCAGGAAAGCAACTAAATGTTGAAAATATCCTAGTGATCATCATCATCTATTAAAAGGCAACGCCTTGTCGCTGTAGCTGTATCTGACGATCTTCTGCTAGTCTCTTCATGTTGCTATATGAACAAAATGCCAGTTCACCGACGGAGTTTTTGGTGCATGACGTTCTTGTTCGTCCTCTGGGTCTCTTTCCCTTCAATGATGGCTTGGAGAAGAGTCATGTCTCAGTACGTGTCCGAGGAACTTTATCCTAGGGATAAGAGCTACAAATTTTAGATAAATAAAATTGTAGGGTACCGGGCGGTACACCTCTACGCTGCACATTTAAATCTTGCGCCAATTTGAACTCCTCTACAGGAGAAACACAGACTTGGAATTAGATCTACTTAAAATTTTACTCACAAGATGTGACTACCTTAATTTGGTGATTGTAGTGTGTCCAGTACTGTACAAAATTCTACGCGTTTTGTTTACCATTTATCAAGAAGTTCGGACTTTCTGCAACAGATGTCACTGCAAAAACTATGATCATGCACCCTGGTGCGAAGTGAAGGAACTTTATTTGAAGAAATTTTGTATTCATAAGTTTGTTCTTTACTAAATTATGTTCATTCATTTTTGGGTTGGCAATATTGATTTCTTCTTTCCGCCAGTTTTGAATTCAGCCAATCCCTAATTTCTGTAATTAATTTCTAACCAATCACGGGTTTCTTCTTCGATTTTGTGTGTAACCTTGTATTCGCCAATAAAGTAAGAGGGTGTGGCTTGATTATTCATGGAGTTCTTGATGCGTGACATCCTTGGTCGCCCCCTGGGTCTCTTTCCCTTCAATTATGGTTTGGAGAAGAGAGTCATGTTTCAGTACGTGTCCAAGGAACTTTATCCTAGGTATAACAGCTACAAATTTTAGGTAAATAAAGTAATTCCTAAATATAACAATCCTTTTCTCAAATTGTCGTTATCCGGTCGATTAGGTTAGCAGTTTGCCTTTTTCTAACAGTACGAGCGCTAATATGAGTCAAAGCAGAGTTTCAGTTAAGCCCTTACAACTACATTCGGTGTGGACATTAAACAAAACACTTGAGGGTATTGAACCCACAAACACATTACAGAAATAATTGTGCAAATACGTTAATTTGGCTAGGATTTTAATAAAAAAAAGGAGTAAAGAAATAAGCAATTTTTAGGCTGGTTTTTCCGGATCTGAATTTAGACAGGAAGTGATTTTTCGAAATTTATTTTCTTAGTTTGATAGAGCTCACTATTTAAAACATTTCCTGGCCCTTTAGCTTTTCAATTTCGGCACCATTGTGGAAAGTGCTTTCCCCTAGCTTAACACGGGGAAAATAAACCGACATTCATTCGATTGTTATATATGCTACAATTGTTGTTGACAAATGCTGCACAAATCCCAGTATTGGCATACTTCAGAGCAATCAGCAGCAAATTCAATAATGTCAAAATTCTAATTATAACACTTTAAAATGTTCAAACTTTTAACAATATATCATGGTTTCCTTTATACCTCTCTTACTGTTTCACGGATAATTATGATTTTTTCAGAGTTTTCTCCCATAGTGTTGTGCTACAATCTATATCACATTCAGATCAATAGGATTTCAATTAGATTTTATATAACATATTTATTTACAAAAATAATAATATTGTCTGGTTCTCGGAATAAAACCCCGACAAAAAATCCAAATCACAGTCTATGTTAATGATTGAGATTCATTTTGTAGCTGGAGGTTTGATACACACTTTAAAAAGGACAGTTCTTATAAACTTGAAATGTATAAGGGAAACAGTGATGTATTGTTAAAAAAGCGAGAAATTTTGAACATTTTATTTTAAAATATTAAAATTATTAAAATTTTGACATTATTGAAGTTGCTTCTGGTTGCCAGAAAGCATGCCAATACTGGGATATGTGCAGCAATTGTCAACAACAATTGTAGCATATTTAACAATCGAATGAATATTAACCAGTTTTTTCCCCTTTGTTAAGCTTTGTCTCCCCCCCTTAATTTTACGTTTTTTTGGTAGTGTGGGGACCCCTACTTTGTCTGATAAGAACTGTTTTCAAGATTAAAACTTCAGCACTGTTTCCTGATGGAAAGTAATTTAGCACTTGAGTCGGTGTTGTTATTCATCATTTTTATCATCACTGCATGATGGACGCCAACGTTAAACAAACTTGTGTTCTGTGTATCGGACGGAGAGACGGAGTACACCGTAATTGAGAACCTGGTCTGTTACGCTGAGTCATGGAGAACCTGAAAGCTATGTCGGAAGTTTACGAGGTTTGTCAAACAAATGTTCCAGTAAGCTTCATGTTCCGTACCATTGATGTAACTTGCGTGTCCCTAAATTAGCGTCTAATATTAGCCCATGCTTCATATGGTGACGGTCCGTGAGATGTGGGAGCACGGATCATTAATTTTAACTGTAGAGCCGGCCACTTTCTGCTTCCCTAATGCGAGCCTCCACCTCCCTCTCTTGCTAAAGTGGTTCAATTTGCAGCCTCTCGAAAGTCGGTGACAAATATTTCAGAACCAAACATTTGAACAACAGGAGAAGAGGAGAGCAATTATCCACCTTTCAATACAAAATTAAATGGTATAACTAAAATTACACCAAGTAATTTGTACGGAACCGATTTCGACCCTTGCGTAGGGTCATCTTCAGCCATGAAATTTAGAATAGTCTAGTTAACCCTAGGATCCATACCCTCCTTTTCCTACACATTTACCGAGCTCGATAGCTGCAGTCGCTTAAGTGCGGCCAGTATCCAGTATTCGGGAGATAGTAGGTTCGAACCCCCCCTGTCGGCAGCCCTGAAAATGGTTTTCCGTGGTTTCCCATTTTCACACCAGGCAAATCCTGGGGCTGTACCTTAATTAAAGCCACGGCCGCTTCCTTCCAAATCCTAGGCCTTCCCTATCCCATCGTCGCCATAAGACCTATCTGTGTCGGTGCGACGTAAAGCAAAAAAAAAAGAACCTACACATTTACATACCCCGGGTCTGTTGGACTCTTAAATAATTACATGGGAATTAGGCAAATAATGAATAGGTTTCGTTACTTGCCCCGGACAGGAACATTTTATTAACAAATTTGTTTTACTTTGCAGTATTTCACATAATCTTAAAATTTTCTAACTATGCTGTTTTACGCCACTAAAATTAGTAACTCACTTGCTTGGCACGTACTTTCCAGCTCTATTACACTTTCTCATCCTGTGCAATAATTGCTGAACACTTGGAACACACCATTTAGCTTTTCCTGTCTTTCAATGATGGACAATATGCACCTCTTATTTTCACGTTGCCCCTGCCACAATCTGCTGAAGCAGGGATTGTAATAAACTTCTCCATATACAAATAAAAGATTTCTGGAGAAATGGATTGGTAGATCTTCAGATCATGTATGGCTGGATCATTTAAACTGAAGGATCCTTGATGAACAATTTACTTGATGGTATGAGGGATGTACCACACAGTAAAGAATTAACGCATTTAGAACTAACACATTCAAAATATTGTACCCCAGCGTAACAGACCAACGCATTGTTTGTCTGTTGCAAGTGTAGTTGTCTACTTTTTGATCCATTGCGTCCACGTCTCCTTTCGTTTTATTGTAGTGCTTATGACAAAAGCATCAAATAACAAACCGAAGCACGTTTCCATCCAAGCACTCCAAGCAAAGGTTTATAACCAACTGCAGGTCATAAACAATACTCAAGAATACCGTTACTATCGCTCAGTTTTGTACAACTTCTAAAAGTTCACAACAATTAATGCAGGTGGCAAGTCAGTACGTACCGGGAAATATAACAAGATATATAAGGGTTCAAAGGACCCAGCTTATGCAAACTCGTCGTGTAACGGAAAATAAATCAAATTGATCCGAAAGAAACAAATGAGGCGTTACTTCGCAATGGATGGCACAAGGAAAGTCTAATAAGAGAAATCTAGATGCGTGAAACTTCTGAGTGAAGAACTGCTGAAATATATTAGGTTAAAATTCTTACCGGGTCCAATGGACCAATTGTATGCATTCTTTGGTTAATAAAAGTATAAAAACATTTAAACATAGAAGAAAACACATCTAAAACATAAAATACGATAAATACTACATACACAGAGCTTAAAACGCTTTAAATTACTATACATCAGCCGATAAAAGCTTTGTCAAATTTCGTTTATGTAAACTTATTTCAAAGTCCCACATGAATGGTTGTCATAAAGGCACCTTCCGTATCACACTTAATCACCACATGTATGACCAACTTGATTTGGAGAAACCAGAGTTCATCTAACATATAGTAATATGAAGTGTTTTTTATCTCGGTGTATGTAGTATTTTAACGTGTTTTGTTCTTAGATGTTTTTCCTAGGTTTTAAATGTTTTGTACACTTTTATTAACTCGCTGATTTTAAATTACATGGCTGAAACCGATCCTATACATATGAAATGTTGTAATTTTTAGTTATTCCAATAAATTGTGTATTGGAAGGTGGATAATTCGTCTCCTATTCTCCTGTATACTGTGTACATAAGGATCAAATATGAAGTTTCTTACGTACGATGTTTGAACACCACTTCGCATCATCATTCCATTATTATGAACCACTTTATAACTGTATAAGTTTGCGTAGGAGGAGTAGTCACAATTCAGTTGCTTCTCTCTTTCGTTTCATGGCCGAGAGTAAAACCAAAACAATTCTTGGGGAAATTCTTCACCAATAAATTGACATGGCATGACATGGCATCAGGAAGGGGATTTGGTCTTGAAGGTCAGGTCAAGATCCGAAAGTAAGACAGTGACTCTAGAAATGTCCACCTCCGTAGCATAACGGTTAGAGTTATTAGTAGAGTCCAGATTATTAGGTTCTGATAGGTTAGAATGCAAACATACTTTAGCCAGTAACAAGTATACCCTACACTGTACAACGGTTATGGTATGAGATTTGCATAGATATTAGGTGTACAGCCTATAGTACTCCTTGAATTGATGCTACTCTTCCTACATTATGGCACAACGGGTTGCATGGCACTTCCTACAAACCAAATTACCTACTTTGCATTCTAACCTATTACCACCTAAAAATCCGAGGGGCCCGGGTTCGATTGTCGGTACTGCCAAAATTTAAGAGTGGCAGGAGGGCTGGTAAGTGGTTGAAATGTTACAGGCAGCTCACCTCCAATGGGGGTGTACTTGAAAATAGCTGCACCACCTCGGGATGAGGAGACGAGTTTACTTACTTACTTCAGAAATGTATTATATAAATTAGCTAAATAAGTTTTTGTTCTTAGTTTATAGATATGAGTGTGTTGCCTCCAATACAAACGACTTAACAAAGAGGTTAAGATATGTACAAGGTAAAAAAATATTAGACTGCGCTCAAAAGGACGGAGAAGGGGAATTTGGGAAGATGTTAGAAAATTTATGAAAGCATTATTCAGAAAGGTGACTGGCTAAATCGACAGCTATGCAAACAATCCACAGTTCTAGTTCTTCAGACAAACAACTCATTGTTGAAAACATCCTAGGGATATGAGCTATGAGTTTTAGGTAAATAAAATAACAGGGTATGAGAATATATTCTTTATTTGTTCCTAAAAATTACAACAATCCTTTTCTTAATCATCGTTATCCGGTCAATTAGGTTAGCACGTTGCCTTTTTTTTTCTATCACTACGAGCGCTAATGTGAGTCAATACAGTGTTTCACTTAAGCACCACTACGAGCGCTAATGTGAGTCAATGCAGAGTTTCACTTAAGCCCTTATAACTACATTCGGTGTGGTCATTTTTCAAAAAATAAAAAAAAACCATCTGAGAACATATTACATAAAGTATTATGTACATAATTTAATTTGGCTAAGATTTGAATCAAAAAGAAAATGAATAAAGAAACAAGCGATTTTAGGCTGTTCTTCCGGAACTGCATTTGGGCAGGAAGTGATTTTCGAAATTTGTTTTTTTAGTTGATAGAGCTCAGAATTTGAAACCTTTCCTGGCTCTTTAGCCCTTCATTTTTATTCACAATTGAAGAAACCGCTTAATTTTACGTTTTTTGTAGCATGGTGATCCCTACTTTGTCTGTTAAGAAAAAAAATTTCTGTGGTGTAGTGGTTAGTGTGATTAGCTGCCACCTCCGGAAGCCCGGGTTCGATTCCAGGCTCTGCCACGAGATTTGAAACGTGGTACGAGAGATGGAACGGGGTCCACTCAGCCTCGGGAGGTCAATTGAGTAAAGGTGGGTTCGATTTCCACCTCAGCCATCATGGAAGTGGTTTTCCGTGGTTTCCCACTTCTCCTCCAGGCAAATGCCGGGATGGTACCTAACTTAAGGCCACGGCCGCATTCTTCCCTCTTCCTTGTCTATCTCTTCCATTATTCCCATCCCCCACCAAGGCTCCTGTTCAGCATAGCAGGTGAGGCGACCTGGGCGAGGCACCGGTTATCCTCCCCAGTTGTATCCCCCGACCCAATGTCTCACGCTCCAGGACACTGTCCTTGAGGGGGTAGAGGTGGGATCCCTCGCTGACTCCGAGGGAAAAGCCAACCCTGGAGGCTACAGAAGAAGAAAAAGAAGAAGAAGAAATAATATAATGCGATTAACGACTATAATGATGTAGAATAGTCGTAGGTGACGATAGAGGCAAATTTTTAGTATTTCGTCGTATACTTATTTCGACGATATCACATCCGTCATCACTTTTGAAGGTGAAAGATAAGGAGAATCCATGAAGTTGAAATGTTACAAAAAAGCTCCACAAGCGTGCTTTAGTAAATGTTTCATGTAAAGTTGGTACTTCTTGTGAAAGTGTTTATCAAGCGACCTGCCATTTGTGTAAGGCATGGAATAACAATCATCATGTTCACAGGCGTTAGGCAGAAACAACACTCCATGTGGAACGCCTGCCCAGTTTTGGGTACGGCAACCCGTCAGACGGATGTGGCCTCAAGTAACCTGAACATCATTTTGACAGGCGTTACGTAGAAACGGCGATGAAATGCCTCGGAAGTTAGAGTGGTTTTCTTGCACGCTGAATTCAAATTCAAAGGGTTGCTATTACGTACCACTGTTTTGTTAATTTAACTAAAGGAGTAGAAGAAAGTGAAGGAACGATCACTTGAAGAATGAGGGGTAAACGGGATCATAAAATAGGAAGTTGAAAGCTTGAGCCTCGAATACTTTAATATGTGATGGACTACAATGTCCTGAGTTCCATAAACGTATCATCAATAACCCTAAAATGACAAGTTATTGTTGATGAGGTGTGATCTGTCTCTTCTGCTGGCGGTCATCTCCGCTAGATGGCGCTACGGCTGCTATTAACTAAGTATAACCCCTCAGTGATGGGTACGGCTGCTAGTTATACATAACGTGGTGGGGATTAGAGAAGGAATTTGTTCAACTTTCATTGATGAGTTAAAGCTTATATCATGACGAGAAGTAGTGATCAGTGAATGATCAGACAGAGCGTTAGCTATGCTTTACAGGGAATGTCTTCCTGTACTGCGTTATTACATTTCAGCGGATATTAAATAAAACATAAATAAAGAGTGCACACACTGCGATAGACCATCGAAATCACAACTTGCAGCCGTCCATTGGGATATATTTCAGGTATAATACACTCCAAAAGAACTGATTGATAACAACGAGGTTTCTGTGTATTTACTTTTAGCGGGGTTTGTATACACTACCATCTCTCCAACTGACTACATTACCTTCATAGTAGACTTTTACGACCACTAAATGACATAATAATATTTAATTTGGGGATATTGAGAAGCGTAATATTTATAATCTGCTGACACGTTTCAGAGCAATAACAAATAATGTATTGGCAACTCTCACTGCATAGTAACCAGACTGGAGAGAGAGAGACCCTGTTAGAAATATAGTTAATTCCAATGCCTCCAGAGACAAGGAGAAGGATATTGACGAGTTACCTATGGTGGGTAGCAATTATCTACTCAGTACGTAGCCATCACCTTTGTTAATATTACCGAGTGTTTAGCAATTTATAGAGAAACATTTTATACCTAGGATAACTCGTGCGGCGATAGAAATTGCTAAACACTCGATTATTTTAATAAAGGTGACGCCTATATACTGAGTTAACTCATCAGTATCTTTCTCCCCTACTCTGGAGGCCCTGGAATGAAATACATTTCTATCAGGGTCTCTCTATCTTGAGTCTGGTTACTAAGGCGTGACAATTGCTAATACAGCCGAACTTCGATATCTCGAAACTCCATCACTCGAATTTTCAATATCTCGAAGTAATTTCAATTTCCCGGCCGTTTCTCCTATTCTTCGCGTGTATTTATTTCTCTATTACTCGAAATTCGGTTACACGAATTTCTCGATTTCTCGAAGCAAACGTTTCCTCCCTCGAAGCCAAAAATACTCAGTAACTCGAATTTTGTACAACATTGACTGTGTAATACAGCATTTGTAGAGAATGGACTATCTCGCGTAGCGTATCCCCTCCTAACAGAGCTCCTGCTACAAGGACAGTTCAGTGCATAAGTTTACACTCAGCTGCCGCGCTCTGCTTTCTAATTTCCCGTTGAGTAGCGACTGTGGTTAGTGGCGGTGTACGTTAGGCCTATTTGTGACAAATTGAAAGGCGTTAAAAGTAGTGTGCATTGTAAGGTGCTAAAGAGTCAGACTCGTGCAGCAATTTCGGCTAGGTATGTCTGTAATTTACAGCCGGAAGGGAATTTCACGAACTGAAAATCTACGGAGTGTTACATGTCAGTTATAACAAATATTTCGAGTCAACTGTACGTCGCCACAACACTGAGCGAGAAGGGGAAGTCAGCGTTCTCGCTCCCACGGCTCTGCTTTCTCACTCGCACACTTCCCCTCACCGGATGTCTTCCTAACTGGCCCGATCTCTAATTTGTGAGGAACAGTTTACAAGTAAAGAGAAGGTTACAGTGATGCTGGTAGCTAATATGACGGAAAACGAAAAGCAAACTTCTAGTGATCAGAAAATCGGCGAAGGCTCGTTGTTTTCCAGGTTTGAATTTATTACCGGTTACGTACGGAAGCAACCCTGGAAGTTGTGGATGTCAAGCTCCATTTACGAATCTTGACTGCGTGGATTCGAACCTAAAGTACGTACAGAGTTAGTCGAACATAAATGACAGTGATTCTCACAGAATTTTTTTTTGTTGAAAAGTATGTGGAAGAGTAGAAGGTTAACAGTAAAAACAGAAGAGACTAAAGATTCTTTTCCAAACGTGTTAACGGAGGTATGATCTTTCTTTCACTACTGTATTCTATCTTCTAAAAAGTTACTTTAATAAGGGTCATAATTACAGCGATGCCATAAAATATGATTTTATTTTTAAATTCTTTAAAAAGTATTGTACTCAGTATAAGCCCGCAGGTAAATATATGATTCAATTATGCGCTATATATGCTCAAAAACGGTATTCTCTGTATCTCAAAATTTCGATAATCCGAAATAAAATTTAGCTCCCAGGGCGATTAGAGATGTCGTGGTTCCACTGTACATTATTTATTATTACCCTGAAGGTCGCAGGATCGAAACGCGTCAACAAATTATTAACATTACGTGACCTAATATCCCCAAATTAAGTGTTATTATAAATGAGTAGTCATTGCTCTCCTTATATCAATAGACTTCTTGTCAACAGTCACAGGTTTTTCGTATTTATACAGTGTTACATGGATTTTTGTAGATGATTTTTCCTCATCTCAGCCCTTCTCGTGCACGGACTGGGTTTTATTTTTAAGTTTATCTTTACACCGAATTTGTTTCACACGGTATTGGTGTGTGAGCGTAGCAACACATGTTGCATGGGTCTCTTCTCTTCTACGGATGTTCGAACACCATTCTTGTTTTGGTATTGCTTTTACGATCCGTAAACTACTTGTACGGTTTTCGGAGACGCCCAGGTGCCAGCATTATATCCTGCAGGTATTCTTTTATCTGTCGGTAAATCTACTGACGTGAGGCTCCTATTTCAGCCCCTCTAACTGAGCCGAGATTGAACGTGCCAGTTCGGCACTGCTCTGCCGTCTGAGCCAATCAGTCTGGCATGAACAGAAAGCAAGGTTCTAGTTTTACGTGACTGTTAATATCGTTATCATAGTCACGGGACCTCCCATTTTATGTGAAATATATACCATAGGGTCGTGAAATTTGGAAATTTGGAACGGGGTCCACTCAGCCTCGAGAGGTAACTGAGTAGAGGGGGTTCGATTGCCTCCTCAGCCACCCTTGAAGTGATTTTCCGTGGTTTCCCACTTTTCCTCCAGGCAGATGCCGGGATGGTAGCTAAATTAAGGTCACGGCCGCTTTTTTCCCCTCTTTCTTGTCTGTCATTTCCGAAATTTCTAGCCCCCGACATGGTCCCAGTTCAGCATAGCAGGTGTGGCCGCCTGGGTGCGGTACTGGTCATTCTCCCCAGTTGTATCCCCCGGCCCAAAAGTATCACGCTCCAGGACACTGCGCTTGAGGCGGTAGCGGTTGGATCCCTCGCTGAGTCCGAGGGAAAAGCCAACCCTGGAGCGTAAACAGATTAAGGAGAAAAATATATTCTGTGGGACTAAATTCCGGCACCTCGGCGTCTCCGAAAAACCGTGTAAGTAGTTAGTGGGACGTAAAGCCAATAACATTATTATTACTATACAAGTCAGCTCTCATTCCCCCTCTGGCATCAACAATCTTACCTCCCACAATACAATTAATTATAAATAAAATCTACTACAGATATTGCAGTATACTATACTGCCAGGCACAATTTAGTTACAAAGTCTTGTGAGCACGATATGTCAATGTTTTTAAGGAAACTACAACAACGGAGCAAAGTTGAAAGAGGAACTTCTTCATTCCTGACATGCCCTGAGGCTATGACTGTGATAAATAAAGAACCCTCTACCTCTGACAGCAAAGCCAAACATTGGTTTGAACTCAGTTATGGAGCTGTAAACGTGTGTATAATGAAAGCGACGTTCCGGATTGAAGGAGCTTTTAGAATTAAAGCAATAAAGATGAAATTGCTCACGCTCGAAATAATTACTTGATCAGTTGAATACATAATTGTAAATAGCACCTCTAAACTGTGAAGATATAAACAAAATAATACTTTTCAGCCTAGAGGATAATGAAGATGAAGCATAACAATTAATTGAAGTGTTCTTTAACGAACCACCTTACTAAATTTGATTGCAAGTTGGAGTTAGCGTGGTTACCGTGCTGGCGTTCGGTCCAATGGGCCATGGGATCGATTGCCGGGCAGGGCCGTTGAATTTAACCTTAACTGGTTATTTTCGATGGCTCATGTGTTGGGTGTGTGTGTCGTCTTGATGATGATGCTGATTATTCTTGTTATTTAAAGGGGCCTAACATCTAGGTTATCGACCCCTAAAGGTTCGAAATGAGACGAAATACAGTGACAACATAAATTTCAGAATTCATTCCCCGACCAGAATTCAAAACATGATGATGAAAAATGAGTGTAAAATAATCAGCGGATCCAACTCAAAACAATTTATAAAAAATTCCAAAATCAATCCACTGACTATAACTCAGAAAGACGATGATGAACAATGATCATGAACTTAAAACAATCAGTGGATACGAACCGCAGTGTCCCACCTTACCAGAAACTAACTTAAAACAATGGTATATACTGACCAAGGGACTGCTTCCGGAATAGCTGATGCTTGTTGTCTAAAGGGTACAAAACTCAGGTCAACGTTCCCTCATAATGGTACTTATGGCTAGTAAAATAGAACCATGGTATTTCTTATGTAGCGGTACTAATCACAGTAACGTAGACTCACGGTGTTCCTCACATTGTGGTACTACTTACAGGTAACGCAGACCTTCTCACATAATAGCGCAGGTCATAGGCAACGTAAATCCATGCTGTTCCTCACATAGTGGTACTAATCACAGGCAACGCCCAGACCCGTGGTGTTCCTCGAAGCGCAGACCCACGATGCCCACAACCAGACGCTGAAAATCCCAGTGATGATAGCCTAGTTCTCCTTGGGGTGTTCCAACCGAACCTGGACAGAGGGGAGCCTGCGTCACAGTGATGAATACTATACGAGGGTAGTGGAAACCCATAGTGATCCCTCCATACACCCATGGTATTCTTCACATAGTGCTACTAAACGCAATAAAAGACGACTCATGGTGTTCCTCGCGTAATAGCACTAATCACAGGTAATCTCATGATTCAATATTCAGCATCCCTTGTTCGCTCTTTTTGGTCACCTCTTACAGCAGGCAGGGGATACAGAGAGTGTATTCTTCGTTTGTGTCCCCCATCCATAAGAGTTTGTGTGTTTGGTCCGCGAGAACTACTTTATTTCGCTCAAGTCCGCCGGCAAGCCAGTTAGGACCCCTCTATCCGCCACCTCGGACGCGCCACGTGGGAGTATCACCTCTTACCCTGCTACGACAGCGTAGTAGGTTCGTGGTATGGCGTCTTGAACATTATAAATCATCCTAAATAAAATGTTTGCGCAAGAGAAGACTTACGTGATTCTGTGTTAAGATATCCGTTGTAATTTATTTCACTACATATAATATAAAACATTTCCCAGTCCTGTGATGTATAGGTACCGTATCTTCCTCTAAACTGGAGGTCCAAGGCTCAATCGTGGCCATTCCAGTTTTTTTTTTTTTTTTTTTTTGCTATTTTGCTATTTTGCTTAACGTCGCACCGACACAGATATGTCTTATGGCGACCATGGGATAGGAAATGTCTAGGAAGTGGAAGGAAGCGGCCGTGGCCTTAATTAAGGTACAGCCCCAGCATTGGCCTGGTATGAAAATGGGAAACCACGGAAAACCATCTTCAGGGCTGCCGACAGAGGGGCTCGAACTCACTATCTCCCGATTACTGGATACTGGCCGCACTTAAGCGACTGCAGCTATCGAGCTCGGTATATTTTTATTTCAGACTAATCTTTGTAAGAGGGTTCATTTAGCACTGTGAGATCAACTGAGGACTTGTTTGAAATGAGAGGCAACTGAACCGGGCACGAAAACAATACGATTGAGAATGACGTCGCGCCGAACCCCGTGGCACTACAATGGTTGTAGGACATCTGGCTAGGCAGCAGTACTTTCGGGAAGCCAAGGCTCAAAGTGTGCCATAGCTTTTTCATTTGAAGAACATTTAATCCATTCATTAAAGAAGCAAATTTTACAAGGAAAATATTTTATTTAAGTCCGCCTCTGTGGTGTAGTGGTTAGCGTGGTTAGCTGCCAACCCCGGAGGCCCGGGTTTGATTCCCGGCTCTGCCACGAAATTCGAAAACTGGTACGAGGACTGGAACGGGGTCCAATCAGCCTCAGGAGGTCAACTGAGTAAATGTGGGTTCGATTCTCACCTCAGACATCCTGGAACTGGTTTTCCGTGTGGTTTCCAACTTCTCCTCCAGGCAAATGCCGGGATGGTAACTAACTTAAGGCCACGGTCGCTTCCTTCTCTTTTCCTTGCCTGTCCCTTCCAATCTTCCCATCCCTCCACAAGGTCCCTGTTCAGCATAGCAGGTGAGGCCGCCTGGATGAGGTACTGGTCATTCTCCCCAGTTGTATCCCCGACCCAAAGTCTGAAGCTCCAGGACACTGCCCTTGAGGTGGTAGAGGTGGGATCCCTCGCTGAGCCCGAGGGAAAACCCGAACCTGGAGGGTAAACAGATTAATAATAATAAGAAGTAATATTATATTTAAAATAATAATTATAATAATAATGAGCTTCTCAAACAGATGATGTTGCACACGGATAGATAGATCACTGACCATTTGGCGTTGCCAGCGCCTTCAGAAGGGCTACTTTAATATTTTTATTTTCCCGGTAGTTTAACGTCGTACTAATTCCTGAAAGCCCCCGCATTTGCCTCGTGTGAAATTGACATACCACTGAAAATCATATTTAGGACTAGAGACGATGGGATTCGAACCCACCATCTCCCAAATACAAGTTCACAGCTAGTCACTCGAATCGCACATTCAACTCGTTCGGTACGTTGATTTCTAGGTGTTAGATTGAAGACGACAGCTGATTGCATTTCCGGAAAACAGCCTGGCTTTACCGCAAACTATCCTATTCTCATTACCGCAAAACTGCACATATATTTACCGAAAAATCTTAGGAATAACTGCCGTAAATATAAAGTGTACAACAACCTACCTTTAAAACTGGCAACGCAGCACACTGCTTGTCCCAGTGGAACACTTGTCCTGGAGTGGAAACCGATGTGCGATTCTTTTTACGTACTCCAGTAACGATAATTAAGCACGTTGATATTTGTCCCACAATTCAGTAGCAACACGATGATTTTCACGATCACCTCCATTTATTTTTCTTTTATAATGCACTGTGTTAAATCTCAGATGTTTCACTTTTCAATTGCTTTAAAGCTCCCATTGCCGGGCTGAGTAGCTCAGACGGTTGAGGCGCTGGCCTTCTGACCCCAACTTGGCAGGTTTGATCCTAGCTCAGTCTTGTGGTATTTGAAGGTGCTCAAATACGTCAGCCTCGTGTTGGTATATTTACTGGCACGTAAAAGAACTCCTGCGGGACTAAATTCCGGCACCTCGGCGTCTCCGAAAACCGTAAAAGTACTTAGTGGGACGTAAAGCAAATTACGTTATTATTATTTAAAGCTCCCATAAATTCGTGCATAGAAGGATGGGGTTTGTAAAATTGTTGTTTTAAATGTTTCTGAAACTACTCCACACTATTTTTAGTTCTGATTTCATCTGTTGGTCTACTGGCCCATAAACTGGGGCGAAATGTATCATCTTCACATACATAGTTTTCAAGTACATAGTCTAGAAACAAATTACCTGATTGTGATTGGGAAGAATATTACGCAACTCTACGAACACATCCCCGACTGTGCTTGGAGGTAAAAATCTTCTGCGGCAATGAGAAAGTATTTTAGCAGTGATGAAAATTAATTTTTGCGGAATTTCTTTTCCGTGTGCCAACGGCCGTAGCCGTGTTGAAACACCGGATCCAGTGAGATCTCCGAAGTTAAGCAACATTGGGCGTGGTCAGGAGTTGGATGGGTTGCCACGTGCTGTTGGTGGGGGGTAAGGGAATGGAGGAGCGGAAAGGAACTGGCCACCCTACCGCACGTAAACTTCGGCTCAGGAATACCTCTGCGGAGGTTCGGACCTGCCTTCGGGCAGAATAACCCTTACCTTCAGCGGAAAGGAACTGGCCACCCTACCGCACGTAAACTCCGGCTCAGGAACACCTCTGCGGAGGTTCGGACCTGCCTTCGGGCAGAATAACCCTTAACTTACCTTTTCCGTATTTGCGCATTTGCTTTCCAGCCAAAGATCTACTGAGGAATGCAATACCAAGCTACCTCGCTCTTTACCTTGTTTAGTACGCCTCATTTTCGCTCTGCCATCGGTTTTTCTTGCGGTTGTCCTAACTTACAGATTGAAGGGTGAAACCAACGTCATGATAGAAAATTACATTCTAGTTGGATATCTAGCAAACTCGCATGCTATATACTAATGTAGAATTTACCTGCCCCTAGTCTCGAACGATTCCTGACACTTAACGAAGATACTGGGATAGTTTGGTATGCTCTCTGTGCTCCGTATACCGTCAGCACAAGACAGTTAATTATGTGGAGTCATAGTCACAGCATATGTCGACAGCAAAAGACATCAATTACCAAGAATTTACGATCATAATAAAGCAGTGAATAATAATTATGGTTGCTACATCATCTTTCACTTCGGCGTGTGATGAGATTTATTCGAGTACTCCGGTGGCTTTTCACTGTGCTGCGAGAAGGGGTGAGAGCGTGCTATGGCATTCACATCATGCACATTCCAGTAGAGTTCATCAGGTGGCAGGGATGGAGGAGGGAGCTGCCTGTTCATTAGCGAGGGCGATGTAATGACATTCACGTGCTCTTTGACACTCCTATCAAGATTTTATGTAATAATAATAATAATAATAATAATAATAATAATAATAATAATAATAATAATAATAATAATAATAATAATAACATTACATACATACATACATACATACATACATACATTATCATTATAGACTGTTATGCCTTTCAGCGTTCAGTCTGCAAGCCTCTGTGAATTTACTAAACGTCGCCACAATCCTCGATTTGCAACTAGTGTTGTGGCCTCATTTAGTTCTATACCTCTTATCTTTAAATCGTTAGAAACAGAGTCTAACCATCGTCGTCTTGGTCTACATCTCTTACTCTCCATAGCAGAGTCCATTATTCTCCTAGGTAACCCATCCTCCTCCATTCACCTCACATGACCCCACCACCGAAGCCGGTTTATGCGTACAGCTTCATCCATCGAGTTCATTCCTAAATATGCCTTTATTCCCTCATTCCGAGTACCCTCCTGCCATTGTTCCCACCTATTTGTACCAGCAATCATTTTTGCTACTTTCATGTCTGTTACTTCTAACTTATGAATAAGATATCCTGAATCCACCCAGGTTTCGCTCCCGTAAAGCAAAGTTGGTCTGAAAACAGACTATTGTAAAGATAGTTTCGTCTGGGAGCTGACTTCCTTCTTACAGAATACTGTTGATCGCAACTGCGAGCTCACTGCATTAGCTTTACGACACCTTGATTCAATCTCACTTACTATATTACCATCCTGGGAGAACACACAACCTAAATACTTGAAATTATCGATCTGTTTTAGCTTTGCATCACCACTCTGACATTCAATTCTGTTGAATTTCCTACCTACTGACATCAGTTTAGTCTTCAAGAGGCTAATTTTCATCCCATACTCATTGCACCTATTTTCAAGTTCCAAGATATTAGACTGCAGTCTTTCGGCACAATCTGCCATTAAGACCAAGTCGTCAGCATAGGCCAGACTGGTAACTACACTTCCACCTAACTGAATCCCTCCCTGCCATTTTATACCTTTCAACAGATGATCCATATAAACTACGAACAGCAAAGGTGAAAGATTACAGCCTTGTCTAACTCCTGTAAGTACCCTGAACCAAGAACTCATTCAACCATCAATTCTCACTGAAGCCCAATTTTCAACATAAATGCCTTTGATTGCTTTTAATAATCTACCTTTAATTCCATAGTCCCCCAGTATGGCTCTAATGGCCCTAATCGGTAATAATAATAATAATAATAATAATAATAATAATAATAATAATAATAATAATAATAATAACAATAATAATAATAATCGTGTTTTTCTTTTTTGTCTGTTTACCTTGCAGGGTCGGTTTCTCCCTCGGACTCAGCGAAGGATCTCGCCTCTACCGTCTCAAGGGCAGTGTTCTGGAGCTTCATACTCTGGGTCGGGGGATACAACTGGGGAGGATGACCAGTACCTCGCCCAGGCGGCCTCACCTGCTATGCTGAACATAGCTTGCGTGGGGATGGGAAGATTGGAAGGGATAGACAAGGAAGAGGGAAGGAAGCGGCCGTGGCCTTAAGTTAGGTACCATTCCGGCATTTGCCTGGAGGAGAAGTGGGAAATCACGGAAAACCACTTCCAGGATGGCTGAGGTAGGAATCGAACTCACCTCTACTCACTTAACCTCCCGAGGTTGAGTGGACCCCGTCCCAGCCCTCGAACCACTTTTCGAATTTCGTGGCAGAGCCGGGAATCGAACCTGGGCCTCCGGGGGTGGCAGCTAATCACACTAACCACTACACCACAGATGTGGACGATAATAATCGTACGGAAGGCAACTTTGATATGACATTTTTTAGGCTGCCTGAATTTCATTTTTAACGCTAAATTTTCCATCATTAGATGGCAGAAAACCCAGTCTTCTCTTCTGAGCGATCCCTTTCTGAGTTTTCATTAATTTTGTCGAGTAAGTACGAAATGTGTTACCAAAAATCTTACGACCTCCATTGGATTTGAACGTGGTATCATGGGATCCGAAGATCGAGAACCTACCACTGACCCACAAAGTGAAGTACGTGTGTGCAATAATTAGAAAATAAATGATTCTGATTTCAATGGTTCTTGTTTGTGTAATGTTTTCATTAGTTTACTGAATAATAATTGGTTAGGAAAAATAATTACCGTATTTATGAGCTGAGAAATCGGAACGTAATGGACAGCGAAACGTTATATTTACATTAATATTAATTAACAATAATTTGTGACTGTGAAATATTGTGAGATAATAATAACTACTCTAATATTTATTTAACATGTATGTTTATAGCGAAAATGCTTAATGCTAGATGAGTGATGGATTTAACGAAGGATTTAGTTTCATAAAAATATAGGCTGACCACATGTTAGTTGCAAAGTGCTGTTGTGATTATGATGTTAATGTTAATATGTAACGTAATCTGTGGTTTTATATTGGCTAGAGTTGAAAAAAAGAAATCGGTTTATTTCAGATTCTTCAAATTTCCGATGTATTAGTTTTAGTTCAACAAGTTCCAATAATGTGAATGAATTAATAATTATAAGTCTGCCTCTGTGGTGTAGTGTCTAGTGTGATTTTCTGCAACCCCCGGAGGCCCGGTTAACTGAGTTGAGATGGGTTCGATTCCCATCTCAGCCGTCCTCGAAATGGTTTTTCGTGGTTTCCCACTTCTCCTACAGGCAAATGCCGGGATGGTACCTAACTTAAGGCCACGGCCACCTCCTTCCCACTTACTTGTCTCTTCTTTCCAATCTTCCCATCCCTCCACAAGGCCCCTGTTTAGCAGAGCAGGTGAGGCCACCTGGGCAAGGTACTGGTCATCCTCCCCAGTTGTATACCCCGACACAAAGTCTGGCGCTCCAGGACGCTGCCCTCGAGGTGGTAGAGTTGGGATCCCTCGCTGAGTCCGAGGAAAAAACCGACCCTTGATTGTAAACAGATTAAGGAGAAGAAGAAAAATTATAAACACACGATTTCGGGGTGAATTAACAACTAACAAACAAAATAATACATGTTAAAAAAATAATAATCTGACCATTAATGAGATCATAACAACTGTGTCTGAATTCTAAATTGAAATAGCTGGCTAAGTGACTGCACTTGGGATTCTAACCTGGCAGGGTACGTTAGCCAATAGGACGGACAAAGTACGAGAGATTGTCTCACTTACCTTAGGTGTTTGAAATGGTGTCGTCGCGATTGCGAACAGTCTGGATTGCGGACACCCCATTAATAGCCTCGATTGCAGACACTATTACCTACAGATAAGCCTTCGTGAAATAAAGCATCTATATTGAATTTTTATTACTAGCCATAGCCAAATGGTCAGCGTTTTGGCCTTTCGGTGACAGGGGTCCTGGGTTCGATTCCCGGCAGTTTCGGGAATTTTAACTATAATTAGTTCGTTTTGCTGGCACGGGGGCTGGGTGTATGTGTTGTCTTCATCATAATTTCATCCTCATCATGACGCGCAGGTCGCCTACGGGAGTCAAATCATAAAGACCTGCATGTGGCGAGCCGAACTTTTCCTCAGACACTGCCGGCACTAAAGCCATACACAATTTCTTTGCACTAGTGATAGTGCGTAAAGGTTCATTGTTAACGCCAACCGAGACTCAAAGCCCTTTTTTTTTTTTTTTTTAGAGCACGTCGCTTATTTTCGTAGGAGGCCTGCCGTGTAGCTCTGCACACGAAGAGTTCACGGTAGGGGCCGGAAGACCCACGGACGCCATGAACCCGCACGGTTAACCGTACCCGGCCTTTAACATAATGAGGCCTTAATCCCATAAATAGCTTTTTTCTTTTTTGCTTAGTCAGAAAAACTGTTTGCACTTTTTTAGAAGTTTGTCGTTTATACTAGATTACTACTTAATTCATTCGTTCGTAATCTGTTTACACATCAGAGTCGTTTTCTCCCTCGGACTCAGCGAGGGATCCCACCTCTACCGCCTCAAGGGCAGTGTCATGGAGCTTCAACTCTGGGTTGCGGGATACAACTGGGGAGGATGGCAGTACCTCGCCCAGGCGGCCTCACTTGCTATGCTGAACAGGACCTTGTGGGGGGGGGGAGTGGGAAGATTTGAATGGATAGACAAGGAAGAGGGAAGGAAGCGACCGTGGCCTTAGGTTAGGTACCATCCCGGCATTTGCCTGGAGGAGAAGTGGGGAACCACGGAAAACCACTTCCAGGATGGCTGAGGAGGGAATTGAACCCCCCTCTACTCAGTTGATCTCCCGAGGCTGAATGGACCCTGTTCCAGCCCTCGTACCACTTTTCAAATTTCGTGGCAGAGCCGGGAATCGAACCCGGGCCTCTGGGGATGGCAGCTAATCACACTAACCACTACACCACAGAGGCGGTACTACCACTTAATTACGTATTAATTTAGGCTTATAATTGTTTCTCATCCATAAGATTCGTCATTATTTTGAACACATAGTGCTAAGTCTTAAGCGGGTAACGGTTTGAACACTTACTGCTAATAATATACTCTTATTTACTACATACGTTTTTTTAAGGAACAACAATTACGCTTATTCCATTCTGAGGATAAATAATATTATGTCCAAAAACCTTTCCAAATTTCCATCCTCATTGTACTTCCTCGTGTTTCGAGCAATTCTTTCATCCAGTTACTTTCTTTTAGTTCCTTCCAAATTTAACACGGGTTTCTTTTCTCCAACTCAATAAATTCCATAATAGCACAACGATTAATGAACAGAGACAATTAAACGAACTAAAAAACACAGCACAGTGGTAGAGCTAGCGTTCTGTATGACAACTAGAGCAGAACTGGATTGGTAAGTCGGGTGGAAGAGGGATTGAAAGGAAAACCCTGGAACGAGCTGGCATTCTTCCCAAATATTTTGTGCCTGCAATCAACACACAACCGTTTGAAATGACTGTCTTTGCTGGACAAGGACTGGCATACCATAAGACCACTTGATACTGACGAGTCAGATTCTAGTCAGATTCTGCAAAGCATTCAGGACTTCAACACATGGAGCGACACAGAAAATACAAAATGTCTGGGCAAATTGATGCAGAAAATGTCGGTTACCTTTAGGAGACGAGAATACCGCACACGGAGCAGCGCCCCAACGACGGTACTACTAGTTGCACTGTGTTTTCGAGCAGGAAATTTGGAAACTCCTACTGCATTTTATCTGGTTCACTTTCTTGTTTGTTATTTTTTACGTTTTCGTGATAAGGTTAAAGAGTGATTCGAGTGTCAACGATGATGATACAGTATTGCTAAGAATTAGTATTAACGGTCAAGTTTATCTAGGAAGAAAGACGATTTTGAATCAGACCATATACCCAACGAGATATAAACTGCAGCCAAGGAGCTGGAACTTACAGACTCAAAATTCATTGCTTCCTGTAGAATGTTTATATTTTTCTTGCTAGTTGCTTTACGTCGCATCGACACAGATAGGTCTTATGGCGACGGTGGGGCAGGAAAAGTTTAGGAGTGGGAAGGAAGAGGTCGTGGCCTTAATTAAGGCCTGGTGTGAAAATGGGAAACCACGGAAAACCATCTTCAGGGCTGCCGACAGTGGGATTCGAACCCACTATCTCCCGAACATTGGATACTGGCAGCACTTAAGCGACTGCAGCTATCGAGCTCAGTGTAGAATGTTTAAAGAATCCTATCTTTAAATGGTGGGATTAATTTCTCCTACCATATCGCAATGTTTAAACGAAGCTGAGTGCAAATGTAGGTGTTGCGAATGTGTAAGATGAGTATCTCGGCAATAATTGACAGTTTCATAACCGTTTGAGTAAGTGTAGAGGATGGGACGTTTCTTGACCTCCCCTAAAATTTCATGTCCAAGCTGTTTCTGTTCATTCATCACCAAAAAGCATTGGAGGAATGCCACGTGAGGATGCAGGAACCAGGAGAAATTTCATTCTTCGTGGTAGTTGGAGACTTTCTCAAATGCTATGCAGCCTGCTTAACAGTTTCGATATTCCGATTGTGATGCTAAGGGGCTGCCTGGCCGAGGCGGTGAAGCCGTGCTCGGTTCACCCAGAAGGACGTCAGTTCGAATCCGCGTCAGGAAGTCGTAAAATTTAAGAAACGAGATTTCCATTTCAGGAAGTGCACATGACCCTGAGGTTCATTCAGACTACACCATAAATGAGTATCAGTTTAATTCCCGGGGCAAAGGCGTCCGGGCAAAGAGCTAACCACTCTACCCCACCAAGTACCAAGGTTACGGATAGTGTGACGCTATGTAGCAAAGAAATCTGACGGATAGTATATTCTTCTCGCTCTTTCTTATTCAATTGAGGTTGGCACCGGGTGTGGTTCTGGCCCAGTTTTACGACTAGATGACCTACCAGACGCCAAGCCTATGTGGAGGGAAGTATTCACTGTTGCCTGTTACTGTGGTGGTTGGTAATGTCGAAGCCATGCAGGTAATGTGGTGTGCTGAAATTAGGCCAAGAGAGGTGAATTAACATGACCACAAATATCCAATCCCTGAGCTGGAAGAACTAACCATACGCAATTAAAAGCCTGTCCGCCTCTGTAGAGTAGTGGTTAGTGTAATTAGCTGCCACCTCCGGAGCCCCGGGTTAGATTCCCGCTTCTGACACGAAATTTGAAAAGTGGTACGAGGCCTGGAAGTGGGTTCACTCAGCCTCGGGAGGTCAACTGGGTAGAAGGGGGTTTGATTCCTACTTCAGCCATCCCCGAAGTGGTTTTTCGTGGTTTCGATTAGCTGCCACCTCCGGAGCCCTGGGTTCGATTCCCGCTTCTGCCACGAAATTTGAAAAGTGGTTCGAGGGCTGGAAGTGGGTTCACTCAGTCTCGGGAGGTTAACTGGGTAGAAGGGGGTTTGATTCCTACTTCAGTCATCCCCAAAGTGGTTTTTCGTGGTTTCCCACTTCTCCTCCAGGCAAATGCCGGGATGGTATCTAACTTAAAGCCACGGCCGCTTCCTTCCCTCTTGCCTGTCTATCCCTTCCAATCTTCCCGTCCCTCCACAAGGCGCCTGTTGAGAATAACAGGTGAGGCCGCCTGGACGTGGTTCTGGTCCTAATCCCTAGTTTTATATCCCCGACCGAATGTCTGACGCTCCAGGACACTGTACTTAATGCGCCAGAGGTGGGATCCTTCGATGAGTCCGAGGTAAAAGCCAACCCTAGAGGGTGAACGGATTGATAAATAAATTAATAAATCACTTAATTAACTAATTGGCTGAGAATCGAACGTGGGGTCCTCTGACCTGATGACCCGTACGCTGACCACTCAGCCAAGGAGTCGTACTGGTTACGTATACTGTGGTTGAAGTGACAGTAAGTGTGGCACCAGATAAATGTATCTAGCCACTAAATATGACATGTAGTGCCAAAATATTTGAACTTCTTCCACAGACGGGATCGAATCCATGAACTTACGGTCAATAGTCGGACATTCTAGCACCGATACACCGAGGCAGCGACAATCTCCGGGGATTCCCACTTCAGCTCTTAAAGTGACCTCCCCCCCCCCCCGTTATTGATGACTATAGCCACTGTGATTTCTCTTTTACTCCAGTGACGCCAACGGACGCCAACGGACCTTGCTAACATTTCTCCGACCACTTTCATTAAAACAAACTGTTACCACTGATACCACCTTCGTTGATGAATTTGGAAGAGTAATTCCACATCTGAATTAACTACCATTATCGAGTACTTAGGGAGAGAACGTGTCTGTCGTCTAAGATATCATGATATTCCAAGGCCCGATTTGTTACGGTAATCTGCAAGAAAACAGAACCACTCAGAAGATTAAACCTGAAGTAATGAAGAATTCGTGCCAACTTAAACTCGGTATTTTAAATCAATAGAGGATATTAGAAGTAATTTCGAGGAATGGAAGACGAGTGGAAACATGGACGAAGAGAAGCGTTTATTGGCCAGTTGAACTCGAAATTAAAGATAAGGGTCTTAAAGGAGAACGATCATGAAGTTTAAGAGCTATTTTCTTTAGCATCTTTTTTATGAGGCTGGGAAGAAACGTCAGAAACTTCTCTGTCACGTTTCCACGTTCCCGTCTGCTGTAACTTAAATACTGGATGGTGAGCACTTCATAATACGAACTTCATGCGGTTTCAGAGGGAAGTAGGTGACATTAATATTAGAAACGCAATAAATCATTCAATTAAATACCTCCCAACACATTATTGACCGTATCAGTAGTTCTTTAGTACATATTAGCGACTGTCACAATAGTTCCTCCAATTAAAGTTGTTGTTTTCGGTTGTAGTAATTATAGTTTCCAGCGAAAGCACAACCGTAGATAATCATCCCCTTTGAACTAATCATAAGAGAGATTGATTATGATACTAGTTTTACAAATCAAGATATGGCATACTGGTAAGTTATGTACTTTTTACTGAGGCACTCGTTCTGTTCATTAATTAAGCATTCGTGCAGTTAAGGTCTTTTCTAGACCATGATAGGCTTTCGACTACATCTCGAGCCTTGCGCGGATATTCAAAATATTATCCGCATCCGCGAGTGGTTATCCGCAGATAATGTGATTATTTAACTACAGTATACTACATCCAAGGTACTGAAACGGATAGATCTGTTAACATAATATAATAGGCCTGACACCTGGCACTATAACCACTAAAGTCACAGTTTTATGAGGGATTTTCTCTTGCGACAAATATTGACGTAATGAGCTTTGTTCCTTCCTTCCATTAATTGTGGGCAGGACCCAGTTAGACATAGATCAGATTTACGGCTTTATGGTCTCAACGCTCTTTATATGTCACCATTCTCCCATACGACTGTGAAGGGTCACTTAACCGCAAGCAAAAATGAGAGTATACCTGAGTGAATATCAACAAATTTCATTATTTAGAAATTATCAGCAAAATTATCCGCATCGCGATACAGTTTTCATCCGCCAAGACACTAACATCGCGGATATCCGTGGATAAATCTACGGATATCCGCATCCGTGCAGGCCTCTAACTACAGTATATCCATGTATCTTTCCTTATATCTGCTATAATTTGCCTTATCCACATATTTACTATACAATCTGATGTGATACATTGTCTCCTTGCTATAACATTTTGATATTTTCCTATCACGCACCACTCCTTCATAGTTACATCCTGCTTTCGTATTTTGGATACAGCAGATATTTTTATTTCGCCTGAGGGAGGTCGGATAGGATAGATGAACGTGGGAAGCCTGGCAAAAGTAAGTGAAAGTAATGCCAGGACTCAGCTAATGGTCCGGTGGTCGCCAACCCACGCTCCCAAGTTAAGAGCCCCCCACCCCACAGGGAGATTGATATGGCAAGCACAGAATATGAATAACTACTCTCCATGATAGTAACCAACCTATAAGGAGGAGACACTCAAGATATTCGTTCTTAGTATTTGGAAAATGCCTCCTCTGTGGTGTAGTGGTTAATGTGATTAGCTGCCACCCCCGGAGGCCCGGGTTTGATCTCGGCTCTGCCAAGAAGTTTGAAAAGCGGTAGGAGGGCTGAAACGGCGTCCACTCAGCCTCGGGAGGTCAACTGAGTAGAGGTGGGTTCGAATCCCACATCAGCCATCCTGGAAGTGGTTTTCCATGGTTTTCCCACTTCTCCTCCAAGCAAATGCGGGGATGGTACCTAACTTAAGGCCACGGCTGCTTCGTTCCCTCTTCCTTGTCTATCCCTTCCAATCTTCCCATCCCCCTCAAGGCCCCTGTTCAGCATAGCAGGTGAGGCCGCCTGGGCGAGGTACTGATCATTCTCCCCAGTTGTATCCCCGACCCAATGTCTCACGCTCCAGCACACTGTCCTTGAGGCGGTAGAGGCGAGATTCCTCGCCGAGTCCGAGGCAAAAACCAACCCTGCAGGGTAAACAGATTAAGAAAAGAGAGAAGAAGGAGTATTTGAAAAATAATAAATAATATTTCCTTTACGTCCCACCAACTACTTCTACAGTTTTCGGAAACGCCGAGGTAGCAGAATTTAGTCCCGCACGAGTTGTTTTTGCTTGCCAATTAATCTACCGTCCCAAGGCTGGCGTATTTGAGCACCTTCAAATACCACCGGACTGAGCCAGGAATGAACCTACCAAGCTGGGATCAGAAGGCCAGCGCCTCAACTGTCTGAGCCATTCAGCCCGGCCTTAGTTTTGAACTGAGAATCATTCGGATTCTACTGTAGGTTGAACAGAAAGAATAGAGGACCAATGGTGATAACAGAGGTTTACCACAAGCAGAAATAGCCAGCATAAGGATCGTGTATCTGCAGAGAGAAACTTAACTACTAAATCAGGTATTTAATGGACAGGTACCTTATATTTTTCGTGAAAAACACACATCATTACTACAAATGGATCTGTAGAGTTAAAAAACTGTTGAAGTTAATGTAACAGAAGTCTCGTCTTGACAGCCTTCACAAACAGTGCCCCAAGCTACTCATTCTAGATCCATCAATCATCGTAGAGTAATACATTAGTCAGGAGGAGCTGAAAAATGCACAAAAAAGTGCGTATATTTGACGATTATATTATGTTGCAACCGGCACTGAAGGTCGAGTGGTTAGCTTACTGCCTTCATGAACCCAGCAGCACACACGTTCGGTACTAGTCGAGGCTGGTGAATTTTGAAGGCGGAAAAATCGATAGCACGAGGTGTCGTTCGTATCGGCATGGAAAAGGACTTTAATGAATACATTCAATTTCATTCGAATTCTAATATCTGTAAGATTGGTACGAGAGTGGACTGTGGTTTCCTACGGTGGCGTTACCTGTTAGTGAAAACGGAGGAGAAAACACACTGAACTCTTGAAGTTAATGAAACAAGGGCCTTGACTTGAATGCGTTCACAAACAGTTAAACGCTTGTATTTCTATAGCTGAGACGACATATTATTATTATTATTATTATTATTATTATTATTATTATTATTATTATTATTATTATTATTATTATTATTATTATTATTATTATTATTTCTTAATCCGTGTACCCTCCAGGGTTGGTTTTCACTCGGACGCAGCGAGAGATCCTACATCTACCACGTCAAGGGCAGTGTTCTGGAGCGTGAGACTTTCGGTCGGGGATACAAGTGGAAAGGAGGACCAGTACCTCACCCAGACGGCCTCACCTGCTGTGCTCAACAGGGGCATTGAGGGGCGGGGATGAAAAGATCGGAAGGGATAGGCAAGCAAGAGGAAAGGAAGCGGCCGTGGCCTTAAGTTAGGTACCATCCCGGCAAATTCCTGGAGGAAAATAGGAAAACCACAGAAAAGCACTTCGAGGATGGGTGATGCTGGAATCGATACCCCCTCTACTCAGTTGACCACCGGGCGAGTTGGCCGTGCGCGTAGAGGCGCGCGGCTGTGAGCTTGCATCCGGGAGATAGTAGGTTCGAATCCCACTATCGGCAGCCCTGAAAATGGTTTTCCGTGGTTTCCCATTTTCACACCAGGCAAATGCTGGGGCTGTACCTTAATTAAGGCCACGGCCGCTTCCTTCCATCTCCTACGCCTTTCCTATCCCATCGTCGCCATAAGACCTATCTGTGTCGGTGCGACGTAAAGCCCCTAGCAAAAAAAAAACAACTCAGTTGACCTCCCGAGGAGGAGTGTACCCCATGTGTGGGACTAGGCTATGCGCCGACACCGAATTTCACCCTCTCATAACCACTAGCGTATGCGCAGGCCACCCATGGGCGGCCAATAAAAAGATCTCCACCAGCGGAGTCGAGCATGTCCACGGACACTAAAAGCCATACAATAAATATACTAATAATAATAAATTCAGATTCTTAATTTAGAAATATAAATTTTCTGTAAAGCCCACAGGATGCACTGAACAACACAGCGAGAGGATGAAGAGATATTGGGAAGACAAGAAGAAAAAAAGTGCTAATGAGTTTAAACGTGCTCCTTAGCTGGGAATAACGAATCAAGAATAATGTTTTTAATCATTTTACGTTCCTCTAACTACGTTTGTTGTTTTTAGGAGACCTTGTCCTGTAGGCATTCTTTTACGTACCAGTAAATCTACTAGCACGAGGCTGACGTATTTGAGCATCTTCAAATACCACCGGACTGAGCCAGGATTGAACCTGCGGTCAGACATCTGAGCCACTCAGCCCGGCTAAAGATAATAATAAAACCTCACAATAACGAAGATAAGTTTTCATCCTCGACGGATAATAAAGGGCTTGAACTGGAGAGGACGCAGCTTTGGCCGGAATTAAGGTCTGACCCTGCCATTTACACGGTGTGAAATTGGGAAAACACGGAATCGTTTGTTCAGGGCTACCGACGGTGAAACTCGAACCCAACACCTCCCGAAGTAAGCTACTCGATCCGTATTGCGTGGTCAACTACCTCTGCAGAAAGGGGTTGATAACCCAACATTGGAACATTTGAAATGTTGCATGTTTAATAATGTGTCGTCGTCAACCTCTGTGGTGAGTGTGATTAGCTGTCACCCACGGAGGCCCGGGTTCGATTTCTAGCTCGGCCACGAAATTTTAAAAGTGGTACGAGGGCTGGAACGAGGTCCACTCAGCCTCGGAAGGTCAACTGAGTAGGGGGTGCTCGATTCCCACCTGAGCCATCCTGGAAATGGTTTTCCGTGGTTTCCCACTTCTCCTCCAGGCAAATGCCAGAATGGTACCTAACTTAAGGCCACGGCCACTTCTTTTCCTCTTCCTTGTTTATCATTTCCAATCTTCCCATCCCCCCAGAAGGCCCCTGTTCAGCATAGCAGATGAGGCCGCCTGGGCGAGGTACTTGTTCTCCTTCTCACTTGTATTCCATACCCAAAGTCTCACTGCCCTTGTGACGTTAGAGGTGTGATACTTCGCTGATCCCGAGGCAAAAACCAACCCTAGATAGTAAACGGATTAAGTAAGTAAGTAAACAAGTAATAATGTGTCGCCAAAAAATTAAATTGTTCTCTTTTCTAGCTTTGTGGCAGTAACTATTTATTTTACGTCATATCAACTTAGACATGTTGGGGACAGAAAAATTTGCTTCTACCACCTTGGAATCAGAATGGTGCCAAACTGCCAGACTATAAATAGCTTCATGTGTTATACGAGTAAGAAGATGAACACAATTTAGATTCATAGTAGAGGGCAGGAGAGGTTCGATCTCTCAACGAATGAAAATATAAGCAAATGGAAGAGATCTGCAACCAAAGGTTCGAAACTGAAAGACTCTCTTGGCTTCGCATACCTAACACCTAAGAACGTGAAAGAGTTAGGCAAAAGAGATGAAATCCTATGGGTAAAAGTCAAGACCCTGGCAAGAGTAACTAGAGTCCCAAACTGAGGTTGGTGGCCGCCTACCCACGCTTCCAAATTGAAAGGTCCTAGGGGGCTCATTTCTTTCGTCACTTCTTGCGATAAACGTGGTATTCGGTGGATGTATTTCATCAGCTCTCCGCAGGGAGTAGCCTATTACACTGAGACACTTTCAGATTATTAACTCTTTCGAATGCCTGAGCAGTGCAAGTAGTCCTCTGCATAATTTGGGTTCTAATTATTAATTCTGCCCACGAATGCCTACAGCTGACACGTACATTTACCACCAAGTCAATCCATTGAATGTGTTCACAAATTAAACGTGCTCTCGGACGGAATACTTAAGTGAGCTTTCAGGTCTCCCCTCAACGTTTTTATAATTATAAACCTGAAATCAAAAATCCAGTCCCTACAGAAGTGGGTTGCAGTTCCTCGTCGTTTCAATTACACTGAAAGTGAACACAATGTTATCTTGAAAATATTACTTGGTAATACGTAGCATATGAAAAGTTCTGTTACGACGCACAAAGACTATGACTGTACAAAACGGCTCTTTAAATTTCATTAGATTCCACAGAATGGTGGCAGATTTGTTTTATAGAATCTCCCATCAGTTGAAGTGCATTAAGTTTATTTTGACATTATACTGAAACTGCTGCGGCACTCCTCAGCTGGTCTAATTAGGTTCAGAATACAAACAACTATTGCAGTAAGCCACAAGAAATGAATGATTAAATACTCAGATGCCTTAAAATTCACGTACCTTAGAACTTGTTTAGGTCTTACAGCACTTTTTTTTAATTTTCACAATCCTCAATATATGGAGGGGCTGCCTGGCCGAGGCGGTAAAGGCGTGCTCGGCTCGCCCGGAAGGACGTGGGTTCGAATCCCCGTCAGGAAGTCGTAAAATTTAAGAAACGAGATTTCCACTTCCGGAGGTGCATATGGCCCTGAGGTCCAGTCAGCCTACACCAAAAATGAGTACCAGGTTAATTCCTGGGGGCAAAGGCGGCCGGGCGTAGAGCTAACCACTCTACGCCATCACGTGCCGAGGTTGACAATGGTGGAAGCCTTTACCTTCCACTCCTCCAAGAGTCTTCATGGCCTGAACGGAGGTGACTTTGCTTTGTTTTGCTCAATATATGGAATCACATTGTTTGTCCGGCAACGCAACCAATATATTGAGGAAATTACACCTAGATGAAATAAGCCCCGTTCCACTACAAACATGTTGTTGTTGTTGTTGTTTGGGTCATCAGTCATAGACTGGTTTGATGCAGCCCTCCATGCCGCCCTATCCTGTGCTAACCTTTTCATTTCCACGTAACTATTGCATCCTACATTTGCTCTAATCTGCTTGTCATATTCATATCTTGGTCTACCCCTACCGTTTTTACCACATACACTTCCTTCAAAAACCAACTGAACAAGTCCCCTGGGTGTCTTAAGATGTGTCCTATCATTCTATCTCTTCTTCTCGTCAAATTTAGCGAAATCGATCTCCTGTCACCAATTCGATTCAGTATCTCTTCATTCGTGATTCGATCTACCCATCTCATCTTCAGCATTCTTCTGTAACACCACATTTCAAAAGCTTCCATTATCTTTATTTCTGAGCCAGTTATCGTCCATGTTTCACTTCCATACAATGCCACCCTCCACACGAAAGTCTTCAAAACAATCTTTATAGTTCCTATATCAATGTTTAAAGTGAGCAAATTCCTTTTCTTAAGAAAGCTATTCCTTGCTTATGCTAGTCTGCAATTTATGTCCTCCTTATTTCTGCCATCGTTAGTTATTTTACTACCCAAGTAACAATATTCATCTACTTCCTTCAAGACTTCATTTCCTAATCTAATATTTCCTCCATCACCTGCCTCCGTTCGACTGCACTCCATTACTTTTGTTTTGGACTTATTTATTTTCACCTTGTACCCCTTACCGAAGACTTCGTCCATACCTTTCAGCAGCTTCTCGAAATCTTCTTCAGTCTCAGATAAAATAACAATATCATCGGCAAACATACCTACTTCAAGTCATCAATAAGCCTGTGACGAATTCAATTCGTCACATAATACAACAGTATTATGTATTCAGAACATTGTCACTCTAATATTGTACTTTTTAATTTAACAATTATAATATTTTCATCACAAGATATTTTAACAATATGAACTGCTTTCAATTACTTTTATGCATTATTTGACTGCGTCATATTGACTCCTAGATTTTTGGATGAGTCATTGTCATCAGGAATATTGCGTGTTTTTTACTATAATTTATTGGGTTGAAGATTTCTCACATAAGAGAGACGAAACACGCCCCTTTTTAAACATAAAAAAGGAATATAAATTGTATAGTATTACAAAGGTGGAATTACCCAACCATTAAGAACTCCTAACTTGTTACTGTAGTAAGATATGAAATTAAACTATAATAGTTAGGAACACGAATATTGTAATATTTACCCATTATTATTACCCCTGAAGCCTCTGTGGCTCAGGCGGCAGCGCGCCGGCCTCTCACTGCTGGATACCGTGGTTCAGATGTCGGTCACTCCATGTGAGATTTGTGCTGGACAAAGCGGAGGTGGGACAGGTTTTTCTCCGGGTACTCCGGTTTTCCCTGTCATATTTCACTCCAGCAACATTTTCCAATATAATTTCATTTCATCTATCAGTCATTTATCTTTGCCCCAGAGGAGTACGACAGGCTTCGGCAGCCGGCACATTTCCTATCCTCGCCGCTAGATGGGGGCTTCATTCATTCCATTCCTGATCCGGTGGAATGACTTGAAACAGGCTGTGGATTTTCATTCTCCAGAATTACAGGTTGTACAAAGTAGCGGCAAATTAAACAAGCCCAATTGGTTATGTGATAAATATTTGTCACTGGGCTTTAGTGTTCATGTCTCACGATTCATTTTCTTCCTCCAAATTTTTTCTGCACCCCCCCCCCAATCGATACTCCATGCGGATTTGGTTTAGTTTTACAGTCGGATGCTCTTCATGACGCCAAACACATGTTCACTCTTTCGTGTTTATGTGGTGGTTGGAAGCGTTTTATGAATAAGAATGGAGGTGTAGTAATATCAAAACAAATACTTTGTCTTCGAGCAAGAAGAATTAATCATATGTAAAGGTGTGATTTTTTCGCGTTAACGATAAACGCGACAAAAACTATTTTCAGGCGATCTTGTGATGTCTTAACGAATCGTGTTTAGAAATAAGTAATTTCGTTTTTGCGAATTATAGCGAATTAAAGTGATAAAGCAACTTTAAAGTGAAAAATATTTTGCGATAAGTGCGAAACTGCAGCGAAATTCATGGAAAATAACGAGAGGAAAATTGTGTATCAATATTATGCATGTGAAGGGAAACAGACGACGGAATAGGGATCTCTCGATTCGACAGATATATCGGCTCGTTTTAATATTGTAGGAAATTTCTTAATGGTATGGCGATATAGGCTTTTCCTCTGAATTGCTTCACATTTTCTTTCGCTACATCTTCTTCTAGCGCTTTTCTCACACCTTGTGAGGTCGCATGTTCGAACTGTGTTGCAAATGTGGATTTCGCGGCCGGATGCCCTTCCTGACGTCAACCCTATATGAAGGGATGTAATCACTATCGTGTGTTTCTGTGTTGGATTTTTTAATATGAAGAGGAAAGTGTTGGGGCAAACACAAACACCCAGTCCCCGGGTCAGAAAAAATAATCAAACCCGGCCGGGAATCAAACCCGGGACCCTCTGAACCGAAGACCACAACGCTGAACATTTAGCCAATCAGTCTGAATATTTTATTCCGCTACATTGCCCTTTTACTCGTAAATGATAGGTTGATAGTGAATAAACTATATGTTATCCAGTGATAACCAGTGTCATGAAGGGTGAAAAGGCACGTTCCCTAATGAAGTGCTGATCAAGATTACTTAAGGAATAATGTTCACCTCTGTGGTGTAGTGGTTAGTGTGATTAGCTGTCACTCCCGGAGGCCCGGGTTCGATTCTCGGCTATGCCACGAAATTTGAAAAATGGTACGAGGGCTGGAACGGGTCCACTCAGACTCGGGAGATCAAATGAGTAGAGGTGGGTTCAATTCCAAACTCAGCCATCCTGGAAGTGGTTTTCCGTGGTTTCCTTACTTCTCATTGCTATCCCTTCCAATGTTCCCATCCCCCCGCAAGGTCCCTGTTCAGCATAGCAGGTGAGGCAGCCTGGGCTAGGTACTGGTCAACCTCCCCAGTTGTATCCCCCGACCCAGAGTCTGAAGCTCTAGGACACTGCCCTTGAGCGGTAGAGGTGGGATCCATCGCTGAGTCAGAGGGAAAGACCGACCCTGGAGGATAAACAGATAAAAAATAACATAATGAATAATTATAATTATTGTTTTCCTTTATATATATCTCTCTCTCACAAATTACATAAATGAGACTTTTATGAATAATTTTACAAAATTATAACAGCGAAATTCTAGCGCTGGGGCATGGCCTATTTCACGAAATGACGCGAAAATTTGTTTCGTTTTCGCGAAATCGTGCATATGTTTAAGCGAGAAAATCACGCCTCTAACCACATACAACTAAAATCCCCGGGCTTAACAGGCCGGGAATCGAACTCGAGGCCGACTAAACAGAAGATCTCTGTGTATTTAGCCTTGGAGCCGCCATATGAACGATAATTTAGAATTCCGCTTTTGTTGCCAGGCAGCAGCACAATCGAAACGTCGAAATTGTCAAGCAGGCCTCTAAATGACACCACTCTTCAGAAGATCTAAACCTCGTGGTTGAGGCCATATTATTATTCCTTCCTTCCTTCCTTCCTCCCTTCGTTCCGGCCAGCTATGGACCACGCTGTTTCAACCGTTTTCTGTTTTGAACTTTACCACTCGCCCAGTATTCCTGCATCCTTCTTCGGTGAGTTTCCTTCCGTTCTTCGATCCGCGTCTTGCCCGTCTGCATTTTGATGATGAGGAGGATGCTTGCTGTTTAAAGGGGCCTAACATCGAGGTCATCAGCCCCTAATGGTACGAAATGAGACGAAATGGAATGACAAATTAAAAGTCCAAAATTCTCCAGTGACCAGAATTAAAAACGTGTGGACGAAGAATGAATGGATGGAGATGATTTTAATACAATCAGTGTATGCGACCCGCAATGCCTTACATTCACAGAAACTGACGTAAAACAATGTGACTACTGACCAAGGGACTGCTGCTATAGCATAACATTGAATCGATGATGCTTGCAGTCTAAAGGGGGTCCAAAATCCTAGTTATCGGCCCCTCATAATGGTACTTATCGCTAGGAATGTAGAACCATGGTATTTGTCATGTTGCGGTACTAATCAAAAGTAGCAGAGACTCGCGGTATTCCACACATTATGGTACTACTCACAGGTTATGAAATTCGACGTATACTACAGACCTATGGTTTTTCTCACATTGCGGCGACATTTACAGGCAACGCAACACTATGGTGTTCAGCACATAAGAGTACTAACCACAGGGACCTTCCCCTATCCCGTGGTGTTCCTCATATAGTGGGTACTAATCATAGGCAAGGCAGAACCATGCTATCATCCCATGGTCCCGCTCATATGGTGGTACTAAACACAGATATTGCAAAAGCCGACCGCACGGTGCTCCTGTGTGCTGCTAATCACAAACCTATTTGGTACCTAATATAGTGGTACTACGCGCAAGTAAAAGCGACCCATGATGTTCTCCGCGTGGTGGTACTAATCACAAGTAGTTTCATGGTTGCAAGACAATCATCCCTTGGTCGCCCCTTTTAGTCGCCTCTTACGACAAGTAGAGGATACCGTGGAGGTATTCTTCGTCGGCGTCCCCCACCCACAGGGGGCTGTGTGTTTGGTCCGCGAGAGGTATTTTATTTCCCTCAAGTCCGCCGGCAAGCCGGTTAGGATCCCCCTATCCGCTACCTGGGACGCGCCACGTGGGAGTATCACCTCTCCCCCTGCTACGCCAGCGTAGTAGGTTCGTGGCGTCTGCATTTTAGGTTTAATTCGAAAACTCTGTAGACCTCCTAGTTTCTTCTTTAAAGGGTCGCGTTGCAAGATGTAATCACGTAAGATCTCCAATTCTTGTAAAAATCCTTTTCCACCTCGGTGAGCCAGACCTTTTTGATTTAGTTTTCTTATTCAGGAAGTAGGCAAGGATTCGAGTGGAGAATGTTTCTGGCCTCGTTCGTGTTAATTGACCATAGAAAGAAATCCTTCTTTTCCTAACAGTGTCTGTTATTTTCTCCATATGCAGATAGAGTGTATAGTATATAATGTATCAAAACTCAACATCTGTTCGCTTTTGTGGTGTAATAGTTAGCGTTGATAAGCTGCCACCCCCGGAGGTGCGGGCTCGATTCCCGGCTCGGCCACGAAATTTGAAAAGTGGTACAAGGGGTGGAACGGGGTCCACTCAACCTCTAGAGGCCAAATAAGTAGAGTAGGGGTTCGATTCCCACCTCAGCCATCCTCGAAGTGGTTTTCCGTGGTTTTCCACTTCTCCTTCAGGCAAATGCCGGGATGGCACCTAACTAAGGCCACGGCCGTTTCATTTTCTCTTCCTTGCCTGTCCCTTCCAATCTTCAAATCGCTTCACAAAGCCTACGTTCAACGTGGTAGATGAGACCACCTGGGCCACATACTGGCCTCCTTCCCAGTTGTATCCCCAGATCGAAAGTCTCACGCTCCACGACACTCCCCATGAGGCAGTAGAGTTAGGATCCCTCTCTATGTCTGAGGGAATAACCGATCCTCGAGGGTAAACAGATTAAGAAAGAAAGATAAAACATTCTTTACAACTATACACATATTTGAGTAGTCTTAAAACATACAGAATGAAACTTAGATCACATGATGTAGTATTGTCAGAGTTGAATGCCCAACATTTATATATTTATATTTTAAAAAATATAACCGATCATCATATCATCAAAGAGTTTCTTATAGAACTCTATTAAATGAATTTGGTTTAATGCAGCTCAGTACACGTAGAAGATTAGCTCAAGACAGTTAATCGAATATTAGATAACCAAGAGTTTCTTAAAATAATCAACTTCAATACCAAGAGGGTAACTCTTCGTTTGAGACAAACATTTTACTGCCCCTTCTCAAGCACCTCACATCATAAAAATTCACCTGTTATAAAAATGTGTGAAGTACATAACAGAATATCTTCAGACAGCAGACAAATAGATTTTACTTTATCACTTCCTTTATTTTCAAAAATGTTATAACAATATTTACATTATAATGAATAATTTATTGGAGGAAATTAATTCAGCACTGAAATATCATGTATGTAATGCCACTATTATTTTTCAAATGTATATGTGCTCGTGTATTTGCTATTCTTATGAATATTTTTCTTTTTTCTCCGCTAATTAGTTTTATCTTCTTTAACTTAATATTTTATGTTTTATTGAAAATGTGTTTAAATTATTCTTAATTTAGTCAAGGCAATCTTGATTTTTTTAATTGTTATATATTATTTTGTACATATAGGTACCATTTATATATTACCGAGCTCGATAGCTGCAGTCGCTTAAGTGCGGCCAGTATCCTGTAATCGGGAGATAGTGGGTTCGAACTCCACTGTCGGCAGCCCTGAAGATGGTTTTCCGTGGTTTCCCATTTTCACACCAGGCAAATGCTGCCGCTGTACCTTAATTAAGGCCACGGCCGCTTCCTTCCTATTCCTAGGCCTTTCCCATCCCATCGTCGTAAGACTTATCTGTGTTGGTGCGACGTAAAGCAAATATAAAAATAAAATTGCATTTATATATTGAATGTATTTTGTACCATCCATTGTAATTGGGGATATACCCTGTTATGGATGTATTAATAAATAAATTAATAACCATTTTACAGCTTCATCAGTGGCCTCATGGATGTCCTGCATTGTTTCGTTGAACGTCCGGAGTGGGCAATCCATAGCGATGTGTTGGAGAGTTTGGGACACGTCAACATAGTCACAGTAAGGGTTCTCGGTCACTTCCACTTATGCTTCCAGTATTGACATCTGCCATGTAGATTATTAAAAGTATAGATGGATTATTTAATAGTTTTAAGCATTATGTTCGTATTCCTTAGAATAGGGGCATAAGTGCGCAGTGCGAAATTTTACTCTACCGTGACATGCGAACTTTTGCCTCACGAGACGCTTTTGTAGTTACCAACAAGTGTTCCCATCAATGAAGAACAATCTGAAACGTCTAGTAAATCATGAAATACTCCAGAAACGACCTAATCAAAGTAACTTGTCAAAAATTATTTGTGTGTGTTATTTCTCTTTATTCTTCTACCTTTTTCCCGAAACTCGTGGGGTCGCAGGCGCGAACTGCGTCACATACAATATATATATATATATATATATATATATATATATATATATATATAATGCAATATAATGTAATGTAGATCTTGTCTTGTTTTATGTCCGGATGCCCTTCCAGACGCCAACCCTATATGGAGTTTTGTAATCAATATTGCGTGTTTCTGTGCTAGTTGGTAGTGTATATCTTATCTGAATATGAAGAGGAGAGTATTGGGACAAACACAAACAACCACTCCCCGAGCCAAAAGAATTAATCACATGTGATTAAAATCCACGACCAGTCCGGGAATGGAACCCCGGACCCTCTAAAGCCAAGGAGTCGGACATTATTTTTATTATTTTTAGTTTATAAAATACAGTTTGCAAGAAATCAAAATATTACGTAAAGAAGACGAAAACCGTAGTTCGCCTCGTGGTTTACAGGTAGTTCACTCAAGCCAGATGTCATTACAACCCACAGCACTCCACCATGACACCTTTCAGAATAACTCTGACTAGCGGATCTAACTTTCACAGAAATAACTCTGTTCGCACTGCTCACTTTTACACGCCTCACTCTATCCCAAAGTTTTGTACAAATGGAAATGAAGGATACAGACTGAAATGAATGTAGGAGAGGATTGAGAAAATGTGCGTACATTATAAGGACATTAGATCTGAATAAAATAACCACGTTCAATCTTTTAAAAACATTCATATGTACACATGGAAAAATATTTATATATGTTTATTATATATATATATATATATATTCTGCCTGTCATTCAAAGCAATATACACAAAACGACAAGGTTTCAACCAGGGTTGTCAGACGGTGGTGGTGGTGGTGGTGATTATTGTTTTAAGAGGAAGTACAACTAGGCAACCATCCTCTATATAACACTAATCGGAGAGAAAAATGGAAGGGATCCGACACTTCGAAAAATGAAGATATCGGCCAAAGGAAGACAAGGGCCACGAAGGGCGTGAAAATGAAAGACTCCCTAGCCCTCGCAAACCTAATAGCGTCGGGGTCGGAAAAGATCAAGAGTTGACCAAGGGAGGTCGGATAGGATAGATAAAAGTGAGGAGCCTGGCACAAGTAAGTGGAAGCAATACCAGGACTCAGCTAAAGGCCCCGTGGTCGCCAACCCACGCTCCAAAGTTCAGAACCCTTGGGGCCCCTTTTAGTCGCCTCTTACGACAGGCAGGGAATACCGTGGGTGTTATTCTACCGCCCCCACCCACAGGGGGAGGTTGTCAGACGTCCCGGATATTACGGGATAGTACCGTATTCGTGCTAAATATTCCGCGTCCCGAACATTTCCTCTCAGGGACGGCAACTGTCCCGTATTTTGAACCTCGAGAAAAATAGGCCAGTGCTTCCACCTCTGATAAGCCACCAAGAGCTTTTCTTCTTTCTTTCAAAGAGGATACATTCCTTCACTCCTTGTTTTCTTTATCTGGTGTGAGGTCGTCGGTTTTTGAAATTGTTTTTCATTGTTTGCAGTTCTCGGGTTCTCCAGTCTGGCGAATATGCGTAATAGCGGACAGCTACCTGAGGTAGTCCAAGTCCATCGCATGTTCGTGTGAAACTGTCATCTGTGAGAAATACTGTATTATGTTCTGATGACTTGATTCGGTCTGAGTTGTTCATTTCTGTACATTTTTCTTCAATGTCATGCAGAGATTTTTATGAAATTGCTAGGAATGACAAAAAACTGTGAACAGCACTTCAGAGAAATGAAACTAAAATTGAAAGAACTGGTAGGAATTATTTAATAAATTAAGTGTTTCCTATTTGTTTTACGTCGTACCGACAGAGGGAGGTATTACGGTGAGAATGGGATAGGAAAGGGCTAGGATTTGAACCGACCGTGGCCTTAAGATAGGCTACAGCCCGAGCATTTGCCTGGTGTAAAATGTGAAATCACGGAAAATCATCTTTAGGGTTGCCGACAGTGGGGTTCGAATCCATCGTCTCCCGAATACAAGCTCATAGCTACATGACCCAAACCGTGCGGCCAACTTGCTCAGTACTGTAAGATTCAGTCTGTGTATAAATATTAGAGCGTGCATTAATAAATTGCACTATGATGTCAACATAGTAATAAGCGTATCATTTTGAAACGAAGTTTACAATTTGCAGAATACGAGCCCGTTGATTGCCTCCATCGCACATCTGTCCCGTATTTTGATTTCAGATATCTGACAACCCTGGTTTCAACAGCTAAAATTTGCACGAGTTATATAAATCAATTTGTCTTATTTACAAGAAAAATACAGTGAACCTCTCTCTATCACGACTTATGTAATTTGTTAAAAAAACTACTACAAAAATGTTTTCATTCCTCCCCCGAAGGGGAAGGCGGGCCTCTTAGACCGCTGCGCCGTCTCTCAGGCCGGGAGATTTTTTACGGTGAAGGAGATGCTCGGAAAATGTGACGGGGTTGGCGGCCGTGGCCTATACTATGAACTGTCCCGGCATTCGCCTTAGTGCAGGAGAATGGTAAACCACAGAAAACCATTCTCAGGACAGCCGACGGCTGGGGCCAGTCATGAGGTCCAGCCCTGTCCCGTCTCCCGAATACAGAGGTTTAGAGCCACGGTAGAGTCGTGGCCATCCCTCCTCTGCTCGGTTAGCCGGTCAGAGTGCAGAGCTGTTGTACCTCGGACCAGCCGCGGCCACTTATGGGCTGAGACCCAGTCCGCACCCACCGACCAGAAAATTACGTTTCTGTCAGTGAAGCCGTTATCGCATATTCGCCATTATGACGTAGGTACACAGATATATTTGAGACTTAAATTAGCACCTACCAGTTATGGGTTACGAGAACAATGCAATGATAATAATAATAATAATAATAATAATAATAATAATAATCGTATGGCCTCAGCTACCGTGTGCAGACATTTCAATTTGACGCCATCTGGCTGTCTGCTCGTCAATTTCGACGTTCCGTTTTACTCTAGGCCCCCGCTAGATGGCAGACCGAGTAAACCGAAACTCTCTTGGGCGGCTATGGCTGAGATTTAATGAATTTTGTCGGGTAAACACCAAATGTGTCACCAGAGATCTTTTACATGCCGACATCGTACGACATGGAGTGTCGAATGGACTTTTTTCCGCCCTTCAAAAATCCGACTACCTCTGCCGGGTTTGAACCCGCTATCTTGGGATCCGGAGGCCGACACTCTACCGCTGATCCACAGAGGCAGCAATGATGACGATCATACTTGAACTGTTCAGTGAAATGAATGAATCTTATCACTATCGATAAACACGGTCGTTAATGCATCAAATCTTTACGGTCTGACACCGTGGATAAACAGTTCGAAACCCGTTCGTTGAATATAATTTTACCATCAGAATGTTAGTGGGCAGGGAAGGAGAGTTGGTAGTATGCATTTTTTTTTACCACTAGAATGTGTGCCAAAAGCCTGAATTAAATTCAAAACCTCTCCTCAGTGCTCATATAGAATGAGGGCCTATGGCACTATTGATGGTGATTCGTTTTGGACACTTGCATGTAATTTTCGCAAGAGTACGCAGAACCACATATATCAAAGTACAGTGTTGCCATTGATGCTTTCGCGGCCCGTACTTATAGACATGATACTGTATAGGCTTTTGGGCTTATGCCGTGTCATGAAAATAAGGTGAAATTCTTTACGTTTCGCAGAGCACTGTGCTCTGCGTCATCAGAAGAAAATCTCGACTGTCCACGAGAAAGGCTTCTTAAACAATGACTTTTTAAATTTAGACATTATAAGTTGAAATTGTACGTTCATTCGCCAGCAGATGGCTCCACGGACGTAGCACAGCGCTAGCATTGGAAGCTGACCAAACCATAAGCTATGAAGGCACTCAATATGGTTTGTAAGGAAATACTACAATACCTGTTCTGATTCCATTACATTGCCGTATAAAACCCGGAAAGTGTAACTTTTATTCATAAGATGTACACCATGTTCATAAAAACCAGAACACCTTGAAAGACTAGACATAGGAAGTTCACATTCACAAGACATGTGCATTAGTAGGTTCAAGGTCCACATCGATATATCTGCGCACCACCACCGACAGGTAAAATGTGCCTGCGGCTCTCGTTGTCGCTATAAACCGAAGGTAATGGATCAGTGTGACTTGAGCATACATGCAGGATGCCTCGCAGACGTATGGGATAACCGTACCGTCAAATGAGTGATTTTGAAAGAGGGCGTATTATTAGCACGAGGGAACGTGATGCATCCATCCGGGAAATTGCTGCTCGTGTGGGACGAAGTGCGTCGGCAGTGCAACGGGTGTGTAAAAAATGGTTCACAGAAGGCCGTAGAACATGACGAGATGGGTCTGGTCGCACCACCCAGACCATCCCACGAGAAGACCGACACCTCAACCAAATGACATTGCAGGACTGATCTGCGCCCTCCTCGACTCTAGCGCAACAGTGGAACAGTGTAACACATCGTACACTATCGGGAGTGACAGTCAGTCGCCGTTTATTACGGTCTGGGCCACCGGCGGGTCATCCACTTCTCCGCCTACCTTTGACTAATGTGAATAAACATGCTAGACTGCAATTTGTGTATGGTTACGACGTCACTGGGGACATGAATGGCAGCAGATAGTGTTTTCGGCCGAATTTAGGTCCTGTTCATTTGAAAATGATGGCCGCATTTTGGTTCGCCGCAGACAGGGTGAGAGGCATCACATTGACTGCATTCGTATAAGACATACAGCGCCAACTTAAGGCTTTATGGTGTGGGGTTCTATTGGGTAACCCACAAATCACTGTTGGTGCGTACCGAGGGCACTGTGACCAGTTTGACATACGTGAATGACATCCTGCGATCCGTAGCCATACCCTTTCTGCACGAAACCCCAGACACCATATTTCTTTTTTTTTTTTTTGGTAGTGGCCTTACGTCGCACTGACAAAGGTATGGCGACGATGGGATAGGAAAGGCCTAGGAGTTGGAAAGAACCGGCGATGGCTTTAATTATGGTACAGCCCCAGCATTTGCCTGGCGTGAAAATCGGAAACCACGGAAAACCATCTTCAGGGCTGCCGACAGTAGGATTCGAACCCACTATCTCCCGATGCAAGCTCACAGCTGCGCGCCTCTAACCGCACGGCCAACTCGCCCGGTACACCATATTTCAGCATTCGCGACAACATGTTGCTGTACGAAGACGTGCCTTGTTGTTGTCACGGGATGTCAGACTCTTGCCCTGGCCCGCCCGATCACCGGACTTGACGCCAATCGAAAATGTGTGGGATATGGTAAAACGACGCGTGTGGCGCTGTGACCCAATGCGAACCACAAAAATGAACTGTGGAACCAGGTGAATGCAGAATGGATGGCTATACCCCAGGACGCCATTCGCGCCTTACACGCTTCGATGCCATCACGTATGGAACAAGTTATCAGTGCCCATGGAGGATGCACTGTCTACTAGGCAACAAGACACATGCTCAACCAGAACATACTAATGAACATGTCATGTGAATATGAACTTCCTATGAACAGGGTGTTTTGTTTTTTATGAACATGAGTCAATTAATAGTTCATTTAAAATTTCCAATTACTTTATACTGTATCTTATAGTAATTTCGACTGACGAAGACAGGCTTATGTACTAGTATTTTACATATACACCGTATAAGCGAACGTCTCTGTGGTGTAGTGGTTAGCGTGATTAGCTGCCACCCCCGGAGGCCCGGGTTCGATTCCCGGCTCTGCCACGAAATTTGAAAAGTGGTACGAGGGCTGGAACGGGGTCCACTCAGCCTCGGGAGGTCAACTGAGTAGAGGTGGGTTCGATTCCCACCTCAGCCATCCTGGAAGTGGTTTTCCGTGGTTTCCCACTTCTCCTCCAGGCGAATGCCGGGATGGTACCTCACTTAAGGCCACGGCCGATTCCTTCCCTCTTCCTTGCCTATCCCTTCCAATCTTCCCATCCCTCCACAAGGCCCCTGTTCAGCATAGCAGGTGAGGCCGCCTGGGCGAGGTACTGGTCATACTCCCCAGTTGTATCCCCGACCAAGAGTCTGAAGCTCCAGGACACTGCCCTTGAGGCGGTAGAGGTGGGATCCCTCACTAAGTCCGAGGGAAAAACCGAACCTGGAGGGTAAACAGATGATGATGATGATGATAAGCGAACGTAAGCTATGTGTTCATTCACATGAATTTTCAGTCTCGAGTATGCCAGGTGGGACCTCTACGACTACCCACTGCACTACCGTATCATGAGGTATGATATAGGCTGTAGAAAGGAACGTTATCTCCCGAACACCTTGTTGACTTTACTGAATTAATCTCAACTGCTCACGCTACTCTCAGGGCTAGAGCTAGCCTGCGTCTACAAATATTTGTGTTGCGTTGAGATCGATGACCGAGCAGCTAAACACGGGAGTACACAGCAGAATTTCACTTGAGTAAAGGGCATGATAGCTGAGTAATATACATCTCCTAAAGCGACCGGGGTACGAAGAAATGCGTAATTTTTGAAATGCTGACTTTCTCACTACAATTTTGGTCCTTAGATCAAAGAAGAATCACGCATTTAAGTTTGAAAATCACCGATCATGTCTTATTTCCCATACAGCAAAAGTACTGCTTACAGTCCTAAATCGGAGATTTTACAATAAGGTGAATTCATCCATTATTGGGTTATTAAGAACCATTGGAGAAAGATATATTGCATAAGAAATATTGGTGATTTGTGGTTTTTATTGATATTGAAACACCATTTTTCAAAAGTCAGTTGGAGAAATTAATGGGCATACTGAGGAAAAAGGAGTACAATGGAAAGAAAGAAGACAGATAAGAGAAACTTTACATAAATGAAAGAGTTCGGGTAAGAGTAGGACAGAATTTGTTAGAAGGAAGCAAAATTGATACAGAGGTTGGACAAGGTTGTTATTTTTCAGTAACCTTGTTTAATATATACTCTGAGGAAATAATTCGAAGTTGTTATCAAAGTAAGCGAGGTGTTAATGTGGGACGAAAGAAAATTGAATGGTTCAGTCTTGTCGACGACACGGTGGTCCTAGCAGAAACTGAGAAAATGATGAATATCATGCTCGAAAAGTTGAGCAGATCGTGTGAAAACTTTGGTATGAAAATTAACAGAAATAAGACTAAAGCAATGATGATGAGTAAGAAGAAGGATGTAACAGCAAGGACAGATCTCTCAGGTGAAGAATTAGAACAATATCTGCATTCAGATATTTAGGAAGCACAATCCGAAGTGATCTATATTGTTTGGATGAGGCGAAGAGCAGGATCGCAATGGCCAAGCAAAGTGTACTGATGAGTGGGTCACTGAATATCGAGCTTAATAAAAGTTGGGAGAGTGTTGCTGTGTGGCGTTGAAGTGAAGAGTGTCGTTTTCACTGCTGTAAAGCAAGTTAAAAAAAGGTGATCAGCGTTTGTGGATTAAAACCCAGGTTGCCTGTGGCAATAATGCATGGGAATGTTATCGAGGATAACGCGAAGCTGTGGTGAGAATTCATGACCGTTATAGGACTGTTGCGCGATGGGTCAAGGCGTTTCGTGCGGGTCGGAATGAAGGCTTGTAACATCTTCCGCACTCACCAGAAGTGCTTTGTATGGAGCGTTGCTATCTATGCGTCTGAGACTTGGACTGTGAGAAGGGAGGAAGAAAGAAGATTGAAATCTTTTGAAATGTGGGTATGGAGAAAATGTAGAAGAACAACTGGCAAGACAAATTAAGGAATAATGTAGTATTGGAAAGAGTAGGTGAAGAAGGGATGACAAAATACAGGAAACCATTCAAAAGAGAAAGACGAATTGGTTAGGTCATTGTTTACGAAGGAAATGTTTATTACACAAGCATTGGAAGGAAACGTTGCAGGGAGAAGGTCTACAGAAAGGAAGAGGTATCAGATGATGGAAGATTAATGGAAGATACTGCAAGACTAAAAGGATGGCAGAAGACAGATCGGCTTGGAAAAAGCATGCGAAAACGTGTTGATAAGCAGAGGACCATGGATGAGTATGATGATGATTTATGTGGTCTACGTACCAAGTAGAACTAGAGATAAGGTTATTATAACGTTGGTAATAAACTTAGGTCATTCCATGTTAAAAAACAGTACTGCTCTTATGGACCTATAAGGAGCGTACACACCCCCTCTTAAACACCCATAATTCCACGAAATTAAGTAATATTATAATGTAATTTATATTGTATTATGAAAGAAAGAAAAAAAGAGGGAATGTTTGTCCATGCGTCATTAAAATAACTACAGAAGCTTTTCTATTTCATAAATGTATTCCCAGGGAGGAAGTACAATGCCGGGAACAGCCATCGCTTCGGTGCCTTCCTTCTTTTTCCTTCTGAGTCGCTCTGGTACACGTAATGCGCAATCCGTTAATTTGTGAGTTCTGGCAGCTTATTACTGTCGTCTATTTATGTCTTGCGTATGTTTTTCAGTCTTTATATCAATGCGTACTTGTCTTGTGTTGAGTGAATGTTATGTTGTTAATTAGTCTACGTGTGCGATTTCTTTCTTTAACATTAAAACTCATTTATTTACTTGATGCATGAGGATATGGAAGAAACCAAAGTTAACTGTGCTTAATTTTGCTGCTTAATTTCTTATCCCACTCATCTTGAACTTAAGAACTGAGTGTCACAAATTTACGTAGCACCGTTTTGGCGTGATCCAGTTGAACAGAAGCGTTCGATATGGCAACCCTGTTGTCATAAGAAGAATACTGTTTTCTTAACATGGAATGGTCTATAGAAGCTTGCTCTTTGCTTCTCTTGACTACCATTTGCTACGATTTATACACAACTGGTGATCCACCCCGGCTTCACACAGGAGCAATTTTGAATTTATGGTGATCACATCACAAATCGTTGAACTCATTTCTGAGTGTCGTGACGCCACTGGTTACATCTCTGCTGTTGCTTCGCCATCCCGAACGAAGTTCGGTTTTCCTCAGTGCACATTGGAAAGATAAACACTTCACTTGTCCTGTTCATCGGGTTGCATTCCTTTCCCTCAAACTTCCCTTCCATGGTCAACTCCTCTAGATTTTCTCCAGGTCGTCTCGCAATGTATCCAAAGAACTGCATTACTCTTTCAGTGATACGAAAAGAAAGGAGTTAAATCTTCAGTTCCTGAAGAGTGGATGAATTGCTTCTTCTTGCAGTCCAAGCCACACGTTGCACTCTATGCCTACACCAAATTTCAAAGACATCACTGCCTTTTCTGTCCAAAATTTAGGCCTGGTAAAATGTCCGTTTTAACGACATTAATTGCTTTCATATTGATATACGAAGCCTGCAAATAAAATAGCGGTAACGTAGTCCAGACACTCGCAGGAGATAGGGCATGCCGCAAATAGGATATGGGAGCGGTCAGGTAGCGCTGTTAGTGTGTATTTGACGCAGTAGCGAAGCGTGCTAGTACCCACTGTTACCACTGGTAACAGTTTGAAAATATAAAAATGGAATATTCTTTTAATACTAATATTTAATATTCTTGTTTCTTCGCCTGGACGTGCTGCGAGAACTCTATTGCAGTAGATCGTCACCGTCAAAGCTGAGCGAGAGGCTGTTACCACACCATGCAGTGGTTACGTTTTGAATCTCTTCTAACAGTTAGGCGAGTATTACTGCGCCTGCGCCGAGCAAGGCACCTCTCCCCTGGACACGGAGTTGTATCCTGCTACGTTCACCCGTCGTGTTACCAAAATGGAAAGTGGAAACAAAAGCTTATAACGTCGGTGCTGAGCTGTACTCTCCGTTCTTTCCGCCGCGTTCAACAGTGCATTATTATATTATTCTTATTGTTTTCTATTTGTAATACGATGTGACGTTTCTTGTTACAGTGTGAATTTATGTCAGGTAAGGATAGCCTATAAAACTGCACAGCGCATTAATTATTAAAACGGGTGCTGTCACTTCCACCTCGAAAATAATTGAGTTGGCGGGCCCAGAATATTCATGTATAATATTTTTTTTTGCTACTTTACGTCGCACCGACACAGGTCTTATGGCGACGATGTGACAGGAAAGGGCTAGGAATGCGAAGGAAGCGACCGTGGCCTTAATTAAGGTATAGACCCAGCATTTGCCTGGTGTTAAAATGAGAAACCACGGAAAACCATCTTCAGGGCTGCCGACAGTGGGGTTCGAACCCATTATCTCCCGGATGCGAGCTCACAGCTGCGCGCCCCTAACTGCTCGGCCAACTCGCCCGGTGATGTATAATAGAAAGGTTAATGAACACACCATTTTCGTAAAGAACTTTTGACGAGAAGAAAAACATAATTGAAAAAGGTAGACCCATGCATTCTCTTAAAACTTTAATCAAGGAATCGAAGAGAACAGTACGATATTTTCACGACTCGTGGTACATAGATCTGGACTGGTTACGTGGTTGTGCAAAAACTAATAAACTGTACTGTTGGCCGTGTGTTCCATTTTCTTCAGGAAAGGATGCTTGGAATAAAGACGGTGTGGACAATTTATGTAGTTTGAGTTTTAAAGAGGCGCTGTGAGGTGTCTCAAGCACATATCGTCGCTGTTACCGATATGATTCAGTTCGGAATGTCCAGAATAGAGTACAGCTCACAGAAAGAAAATAACGAGCATAATGGGCTAGCAAAAATAACAGATAATTATCAGCACTTTAATAGATACTGTGTTTTTTCTTTCAAAGTTAGGATTACCTTTCAAAGGTCATCGAGAAACTGAAGAAACTGATAACAGAGGTAATTACAGGGAGTTACTAACGTTAATAGCTAAGAAAGATGACATTTCGGCACCACTTAGAAACATCAGTTTTTTCAGGACTTTCTTCTGACATTCAAAATGATAGTATTGACGCCATAGCTACTTTTATGACCAGCGAAATTAAATGCAAAGTTTATTTTCGTTAATTTGAATGAAAGTACAGGCGTTTCTAACAAAGCACATCTCTCTATTGTATTTAGATATGTTAGTCCCGAAAGCGAAATTCAAGAAATTTTTGAGATTCGGTGATATAAGCGGTAACCGCTCTGCTGTTTCTATCTCTAAACATCTCTTTGGAAAGTTACAAGAATTTCAGTGTGGTGAAAAGTTAGTAGCAGAGATATTTGATGGCGCAACAGTGACTCGTGGTACATAGATCTGGATTGGTTATGCGGTGCTGCAAAAGTGAATAAACTCTACTGTTGGCCATGTATTCTATTTTCCTCCGAAAAAGAAAATGTTTGGAATAAAGACGGTGTGGACGATTTATATAGATATACTCTCAGAAGGTGTGTGGTAACATCTTGTCAAAACGTCACGCGTTGAGACTGATTTGACGGGCATCCTCTTGGGAGAGTTGTTGCTGTGTGGCGTTGAAGTGAAGAGTGTCGTTTTCACCGCTTCAAAAGGTAATCAGTGTTCGTGGATTAAAATAGAGGTTGCCCGTGGCAAAGTGTATCAAAATGTTATCGATATCGAGGATTACGTGATGCCTGTGGCGAGAATGCATTACCGTATAGGATGGTTGCACGATGGGTCAAGGCGTTTCGTGTGGGTCGGAATAAGGTCTTGGAACACCTTCCGTACTCACCAGACATTGAGTCCTTGTGACTTCGACCTGTTTACGAAGTTGAAGGAACTCCTCCGAGGCCACCGATTTCCTGACGTGACATCTGTACTCCGTGTAGTAGGGCGCTTCATCGCTTTCATATAACAGAGAACGCCTTGCCGACGGGCCCCCAACGGCTTCGCGACATTTAGCTAAAGAATAGACTTTGTGGGTGACTACATTGAAGGAATGTAATGCAGTTGTACTTGTTAGTTCGTTAAATATTGTGTTCTGCTAAAATTGCCAATACTTTATTTACATTCCTCGTACATATATAAGTATCTCACTGCGAATTTTTCCCAAGGCCCCTTCGACCACCTGCTTTTTACCTCGCTCCTTTCTCCCTCTTCCTTTTGCTGTCATTCCTTATTCTACTACAAAAGTAACAATGTTCATCTATTTCCCTCAAGATTTCATTTCCTAATCTGATATTTTCTGTATAAACTGATTTTATTCTCTGAAGTTAAGCAACATTGGGCGTGGTCAAGATTTGGATGGGTTGGCACGCGCTGTTGGTGAGGGGTAAGGGAATGGAGGAGTGGAAAGGAACTGGCCACCCTACCGTACGTAAACTCCGGTTCAGACACACCGCTGCGGAGATTCGGACCTGCCTTCGGGCGGAATACACCCTTACCTTAGATGTTTTACATATCCTGTACTCCTTTCTCGAAACTGTGTTCAAACTATTCAGGAATATCTCCAGAAATACTAATATCATCGGTATATTTTAAAGTTTTGATTTCCCATCCTTGAACGCCAAGGATCGCGCGTCTGAGTTCAGGCGTAACAACTGAGAAGAGCGAACGCATAACAGATGGAGAACACTTCGTTCCGAAAATATTTCCACGGTTCGCCTCTGCAGTGAGTTGGTTAGTGTGATCAGCTGCCACCTCCCGGGTCTGCCACGAAATTTGAAAGTGGTATACAAGGACTGCAATGAGATCCACTCAGCCTCGGGAGGTCATCCTCGAAGTGCTTTGTCGTGGTTTCCCCACTTCTTTTCCAAGCAAATGCCGAGATGGTACCGAACTTAAGGCCACGGCCGCTTTCATCCATCTTCCTTGTCTATCTCTTCCGATCTCCCCATCCCCCCAGAAAGCCCCTATTCAGCACATCTGGTGAGGCCGCTTGGGTAAGCTACTGGTCCTCCTTCACAGCTGTATCCCCCATCGAAAGTCTCACGTTCCAGGACACTACTCTTGAGGCGGTAGAGGTAGGATCCTTCGCGGAGTCCGCGGGAGAAACCAACCCTGGAGGGTAAACGGGTTAAGAAAGAAAGAAAGAAAGAGATATTTCCACTTTTATTCATGCAATGAACACTGAATGTTAACATAAAATGGTTTTTCACTTCTTCATCATAGGGATTGCCTGACGAAGGCGGCAAAGGCGTGCTCGGTTCACCCGGAAGGACATGGGTTCGATTCCCCGTCAGCTAGTCCAAAAATCTAAGAATCGAGATTTCCACTTTTGGAGATGCACATGACCCTGAAGTTCACTCAGCCTACACCAAAAATGAGTACCAGGTTAATTCCTTGGGGGCAAAAGTGTCTGGCCTTCATAGCCTGTACGGAGATTACTTTGTTTGTTCATTATGACCCCTCGTTTACCGAGCACGTTAGCTGCAGTCGCTTAAGTGCGGCCGGTATCCAGTATTCGGGAGATAGTAGGTTCTAACCCCACTGTCGGCAGCCCTGAAGATGGTTTTCCGTGGTTTCCCATTTTCACACCAGACAAATGCTGGGGCTGTACCTTAATTAAGGCCACGGCCGCTTCCTTACCAGTCCTAGCCCTTTCGTGTCCCATCGTCGCCATAAGACATATCTGTGTCGGTGCGACGTTAAGCCAATAGCAAAATTTAAAAAAAAAATCCCTCGTTCTTTCTTTCGTTCTTAGCCCTTTTACCCTCCAGGGTAAGTTTCTCCCTCGGATTCAGCGGGGGTCCCACCTCTACCGCCTCAAGGACAGTGTCCTGGAGCGTGAGACATTGGGTCGGAGGATAAAACTCGTCCAGGCGGCCTCACCTCTTATGGTGAACAGGTGCCTTCTGAGAGATGGGACGATCGGAAGGGATAGACAGGGAAGAGGGAAGAAAGCGGCCGTGGCCTTAAGTTAGGTACCATCCCGGTGATTGCCTGGAGTAGTGGGGAAACCACGGTAAACCCCTTCGGGGATGGCTGTGGAGGAAATCGAACACCCCCCCCCCTCAACTCAGTTGACCTCCCAAGGCTGAGTGGACCCCGTTCCACCCCTCGTACCACTTTTCAAAAATTCGTGGTAGAGCTGGGAATTGAACCCGCGCCTTCAGGCTTGGCAACTAATCACGCTAACCATTACACCTCATTCTTAATCAGTAATATTTACACAGCCTAAACAATATTGATATATTAACAGTAGTTCACCGTCACACTAACACATCAAAGGATTTCGGCAACGCAAGGTTGGGCATTGTTTATATTAAGGTAGAGACAGCCCCAGCCAGCATTTGCCTGGTGTGAAAATGGGCAATCATAGAAAACGATCTTCATACCTGCCGACCGCGAGATTCGAACGCATTATCTCCCGAATGCAAGTTCACAGCTCCGCGACCCTCACCGTCTCGCTCGATATTAAAATAGACTACACATGATAATCTGATACAACCTGATGATGTTCTTTTAGGAACGAAACATAGTCTTCTGTTATTAACTGTATTCTTTTCTAAGTATTTTCTAGGAATCTTGAGTTTGAAGACTGAAAAACTTTGAATTTATCTTAAAATTCCTTAAACCATGACACAGTTTCCAAATTTCCCTTCTCTTTCTTTTACCACCTGTTCTATATAAACAATACTGAAAAGCACGTCCGGCTCCCTGGATGGATGGTCAGCATAGTCGCCTTCGGTTCAGAGAGTCACGGGTTCGATTCCCGGCCGAGCCGCAGTAAGTAGATATTTTATCTGGCTCGGGAACTGGATTCTTGTATTGTCCCCAATATTCCTGCATCTCACACAACACTATCCTCCAATATTAAAACACGCACATGCCACCTACATTCGTCGAAGGATCAGTCTTACAAGGGCTGCACAAGGTTAGGAATAGCCACACGAAGTGATTGTATTAAAAAGGAAGACGGAATAAACTAAAATCCTGCCTCACTCATTACTGAAGAGTTGATCCTCTTTAATACACTCCGACTGTTATCACCGTAGTATGTGTTTTTTTTTTCAATTTGCTTTACGTCGCACTGACAAAGATAGGTCTTGTGGCGACGATAGGATAGGACAGGACAAGGCTTGAAGTGAGAATGAAGCGGCCGTTGCCTTAAGTAAGGTATAGTCCCAGCGTTTACCTGGTGTTAAAATGGGAAACCACGGAAAATGATCTTCAGGACAGCTGACGTGAGGTTCGAACCCACTATCTCCCGAATGTGAACTCACAGCTAACCGCACGGCCAACTCGCTCGGTAGTTTGATTTTTGTACGAGTTTTAGATAACCTTTATTTCTCGGTATTCGATTTCGACCACCTTCCGATCATGAAACAGTTTGGCCCATGTTATATTTGTTTTTCGTCGCACCGACACAGACAGATCTTATTGTGTCGATCGGATAGGACAGGGAAAGAAACGACCGTGGTACATCCCCAGCATTTTCCTGTTTTGAAATTAGGAAACCACGGAAAACCATCTTCTGGGTTGCTGGCAGTGGGGTTCGAACCCATGATCTCCTGAATGCAAGCTCACAGCTACATGAACAAACCGCATAGCCATTTCGCTCGTCGAGCCTTTTCCATATCAACAAGTAGCTTGCCATTCTTAATTCGATCCTGTAAGATCAGACTGGAAGTATTTACAAATATAATATCTTTGAAGATTAAACTATATTTTCGCGCCAAATTGATTGAAGTATTTCCTCAACGTCAAGTCAGCAGTTTGAAGATTAAACTGCAATGCACGAGCAGTGACACATCGAATGATAATGTATGTTTTAATCCATTAACAAAATAGTGGTATTGGCTGTTTCCTTTCTCTCGCGGTAACAAATATTCCTCTTGTAATAATGAGGATTATTTTATCCCACTTTGTATAGGTTTGTATATCGTTCATTGGCGCTGTGTGCATCAGCCTGTGTGCTATATTACCTATAGGGTCATGCTGCCTGTGTTTGTCAAACTCACATGACCGGCTAACTGATTAGTGTTCTAACCCTAGGCAATGTAGGAAATTAAAAACAGGGAGTCAGTCGATATAGGCGCATGCACGTTTGCTGCGTAGCGCATTATCAGCACGAACAGATATTGTTCTGTAACAGGGGTGTCCAAGTCACAATAATGTTTGTTGCCTGGTCGGCCACAAGGATGTACTCAGCGTGTACACACTGGAACAATATAAATATTCAAGAGCAATTGAAATATTTGTTCCGAGTGTCAGTAATGATATCGTCACTTCATTACAACTAGCGAACTTAATAATAATAATTATATTTTTCGTCCCACTAACTACCTTTGACGGTTTTCGGAGATGCCCAGGTGGCGGAATTTTGTGCCAGTAAATCTACCGACACGAGGCTGACGTATTTGAGCATCTTCAAATACCACCGCATGGGCTAGGTTCGAACCTGCCAAGTTGGGGTCAGAAAGCCAGCACCTCAACCGTCTGAGCCACTCAGACCGGCATAATAACAGTCACGTCATGTTGGAAGAAAGTGGCTTGAATAGAAATATTTTGCAATGATGTTGAAGTAATGCAATGCATTGAAGCAGTGCTGAGAATTTTTTGAGACGTTTCGTTTTAATACGAACCAATTTCTACTGTAGGAGACAGTAATTTTTTAAATGTTAATTTGAGGTTTCTTCTTCTTCTTCTTCTTCTTCTTCTTCTTCTTCTTCTTCTTCTTCTTCTTATCTGTTTACCCTCCAGGGTTGGCTTTTCCCTCGGACTCAGCGAGGGATCCCACTTCTACCGCCTCAAGAGCAGTGTCCTGGAGTTTCAGACTCTAGGTCGGGGATACAACTGGGGAGGATGACCAGTACCTCGCCCAGGTAGCCTCACCTGTTATGCTGAACAGGGGCCTTGTAGGGGGATGGGAAGATTGGAAGGGATAGACTAAGAAGAGGGAAGGAAGCAGCCGTGGCCTTAAATTAGGTACCATCCCGGCATTTGCCTGGAGGAGAAGTGGGGAAACCACGGAAAACCACTTCCAGGATGGCTGAGGTGGGAATCGAACTCACCTCTACTCAGTTGACCTCCCGAGGCTGAGCGGACCCCGTTCCAGCCCTCGTACCACTTTTCAAATATCGTCGCAGAGCCGGGAATCGAAACCCGGGCCTCCAGGGGTGGCAGCTAATCACACTAACCACTACACCACAGAGGCGGACTTGAGGTTTTTGTAGCATAAATATGCTTAATTCTGTTTATATTACTTTATTTTTTATTTTATTATATTTACCTAAAATTCTTACATATCCCTAAGATGTTTTTAACATAGAGTTGCTTGCCTAAAGGGATAGAACTGTGGATTTTTTACAATTTGCTTTAAGTCGCACCGACACAGATAGGTCTTATGGCGACGATGGGACAGGAAAGGGCTAGGAGTGGGAAGGAAGCGGCCGTGGCCTTAATTAAGGAACAGCCCCAGCATTTGCCTGGTGTGAAAATGGGAAACCACGGAAAACCATCTTCAGGGCTGCCGACAGTGGGATTCGAACCCACCTTCTCCCGAATGCAAACTCACAGCTGCGCGACCCTAATCGCAAGGCCAACATGCTCGGTAGGAGAAATGGAAGAGGACGTTGATCGATGTGAGGTATGTGGTACATTCTCATCTAAACGTCTTCGATAGAGGAAATCCGATGACAATAGAACTTGTGCATATGTAATCAAGGCCAGGAATAATATTCTTAGTCTAGATTTCTCTTAGCAACAACGTGACGATGCTTACACTTATAACATTAGCATCTGTGCATCCGGTTTCATCTTCTTACCCACATCTTGATCGAATCGCTTATTTTTCACTATCGTTATATTATTGGAAATGCGGAGAGGTTTCTCACCTTACCTGTAAGCGTATTAAAGTTCCACCTTAGGAGCTTCACCTCATCTTCTCCCGGTTAGAAGACGGCTGCCACCTATTGTGCGTTCCATCCGAGTGTGCAATAGGATTTGCATCACTAAAGTTCACCGGGGTCTTCGTGCTGGGATCAGAGAGAAATGAGAAGTACTACTAGGGCTTCCTTCCACTCAGAGCCTCTTACAGGTAACAGCACACGCGTCTCAGATAGAAATATGTGGAACAGATCGATGATGTGGTTATTCCTCTGAGGTAAATACATGAATAATTGGGTTTGCCAGTAAAGATGAGAACATCATTAAGAAACTGCATTGCAACCAAACAATACATCTTGTTGAAGAGTCACGAAACAGTAAGGTGTGAGAGAATTTTGTGTCATTTTCCTAATTCTTGTTAACTTATATTCTGAATCTATTTTTCGAATTTTTCGAATTGGCATTGATGAAGTTGATAACGGAATCAATTTCAAAGAGAAGCAAATAAACACCATGATACTTGTCGACGATTTAGAAGACTTTCAGTTCCTTTTCAACAGCTTCGACGAATTAGGCAAAGAGTTTGACCGCAAAATAAACACACATGAAAATAAATACATGGCGATCAGCATGGAGAATATCACCAACGCTGTTATCACAATGGACTGAAAAGACGTTGAAGGGGTGTCACAATTCATATACCTAGTGTACCGGGGCTACAGTGTCTCTCTTTGAGTATTCCATGAGCTAGTGTAATAATGAGATAGTGTAATAGTTTTCTCTTCAAGGTCTAGATGGTTGTTATTTTTAGTTTCAAACTTACACGTACCTTCACTACCATCTCCTCTAATTATGTCCGCTTATCATAAGCTAGAATGTAATATTTTTGACCAATCTGGGTCTCTCTTGCTTATGGAACCCTTATAAACCGATCGTTGGATTATAAATATCCGGATCTTTCGGGCTCTCTCTCTCTCTATATATATAAGCTGAGGTATTTTCACCCTCAGTGACTTGCATTGCTGTTGTGATTGTGTGCGCGTAGTGTAAGAGATAGAGAGAGAGATAAACTTATCTAAGTGTACTTAACTGCATGTGAAGTGTAGGGAAGATTTTCGCAGCTCATTTAAAATGTTACCGTTACGGTTTTCTTTTCTCATTATAATGCAGGGTGGTCTATGGACTTAAATAATTATTTCCCTTAGGGAAACTGGTTGAATTTAACGGAGCACTAGTGGTTACCCTCGTAGCTCTCCAACACAAATTAAATTCGATGACCTAAAATTGAACATACTACTTCGGCTTTTTATGTTTCTCCCACTTAGTCACCCCGTAGTATTGGACTAGTCTCTGCTTTATCGGGCCATCAGCCCACATAGGACTCCAATATTTTCATTTTGGAGTGCTTGATATCCGTCTCCTATCTACAGTAATTCCTTTTCTTTTCTAAATTTGTTTTGCTGTGGCCAAGTAATATAAGCCTTTGGCCTCTGTATATACGTTTCTTCAAGGGTAACCTTAGAAAGTAATCTAGATATGTGTTCTTCGACTTAATAGGTGATTTTACAATCACTGATGTAATATAAAAGACTGTATCAATAGTCCATTATGGGGCTGATCTTGTAAAAGAATTGTGAAATTTCTTGTGACCCATGTTCTGAAGTGTAATAATGGGACAAGGCCTCTTTGTCAAATGTTAAGTCTAGCCTCTATTTGAATTGAGAATGAATCAACTCGACCTTACCATGGTCATGTTCATGTAAATGTGGACTCAATGTCTTGATAACTGTACCTGTTAGGAGCTAATAGGCTCATGTTCTACCGGTGTCAAAGCCTTTTAGCTTTTATCTTGTTTTCTAGAGCTCGTGTGCTCCAATATTGTTTCAAAGTTGTAAGGGTTTATCGAGCAACCTAGCTCTTCTAAGAATTGTAAACTTACTGTGATGAAGCCAAAGTCTATTAGAGAAGAAAGAAACATTTCTGGAATTTTGCTAATTTAAGTAATACTTTGAATATTGCTTGTCTGCCCATTCAACTCAGGCTTTTCTTATTCCTCTGTGAGCCACGAAAACTCGGTAGCACTTAGGACGATAGTTAACACAGGAATGAATGCCAGGCTGAGTGGCTCAGATGGTTGAGGCGCTGGCCTTCTGACTCCAACTTGCCAGTTTCGATTTTGGCTCAGTCCGGAGGTATTTGAAGGTGCTCAAATATGTCAGCCTCGTGTTGGTAGATTTACTAGCACGTAAAATAACTCCCGCGGGACTAAATTCTGACACTTCGGCGTCTCCGTGAACCGTAAAAGAAGTTAGTGGGATGTAAAGCCAATGGCATTATTATTATTATTATTATTATTATTATTATTATTATTATTATTATTATTATTATTATTAAAGGAATGAGATTCGGATGTAGATATCAAAACTAATGTCGGCATTGAAGGAAGCGTGTTTATGAAATGAAATATATTGCATGCAACTCCGACTTCTTATTCGATACTTGTTGCTGTATCGTCAAGTGCTGTGTGTTACTGGTGACGCTTTACGCTGTCGAAGGATGGACACTAAATGTTTGGTCACTGAACTGACTGCAAGCCTTTAAAATTAATTGTATGTACCACAAAATATTCAATATCTCATGGGTGGACCCCATGATTAACGAGTAGGTACTCCGTCGACCCGGGATGTCACGTGAATCATGCTAAACGCAGGAAATCAGCCTATGTCGGCCACATAGGAAATGGTAAGTTCTACCTGATACAACTGATCGCAAGAGGAAACAATGAAGGGAAAGGAGGTCGTGAGGGGAGAAAATTATCCTGGACCTGCAACCTCCGACGGAAGTTCGACATCCACGATAGGGCAACCCTGACTGATATGGAAAACATAAAATAGGAAACCTATTGTGTGTTTCTCTGGTGACTGGCAGTGTGGTGTGTTGCGAAAAATACAACACCCAGTCCCCGAGCCAGAAGAATTAATCAGACGTGATTATAATTCCCAATACAGCCGGACATCGACCCCAGGACCATCTGAACCGAAGGGCTCAACGCTGACCATTCAGCCAAGGTGTCGGACACGGCAATAGAAGAATACAAAATAAAAATAAGTATTTAATTAAGTACACCTCATGTAAAATAGCCAGTTCCTATGTCCCCTGTCCAGGCACAAAGCATCTCAGACTAAGAGGGCAGCAAGTTTGCGTGGAGATATTCCCTAACCTTTAAAGGTAACCAAGAATTTCCGCGGAGAAGGGGATTTTTCGAAATAATCGGAAATTGTACAACAAGTCCTTGCTTGTGATATAACTTCCCTTTCTCACTCAAAAGACGGCATTTCTCCATCACCCCGAATTTTATTCAATAACGTGCAAGAACAATTCTTCAAACACTAGAAAATATCAGTTCTCTGTCACTGTGCAAAAGTAGTTTTATGAATATAAGACCTAAAATTTCTTGTCTGGGTTTACTATACTGAGAACCCTGTAATAAGCATAGTGATTTTCTTTTTAAACAGATCAAATTCGTACTATGTTATGAACAAAAGTTCGATTTTGTAGTTATTCTTTTATCTTCATCCTGAAGCTTACTTTTTGATTATTTCAGCGAATATTTAGTAAAAATACGGTGAGTATTAGATCATATTCCGTAGAAAAATGTATATAAATAACACAAAACGTACTATAATATTTTTCTGCATAACAACACATGCTTTGATAAAACACGGTTTCTAATTTTAATGACAGTTAAATATGTATAATTTTACAAACATAACATTTAAAATATCTTTAATAATATTCAAAACTTAATATCATTACTTTTTCATCCTTGAAATTACCTTAAAATACTCAATTGAACGCAATAAAAACCACCATATGGCCATCGAAAGTATAAAATATTTTAAACACTTTCTTAGTAGTGCACTTACAGTAGTCTCACCAGCCACTCATAAGTAGTATTAGATAAGGCAAACAATCCAGACAAACATAACCCATGAGTGATCATAGTCATTCCAAAAAACGAATAAGAAAAAATGCCATTTTCAAGGCTATCACCGATTGACAGCTATCTTCCCTTATCCTGAGTCTCGTGATTATCTTACGCGTGTGCGGCTCCATGGCTAAATGGTTAGCGTGCTGGCCCTTCGTCAGAGGGGTCCTGGGTTCTATTCCCGCCAGGGTCGGGAATTTAACCATAATTGGTTAATTCCGCTGACTCGGGGCTGGGTTTATGTGTCGTCGTCATCATCATTTCATCCTCATCACGACGCGCAGGTCGCCCAAGGGAGTCAAATCAAAAGACCTGCACCTGGCGACCCGAACATATCCTCGGACACTCCCGGCACTAAAAGCCATACGCCATTTCATTTCATTTCATCTTACGCGTAACTTTGTCACACAAATCCTTACTTCATTTGCATACTACATATTTGGATCATCATTTTCACTTTGGAATCAGAACCAGAAAAGGCTATCCTCAGCATATTCTAATGCACTAAAGTGCACTGTAGCGTTACGTGATATTCCTGCACCGGAAGTAAAGCAAAACATCGGATTGAATTCGATATTATTCGTCGATTTCTCACAAGCCACAATAACTGAACACGTGATCTGAAAGTAACAACCGTAACCGGAAATGCATCTTTATCAAATTGTCACTATGAGCTCCACTTGCGACTGGTTCCAAGAGGTTGTAAGTAACATTGAGTCAGCTGCTATACGATAATTATTGGGGCTGGAGTAATAGGACTGATGGTATTACAAAACAATGCATTCCTTTATGTTTATGCATCTAAGATTTGAACAAAATGTTACACAATATCTAGTGTTAATGATATACTGTAAAAAAACACTAACAGCTATCGTGTCATAAGTACTCAAACATACATGAAAGCACTCTTACAAACAAGGTTGTAAGTGCAGTTCCCATACGGCGGAACCCTGTCCGATAAGCACTTGTTCAGTCCGAGGTCGACTACAGCTGTGTTTGTATATGTCTCATAGTGAAATGAAATGAAATGAAATGTCGTATGGCTTTTAGTGCTGGGATATCCCAGGACGGGTTCGGCTCGCCAAGTGCAGGTCTTTCTATGTGACTTCCGTAGGCGACCTGCGCGTCGTGATGAGGATGAAATGATGATGAAGACAACATATACACCCAGCCCCCGTGCCATGGGAATTAACCAATTAAGGTTACAATCCCCGACCCGGCCGGGAATCGAACCCGGGACCCTCTGAACCGAAGGCCAGTACGCTGACCGTTCAGCCAACGATGTCTCATAGTAAAGTGGTGTCAGTATTAGTCGTAAGGGGAAAGAAATCAGTCAAGCGGAGCGCAAGCTTGTTATTAGACTCCACTATCAGTATACATCTTTACGGGAGATCTCAGCGCTTGTCGGGAGACCGCGATCGACAGTGCATTCTCTAATAGATCGGTATTGTGCTACTAAATCTGTGCAAAACATGCCAAGAATGGACGTACACACAAACTGACTGACAGGGACGAGCGTAAAGTAGTGGGTCTGATTAAGAAAGATACAAAATTATGTGCTCCAAAGATAGTCGCCGAGCTATGTTCTTGACATTATTTCTTTAATACTAGAGATTATATACTCATTTTGTTCAAATATTAGATGTATAAAAATAAAGGAATACATTTTTAATACCATCTGTCCTATTACTCTAGTCCACGGATTCTCAAACTTATTTCGTTCGCGGCACACTGTTTCGCTATGCTGAGTATAGCGGCACACCCCAACGTACAATTAATTATGTCTGTTTTAGAGGAATTTCGAACACTACAGAGCAGTCCCGAAAGATTGATAACCCTAGTGGAGGGTACACGAAAACTGGAAACATGTCTATCACTCCCAAACCTTAATGGAGCATATATAAACCAATCAATGGTCACCTGCAGTCAGTTCAGTACTTCAGTTGGATTCGGAGAGGTGTTTAAATGTAGTGCAATTGATTGTTGAATAAGTCACAATATTTGGTGTTGTTATGGTACCCGTGGAACGCAGAGGTGCAAGAAGGTGCCGGAATGAATGGGTCTAACTACAATGTCAAGAATAAAATTTAAAATTTAAGATGAAGGTTATATTTTCAGACACCAAAATTGACAATTTTTACAAGCAGCAAACGTTAAATAAGATTGGTAAAAAGTCCAAGATTCAGAATCTTAACACCTTGGGGTTTAAGCCCCTAACCTTTCATTTTCTGAGCTACTCGCTCAAATTTACAAAGCTCATGAATTTACACAAGGGCAGAAATCCCCTGACACATGGAGCACTTGTTCCTTAAACTACAATATCAGGCCTCCCAGAGGCACTTTTACAACACTTGAAAAAGAGCTAAAGTGCTCTCAGTTTTCCAAGCCTACTCAAGGTAACACAACATGAAAACCCAATAATCACTCGCCTTACAAGGCACTATTTACAATTAGAAATCTTATTACACAGAGGTATCTAGTACCCAACCTACAGGGCCGTAGTGAAAAAAACAAGTTAAATAAACGGCCCGAGTACAACATGAATGGAGTGGAAGATTGAGCTCCAAAAAGTTTAAAGACCTATAGGGCACTTGGCCGACGAAACAGGGGCTTATCCCAAACTACTGAGGTTGCACGCATGGAAATAACTTTAATACATTGCAGAAACAAATGTGGCACCTCAAACCAAGATGTAGGGGAGCTCGAGAGGGTATATCACTCTCTATCCCCGATGTACAGTTTAAGATTTTATGAAGTTTTACATTAGCCGGCCGAAAGTTACATTTTTAGGAAAACTAGGTTACATAGTTAATGTTTCAGACCTTTCCCTCAGGTTAAACTGCGGAGCTAGCAAGAAATAAAGATGTTATGTGGCCATTACCTTGTCGAAAACTGCTGCCTGATGAAAGAGGCCTCCCGCCTCCTGCTTTGACACATACACTCAATAAGATGACGATCAAGTGGCCAAGAGACGAGAAAATCCGCAGTTTATAAGCCCTCGGGGAGAGTTCGAGACCTTTCACGAATAAACCAGCCACACCCTCTCAATTTATTGGTCAATTTAAAAGTTACACTGAAAACCTAAGAAGCGGACTATGATTGGTAGAAAATTAATTCCAGAAATTAGGGACTGGCTGGATTCAAAACTAGCGGAAAGAAAAGGTAAATATTGCCAACCCAAAAATAAATGAACATCAATTAGCAAAAAATAAAACCTTATGAATACAAAACTTCTTTAAATCAAAAGTTCTTTCACTTCACACCAGGGTGCATGATCATAGTTTTTTGTAGTGACATCTCTGGAAGAAAGTCCAAACTTTTTGATGAATGGCAAACAAAAGAAGTAGAAATACAGTCAGTTCAGGAAACTTCACAATGACAAAAATACATTAGATTTCTGTGGTGACATGTTCTGAGTAAATTTATAAGTTGGTCTAGTTTCAATTTCACTGTTTCTCCACTAGAGGAGTTCTTTTAGGAGCTAGATTTAAATGCGCGGCGTTGGGGTGTACCTCCCGGTACAGTTATAAAACTGAAGTAAATATACAGATATTGTGTTGTAACATGCAGAAGTTTTTAATGAAATGCCAAAGATTAAACAGCAGTGAAGAACACCAGAGTGAAAATAGAACAAGTGCATCACCTGGATCAAGTGGCAGTGAGAAGCTACTTCCGCATCGTCTGATGCTGTGCACAGGTATCAGGATTCTTATTTATGCTTCCGATTTACATTTACTGAATCTGGAAATCGTGAACTTCCTGAGTGTGTTGTATATGGCGAAAATTAAGCAATGAATGAATGAATGAATTAATGAATGAATGAATGGTTCCAACAAACTAAAGAGATACTTGATAACGAAACACGGTGACTTGGAAAATGAATATAAAGCTTATAAAATTCGTTTACTCTCTTCTCAAATTAAAGAAGGCAAGGCAATGAATTGCCGGCACCGTGGTGTGGAGGTAGCATGCCTGCCTCTTACCCGGAGGCCCTCGGTTCGATTACCAGCCAGGTCGGGGATTTTTACCTGCATCTGAGGGCTGGTTCGAGGTCCACTCAGCCTACGTGATTACAATTGAGGAGCTATCTGATGGTGAGATAGCGGCCCCGGTCTAGAAAGCCAAGGATAACAACCGAGAGGATCCGTCGTGCTGACCACACGACACCTCGTAATCTGTAGGCCTTCGGGCTGAGTAGCGGTCGCTTGGTAGGCCATGGTCCTTCGGGGCTGTTGTGCCATGTGGTTTGGTTTGGATTGGTTTGGTAAGGCAATGAATAAAATAATTACAACTTCAGAAACAGCGCTAGTAGCTAGCTATAAAGTAGCAGAATATGCAGTCACATAGAGAAGCAGAAATTTTGATTTTACCTGCTCGTAAGGAAATAGTTACTTCATGTTAGCAGAAGCTGCCGAGAGGGAGATATCAGAAGTACCTTTGTCATACGTCATACGATGCAAATGTTCGCCGCATAGAAGACATATCAGCTCATATTTAAAAGAATAATGGAAAAGTTAGGTGCTGCCTGGCCGAGGCGGTAAAGGCGTACTCGATCCGCCCGGAAGAATGTGGGTTCGAATCCCCGTCAGGAAGTCGTAAAAATTTAAGAAAGTAGATTTCCACTCCCGGAGGTGCATATGGCCCTGAGGTTCACTCAGCCTACACCAAAAATGAGTACCAGGTTAATTCCTGGGGGCAAAGGTAGCCGGGCGTAGAAGTAACCACTCTACCCCATCACGCGCCGCGGTTAACAATGGTAGAAGCCTTTACCTTCAACTCCTCCAAGGGCCTTCATGGCCTGTACGGAGGTGACTTTGTCTTTGTAGTGGAAAAATTGCATGATGGTGAAGAAGTTGCACTTTAACTGGATGAATTAACGGACATAAGTAAAAAATATCAATTAATGAGCTACATAAGATTTTTAAACAAAGAATCACTTACTGAACAGTTCCTATGCAGCAAAAAATTGTCTCTGACGTAAACAGAATCAGATATATAGAATTCTATGACAGCGACTTTGGGAAAAATGGACTGAGTTGCAACAATTTTATTGTATTTCGGCGTGTACTGATGGAGCCCGAGCAATGACTGGTCGAATGAGCGGTTTTACTTCAAGATTGAAGCAAGATTTCCGCACATTGGATCCACACATCCTTTTTTTTTTACATCAGAAAGCTTTGGTAGTAAAGACCACTCCTTCAGATTTAAATAACGTAATGAGCTCGTTTGTTGAAATGGTTAATTCCATTAAAAATAGAGCTCTAAACACTATACTTCTCAAAGTAATGTGCCAGGAAGCAAGAGCTGTTCATGAAACTCTGGTCCTTCAGACCTAAATTCGCTGGTTTTCCAAATGAGGTGTACTTTCCAGATTTTATGAACTTCGAAATGAGTTGAAAATTAAAACCTACAGCCTGTTCTCCAGTCATTGACCGGGTCAGGGATGTAATGAATGAAACATATATAGGCTGTTTTTACAATTGGGTCCCCACTCCCAAGGTGATTTATTAATGAGTGATAAATGCTATGAAATGATATGGAGAGTGTTGCTGGAATGAAAGATGTCAGGGAAAACCGGAGTACCCGGAGAAAAACCTGCCCCTCCTCCGCTTTGTCCAGCACAAATCTCATATGGAGTGACCGGGATTTCAACCACGGTATCCAGCAGTGAGAGGCCGACGCGCTGCCGTCTGAGCCACGGAGGCTCCTTAGAAATGAGTTATTACAAATATTTCACACAGAAAAACCTGAGTTTGCTGACCTCATTAGCGACGAAACTGTGTTTTCTAACGTTGCATACCTAGCTGATATTTTAGGACATTTGAATAATCTCATTGTCATATGCATGGAAAGAAAGATAATATTCTTACATCAACTGACAGACTGAAGGGATTCTTAAAATTTGAAAAATTGATGTTGAAATGCTTCCTCTCACAGCTGATATTCCCCTGTGAGTGGGGGCGGTAGAATAACACCCACGGTATCCCCTGCCTGTCGTAAGAGGCGACTAAAAGGGGCCCCAGGGTTTCTGAACTTTGGAGCGTGGGTTGGCAACCACGGGGCCCTTAGCTGAGTCCTGGCATTACTTCCACTTACTTGTGCCAGGCTCCTCCCTTTTATCTATCCTACCCAACCTCTCTTGGTCAACTCTTGTTCTTTTCCGACCCCGACGCTATTAGGTTTGCTAGGGATAGGGAGTCTTTCATTTTCACGCCCTTCGTGACCCTTGTCTTCCTTTGGCCGACATCTTCATTTTTCGAAGTGTCGGACCCCTTCCATTTTTTCTCTCTGATTAGTGTTATATAGAGGATGGTTGCCTAGTTGTACTTCCTCTTAAAACAATAATCACCACCACCACCACTCACAACTGATACAGACATCAGTTCCAGTCTGATTTTAGAACATCTTTCTGTTTTGGAGAATAAACTGCAAGAATATTTTCCTTCCCTCAAATTGAACGAATGTGACTGGGTTCGCAATCCCTTTTCCGTTACTGCTGAGGACACAAAACATCTACCATTAGAAGAGGCAGAAGAATTGACTGAACTTCAAGCCGATCGACCTTTGAAGCCGAAATGTAGGGAAGAAGCACTATTTCGGTGAAACTAGAGTTCTCAGTGTTATCATGGCATGCCATATCTTTATTAATACAGTTTTTAACAACATATCTATGCGAACAGGAATTTTCGGCACTGACCTGCACTGAAAACAAGAAACGTGAGCGACTTCTTTCTGTAGACCAAGAATTATAGGTGTGTATGTCTGCGATTCCTCCCCGCATCGAACAGTTGTGCACAAGTAAACAAGCCCACTAAACTGCAACAATAGTGTAATATTATTGACAGAGCATCTTATTTTTTGAGTTCTTACTGCATGTAGGCTTACACCGTTCTGTAATTGTAATAAATAGTATTACTAAAATATTGAATACACAAGCAGTTTTTCGCGGCACAGTCCAACAATTTCACGGCACACCCTTTGAGAACCCCTGCTCTGTTCCCATCAAGTATCGTATAGGAGCTGACTCAATGCTACACACGGTTCTATTATGGTTAGTAGCTACTTCTAAACATAGTACAACCTCTTATTAGTTGCCTTGTCCGCTATTATAGCTGTATCCATACATAGCGTGACCAGACGTCCTCTTTTATCCGGACATGTCCTCCTTTTTAGACAACTGTCCGAGGTCAAGGTGGATTATTTAAAATACACGAAATGCCCTCCTTTTAGTGAACATGCTTATTTTGGTGTAATCTTATAAAATGTAACAAAACTTTCCAGTCTGTCAAACACACTGCAATTACTATTTTTTTTTTTGCTATTTTGCTCTACGTCGCACCTACACAGATAGGTCTTATGGCGACGATGGGAGAGGAAACGCCTAGGAATTGGAAGGAAGCGGCCGTGGCCGTAATTAAGGTACAGCCCCGGCATTTGCCTGGTGTGAAAATGGGAAACGACGGAAAACCATTTTCAGGGCTGCCGACAGTGGGGCTCGAACCCACTATCTTCCGATTTCTCGATACTGGCCGCACTTAAGCGGCTGCAGCTATCGAGCTCGGTACACTGCAATTACAATATAAATTATAACACTATAAACATATCTGTAAAAATACAAAGAATGACATGTATCGTTCTACAACAACATCCTCAGATTCTATCAAATCATTTAAACCATGCTTATATATGTACAGTACTGTTTACGTTGCGTAAACTTGTTAATAGTAGAGAGTTTAGTGATAATATGAACCAGAAATGACAAAAAAAAAAAATTTACAGGTATCAATACAATGAAAAACTCCGGTACATATCTAGACTGCCGAAGTTAAGTCCGTTGTCACCAAACGCTATTTCAAACACTATACATCAGTATATGAACAGTTTAACTGAATATCCCAGACACTGATGTTAAAGGAAAAGATGATGTTCATGCCTGAATGAGCTCTCACTTCTGAGGTTCATCTTACTCCCAGGAAACGCCGGCCTTTAAAGGTTCAATATCTTCCAAAGGAATGTACATGCGTATCTTTTTTTATGTTAGATACGCTAAAACGCTTAAAGGCAACCGAAAAGAACCAGCAAAGCTTGTAAATTAGTTTCATTGTTTTAAATTTTGTAAGAATTTACTGTAAAATATGGAAGTGGATAAGTTTTGTTTATGTATGTGGAAAATGGAATATATAAGTCTAAATTCAGACTCTCAGCAGAGAACTTTTGTGTCCTCTTTTTTTTCGGCATTGTCCTCCTTTTTAAATAGTTTTGTCCTATTTTTTATCTATTTGGATCTGGTCACCCTACCCATAACCCAAGACCTGTTCTGTCGTTTGTCACATGAGGTCATATAGGAAACGTCTCCTGAGGTCTCTCTTCATTGCTCTGTCCTCTGCTATACCGATCCACATTGTGCAGTCCTCCTCGCGTGATCAGTCATTGTGTAGCCTCCATTGTTGCAACCATCGCTATGCTACAGTCATGTTTCTCTGACGTACACCAGTACACAATCTATCTGTGTCATTAAAAAAACTATTCTTCTTTGTTTCTGATCAATAAAACAGACAAGCTTACTTTCTGAGTTACCCGTCGTAAATGTGATTGAGTCCACCTCCGTTTGTGGTAGCTGCCGTCTTCGTGGGCACAGGTTCGATTCCCGATACTGCCAGCAATTTAAGATTGGCAGGAGGGCTGCTAGGTAGTTGAAATGGTACATGCAGCTCACCTCCATTGGGGATGTGCCTGAGAAGAGCTGCACCACCTCGGGATGAGGACCCGAGTTTACTTGAGTCTGGCTCCATGAGTAAATGGTTAGCATGCTGGCCTTTGGTCCAGGGGATCCCGGTTTCGAATCTCGGCTGGGTCGGGGATTTTAACCTTAATTGGTTAATTCGTAGGCTCGGGGGCTCATAGACGCGCAGTTCGCCTGTACGGCATCAACTCGAAAGACCTGCACGAGGCCTCTTCGGAATGCCACACGCCATTATTATTATTATTATTATTATTATTATTATTATTATTATTATTATTATTATTATTATTAGTCATTGAGATTATGATTGTTCTTAAAATATTCTTCTTTCTTTCTTAGAATGAAATTAAGTATTCGGAAATTTCACGTATTTCGTTTATACCAAAATGTCACATCCCTAAATATGAATTTTCCATAGGAGCCTCGCTACCCCTTTATTACTCTTGCATTGTGGACCACACTCGGTGAGCGTGTTGTCAACCTTGTTGGTCCTCTGTGATAGTACATATATCACACCCTCGCACTTTGTTTAGAAGTGAGGAATATTACTGTTAGATTTATTATTACTATTATTAGTATTTCAGTTATATATTTCGTCATTAATATTTGTAAGCTACGAGGTCTTCATATATGATGTGAGTAATTTGTTTTGTACAAAATGATGGAGAAACATTGCCATTTTAACTTGGAAATTCGTATGACTCATGTGTATATCACAGCCTGATGAGGTGGACTTGTTATTGTAGTCGAAAAGTTCCGGTGACTTATGTGAAACACCCGATGGTGTTCGTGTCTTGGGGCCAGCTGAGTCCTGGCATTGCTTCCACTTACTTGTGCCAGGCTCCTCACTTTGATCTATCCTATCCGACCTCCCTTGGTCAACTCTTGTTCTTTTCCGACCCCGACGCTATTAGGTTTGCGAGGGCTAGGGAGTCTTTCATTTTCACGCCCTTCGTGGCCCTTGTCTTCCTTTGGCCGATACCTTCATTTTTCGAAGTATCGGACCCCTTCCATTTTTTCTCTCTGATTAGTGTTTAATGGAGGATGGTTGCCTAGTTGTACTTCCTCTTAAAACAATAATCACCACTACCACCATCTTGGGGCCAGAAAGAGATTCAGGGTGTGGTCTTGACTAGAGGATCTACTCATGATTGGCTGGCCAGGATGAATCTACACGGTTCACGTAAGAGGAAGGGGAAAGCTGATGTCTATTTAGGCATGTGATGAGACGGCGAGGAAGACACACTGGTACACTTAAAACTTCTGATACGGTACAGGAGTGACACTGCTGCACTATACTGGACTGGACTTCAAGCGTTTGTGGAACGTAGTCCTTTTATGTTTGTGGAACGTGACTGACCTACAACTGTGGAGTGCTGAGGCACTTGGTATTGTATCACTTATGGCGGTTTGGTATTGTATGTTGGTGAAAGATGTGAGGTAATATATCTCAGACTTTCCAGAATTTACGTTTTAGAACGACAAGCGTGTGTTGCTCAAGTGAATGTATCTCTAAAAGAAATGTTAGAGTCAGTGAACACAGTATTATAAAGTACAGTATCTGTATGATATAATAAGTGCCAATTATGAGAATCTGCAAGTCGTGTTGATACTAAGACAGTGAAGGGTACTTATCTACATAAGTACATTGTTCAACGGACTAACTGCAAATGGTGGCTTAGTCCTCGCTTTCGTTTTCCCACTGTTTTCATTGTTGTTGTTGTAAATATGGGGGTCTTCCAGCAATATTTTGTGTGTGTATTATATGTATATTTTGGTGTGTTGATGAGGTGCTCATGCACGGATTTTATTGAGAATACAGTTAGTTATTTTAAAATCAGGGGAGTTATTGATGAACCTAGGTGCAGTTCTTACCTATTTAGTCGTTTTCAGAAGGTTAGGTATGGCCTGAAACAGATGTACCAGTACGCAGCTTTTATGTACACGCCCTGGGAGAGAAAGAATTATTATCATGCTCTATCTAAATTCGAGGGATCCATTCTGGTGAACTCTGGCGCCCATACTACGGACATTTCGATCAATTATTTTTATTATTTAATTAAATTATTTTATTAAGCTTTGAGTAATTTTAAGAAAGGAAACGAAACATTTGCTTCAAAATCATTCCTTTAGTTACAAACCGTAATCTGCATCTATATTGTGAAATTCACTATGGTCACATATGACATACGAGTTTGTTAGCTCGCGTATTATATTATTTCTTTTCAAAATAAAATTACACGGTATCTATGTCATTTCTTTCTACAAAGTCTGCGAACTAATATTTGAAGTTTCAGATCTTTATGGAGTATCTCTGGGGAAATGCATTTAAGTGATGAGTTTGCGCACTGGACTAAACGTCGTATTGTGGTCAGCTAGTAATGAAAGAGAAGGGAATCTGGATACGGAAGGTAATTTGAGAACCAGAGAATGGAAGAATGAAAGAATGAAATTGAGAGAATTGCACTGCACTGCAGTAAGAGGATAAGGGAGAAGAAAAAGAGGAGGGAAGTATGGCCACTAAAAATGACCAAACTACAAACACATTCAGAGAGGGAGTGTGCCACAAAATGTAACAGACCACTCACACACACAAACACCGGGGCGGATATTGTAAAGAGTGGGAGGGAGAGGGATAAAAAGAGAGCCCTGACAGAAACGAAATTAGTTTCATTTACAGAAGACAAGTAAGCGCGTCCCGCGAGCACTACCCTTTCATGTTGAGTCATTTTCTCTTTGAGGCGCTGTCCATTACACCAGAACGCCCGCCCGCGCACGATAAAGGCGCGATGCCCATCCAAGTCATTACTTCTAGAAGGCCAGCTGAATTGCCTTACCTACGGCACAGCATGTTGTTTACAGTTACGGGGAGTGGATATATACACATTGAACTCCAAGAGTTCAGTCTAAAATTGTTTCCCGAGGTAATCAAAGGTTCTCTGTAGAAACTCAAACTCTGCTGCTGCAGAGGTGGTATATACACTGGTCTTCTAAACCAAAGATTAAAAATAGATTCTGCACAAAATCTACAGTAACTGAGAATGATACAATCTAATAGCTTCCTGTCAACAGATTCATCGTAAGAACAGTTTCAATATTTAAAAAAAAAATATCGACTGAAAGAATTACCCTACAAAAAATCGACAGCAACTCAATGTTGAAAATATCCTTAACACCTAACTGAGCAGTAGTTTAATTGGGTCCCAGTACCGGTTTAGCTATAGAGATCCTCACCTGGGCTGTTTGGGAAATAGGTATAAGAATAATAAATATAGATTTTTGGTTATTATTATTAAGCGTATGGAATTTACAGAATGGACAAGTATATACAATATTATACAAAAGAAAAACCTGCAAAGAATACAAGGTAAGTAGGGAACAATTACACATGAATATCTAAATTGTTTATCCACTGCACTAGGGATACTGAGACATCAGCAAAGTCTTTTCGGTCTCCACCATAAGCATGCAGAGGACATTCGTCCATTATATGATGCATGGTCTGGACTAAAGCACCACAATCACACGTTGGAGAGTCCCTGAAGCCCCACTGGTGAAGGGAGAATGCAGATCTTCCACAATTTGTGCGGAACCTGTTTAGTGATGCCCACGTTCTTCTTGGCAAGCTGAAACCAGCTGGGGCGTGGTTTGGATTAAAGAGGTTTGGCCACTCCGGAGCTGTACGAATCCATTGCTCTTTCCATTCCTCTTTTAAATTGAAACCAGCATCCATTAGATTCTTAGCTGTTTTCATCGGTTACGGGATTTCAGCCTTTGTCTCCAGAGATCTGCAACATCTCTATGGATAGGTAGAGTTGGATTGGACATGATCTTATTATATTCTTGAACAAGGGCTCTTGAACGTCGCAGGCATAATAATAATAATAATAATAATAATAATAATAATAATAATAATAATAATAGATTTGCATTGAAATGTGGCATTCGTAGGAGAAGTCTGTTGATAGTTGTTCATTTGGAAGTTTAACCTCGCTGTGTGTTGCACCGTAGCTGTGTGCTCGTTTTTTAATGAGCTTAGTTTCAGCGGCAGGTGGTAGACCTGAGTGGTCACCCATCCGGGTACCAACCATGCCTAATGTTGCTTAACTGCAGGAGTAGCGGTATCAGCATCAGTGGGTCCTGCCGCTGTTTTTACACGCCAATTGTTATTGTACTATACATTTTGAATAAAACGTATACCATGTATTTTGCAGCATGTGTGGGTGTCCCGCCTCGGCGTCCTGTTTGTTTCCAGTGCTTCGGTTATGGTGATTTTGATTAATTGTTTTGTGGGTTTAACGATGGGTAATTGTGGTTTTTGAGCAGGTTGTTGCGGTTTTGATCTGTTTGTGGGGTTGGTACCAGGCTAGAAGGTCGGTAATGTCTTGGTGGGGGCTGGCTTTTTGATGGCAAGTGAGAACTTTTCGTTGATCTTGATGGGCTTGGCGGGATTTATACTTGATTGAGGGTGAGAGTCAGGGGGTTTGTTAGCACTGGGGGTGTGGGATGGGGGTAGTTGTGGTAGGTCTTGGGTAGTACGAGCTACGAATTGTAGGTAAATAAAATATAATAAAGTATGAGAATATATTCATTTATTCCTAAAAAACAATCCTCTTCTTAATCACAGTTGTCCGGCGATTAGATTAGCAGTTTGACTTTTTCTACCACTACGAGCGCTAATGTGAGTCAATGTAGAGTTTCACTTGAAAATCCACAGCCTGTTTCCAGTCATTTAACCGGGTCAGGAATGGAATTAATGAAGCCCCATCTAGCGGCGAGGATACGAACTGTGCCGGCTGCCGAAGCCTGTCGCACTCCTCTGGGACAATGTTTAATGACTGACAATGAAATTAAATTATAGTGGAGTGTGTTTCTGGAATGAAAGATGACAGGGAAACCCAGAGTACCCGGAGAAAAACCTGTCTCGCCTCCGCTTTGTCCAGCACAAATCTCACATGGAGTGACCGGGATTTGAACTACGGAACTCAGCGGTGAGAGGCCGGCGCGCTGCCACCTGAGCCACGGAGGTTAGAGTTTAACATATGCCCCTATAGCTACATTCGGTGTGGACATTGATCAGAAATCAAAAATACCTGAAGGTAATGAACCAAGGAATAATTATGTTGTTTTTTAGTCCTCAGCCCGAAGGCTGGTTGGATCCTAAACAGCTCCGCCATCAGCTGTCATAGATGGCCTAGGCATCACTGAAGAGGCGTACTAGGGAAATGAGGAGTGAGGTAGTTTCCCGTTGCTTTCCTCACCGAGCCAGAAGTTGCTATTACATATCAGTCTGCCAAGCCCACTGAAATGCAAGCACTAACTGACCCTATGAGCAATATTTTCACACCATTTATAGCAGGGACTGGCTGCAGAAGGAATGGCATTACTAGCATCACTCATACCTCAGTCACTTTCATTTTGTCAAAGCCAAGGATAAAGCTGAGACAGATCAATGAAAGTAACAAGATTGCTCTAGCCCATACCAGAAGACATAGTGGACTGCAAACACTAGGTCCCGCCAGAAATAAGTTAATTTGGCTAGGATTTGAATCACAAAGAAAACGAGTAATGAAACAAGCTACGCAATTCAAATAAATTAGGTGAACATATTTTGTAACGTCTGGTATGTGAGCGTTAATTTGGTAGATGGGGTTCTAATGGTCGTAAAGCATACCTCGAGACCTTAGCTACTCAGGGTATGTAAAATCGAAGTTATAGTCCATCTGTAGGCGTAGCCATGCATTAAAATGTCAGGTGAGCCCTCAAAACAAAGTGAATAGCGGTGCGTCCGTGTGTCGTTGTGAGGTACACAGACTACTGCGGTCATTTGAGCACGTTGTACGTTAACCAGCACATCCCATGAGACATCTTAACGAGGTTCAAGTCGCAAGGGCCGTCACTTTGATCCAGGAAGGATGGACTTATCGTCGTATTGCTGTGGATCTCAGTGTCTCTCCGGCAGTTATTCAACGCTAGTTGAATCGCAACAATGAGACAGGCCAATTCGTAAGGAGGGATGGAGAAGGTCGTGGATGCATGACAACTCCACAGTATGACTGATATATGACCATCTGTGCGATGCGGAGTCATTCAGCAACTGCCAGAGAACTGACAACACCTCAGGAAGGTCACTGGAGTCACGGTGTCTGACCAGACAGTAAGGAACAGTGTCCTTACGACCCAGGCGTCCTGTTCGAGTGCTCCGTTTAACGAAGCAACATCGCGCAGCTCGCCTTCTGTTTGCCCGTACCCACATCAACTGGCAACTTCGCCAATGGAGACCTGTGTTGTTCACAGACAAGTCCAGATTTCCCCTGACACAGCGTGATGGACGTCAACGCGTATGGAGACGCCGTGGTGTGCAGTACATGCCAAATGTTGTCCAGGAAAGCGACCGATTCGGACAAGGTTCTGTGATAGTGTGGGGTGGCATCAGTATTGATAGTCGTACGGCTCTTGTCGTCGTCCGTGGTAATCTTACCGCTGTGGGGTACATCGAGCAGATACTGCTACAGCATGTGTTGATTGCTGCATACGGACTTGGTCCTGAATTCCAACTCATGCACAACAGTGCCAGGGATCATGTAGCACGCATCACCAGAGCTGTCTTGCGAGGACTGGACATTCAAGAGATGGAATTGCCAGCAGTGAGTCCCGAACTTAATCCCATCGAGTATGCGTGTAATATGCTTGACAGAAGTGTTCGTGAGCGCCCTGTTCCACCACAGACTCTCCAAGCCAATCTTAGCGAATGAGCATCCCGACTGGGCTCACATGCTGAAAGCGTTCGTCGAAAACATTATTTTTTGGAATTGCAATATTATTATAATGGTCATTATTACTAAAGGAGCGAGGATACACTTCGAGCACACTATTTGTACTCCGTAACAACTGCATTGAAATGAATCTAAATTTTACACTTTGTGACTTGAGCGACATGTATTTCAATGGTAACCAGCCATGAACCTCCCGACCTCGGTCTGTCTATCTCACCTACTACAGTATGTCTCAAGCTGCCTGGGATATACAGTGTAGTGTCACACCCAAATTCATTGGTATTCGAACCTGGGAGTAGGGAAGCTGCACGCTATCAATTATGAAATATAGCTTCCATTAAATTATACGCATTCAAACGTTAATCTCTAAAATATCGATGGTGTATAGGTCAATTTATTGGTGTAACCCTCCCGAATTTCCAAATAGATGTTATGTGTGAATCGACTAGTTAACTCTGTAACGCACATTCTGGTGAATTGGCGTAACACTCAACACCTTTCCAAAATGCAAAAAAGAAGAAAGTCAATGGCGTAACCCCACACATGGCAAGGCCAGGCAAGCCACCAGTCGTAACCCACAGTTAACAGTAGGTTGTACCAGTCAATTGGTGTAAGCCTCTATACTTGCGACAGCTAAGTTTCTTGATCTCACAAGCCCTTGCAAGCCAGTTGGCGTAACACAGTGCCTGTCTTTGTTTTGATGAGTATGTCTGATTTAGTTGGCACTACAATTAACTACATAATTCAGTAATAGTATTTTTGTCATACGATATACACATACTTATTAGTATATGGCGCTAATTCAGTTTCGTTTTGAATTTGATTGTTACTTCTGTGAGGGCAATTTATTTAAATAATCAGGACAAAAATATTTGTGTTTTATAATAGTGTGATTCCGGGAGAGATGGCGCACTGTGTGAGATGGCGCAGGGTAGACCAGTGCGGCAATCGCCCGCTAGATCGCTCGACCACTGCTTCTCGTGTGTACAGTGTGTGCGTGAGAACAAAAGCTTTCTGTTGGATGTCACATAGTGCAAGTGATTTCGCCTGAAAACCTGGATATTTCTGGTAAGTCCGTCTTCTCTACCTTCAAAGTTTTGCTACGGCATGATATAAAAGCCCAGTGACTGGGTTGTTCAAGCTAAATTAACATTTCATTGCCACAGGCGGGTGACTAGGATAGTCAACGACTATGCTGGGGTGATATACGCCATCTTGGGCCAACGCAGTTCCTGGGGCAGGGGTGCGCCATCTCTCCCCAAATGTCCGGTGAGATGGCGCGCTACATTTCCGGGAGAGATGGACGCGGTATTCCTTGAATTTCCATTTATGTGTAAAATGTGTTTTCATTCTCCGATCAGTTTGTTAATAATATATTCTGTGTCAAATTATACTAATTATGGAGAAGAGGAAGCAGCTACAGCCTAATCGAAGTTTGTGGTACATGCCTGTAATGCAACTTTAAAACGTAATATCTCCAACAAAAGAGAAATCGCAATGAACAAAAAGAACAAAGTACAAAGAAAAATTGTAACCACTGGCACAACGGGAAAGAGTAGGAAAGGAGAAAAACCTCATTCTAATGAAGCAGCTAAAATGATTCAAGATGGGCAAAATAATGCAATATCTGATGATTGCAAGAAGTGTGTGGAGTGCTGGGAGAACTATTATTTGACAAAAAAAGAAGGACGATTGGATTAAGTGCACCTGGTTGTGTGAATTGTGTTCAGTGTATAAGAACTCGTGTAATGATTGTGGACGAGAGAGAGTAAGGAGAAACATATCCTAATAGGACTGAGGGATATAACTTGACAGTTTAAAAAATTAATTGATTTATTAATGACCAAGGAATAATAAACAAGTGAATTTAAATAAGGTAAATAAATGTATTAAACCTGTAATCATAGTTTACTTCCTAATTTCTTCCCTCATTAGCATATCAAGTACATAACACTATCTCACCCAGACACTACGGGAGAGATGGCACAGGTGACACACTTCCAAATGAACGATCTCTTTCTATAATCTACTTACATTAAGACCACTTCCTTTAAAAGGCAGTGAGGAGTGATATAAGGAATGACGTCTAGCATAAAAATAAGCTCATTGAAATATTGGCGAAGTCATGCTGTTACTATTTTTTATTCCAATTAGTGTAACCCAAAATATACATTGTTGTGACCAACATTGAATTTGTATCAGTTTCAGCCAAATGGCGTAACGGTCGTGTTAAAGAATTAATTACAAGAAACGGTATGTTCCCACACTACATATTCCACTAGACTACAATCTTAGACACATTATAAAATTCAAATGAACAACAATTAAGACAGATCAATACCTGTAATGAGGTGAAGACTATTTTTTGTCTCTCCTGAAAACTTTGCTTTGTGTGGCTTACACCAGTTGGCCTGTACACCTTCGATATCAATCAATCACTATTGATCTGCATTTAGGGCAGTCTCCCAGCTGGCAAATCTGTTGTTTTCCTGCCTTTTCTTAAATGATTGCAAAGAAATGGGAAATTTATTGAACATCTTCCTTGGTGAGTTATTCCAACTCCTAACGCCCCTTCCTTCAAACGAATATTTTTCCCAATTTGTCCACTTGAATTTCAACTTTATCTTCATATTGATTGTGATTTTTCCTACTTTTAAAGACATCACTCAAAATCGTCTACTAATATCATTCCACGTCATATCCCCATTGACAGCTCGGAACATACCGCTTAGTTGAGCAGCTCGTCTCCTTTCTACCAAGTCTTCCCACCCCAAACTTTGCAACATTTTTGTAGCACTACTCTTTTGTCGGAAATCACCCAGAAAAATCGAGCTGCTTTTGTATGGACTTTTCCAGTTCTTGAATCAAGTAATCCTGATGAGAGTTCCATGACCAATCTACTACTATTTATTTCGGATATCGTTACACATTTTATACACAATAGTTTATATTCGAGAGGGGAATTCCTTAAAGGATTATTATTGGAACTTTATGTTTTCTTGTATATATAAATGATATGAGATGCGCCTTTAGGAAAGGCGGAAGTTACTCGAAGATCCTCAGTGTCACTTTTCGTAATGGGGAATGGCATTACGACTAGATACAACCAATTGGCAAGTGCTCTTTATGTGTTCCAGAAGCGTATGAATTTGAGGTCATATAACGAAATATGGAGTGTGCTGGACGAATGTAGGGGTGAGGCTAGTTTATACTGGCACAATTACCGAGAGGATTAACCCCAGGGAACGAGCACGACGCCCGGCAAGCAGTCACTGATTATATCGCTCCCCCGCCAGGCATCATTCACAACAATATAATTACGGCCAGGATGGCTCGCAATAATTAGGTTCCCACCGTATTTACCCTACAATAGCGTTCAATGATACAAAAATTGAACAGAAAGCCATGAGAGTACTTCCGTATGGTGAGGAGGCAAATGAGAAATTTATTACTGGTTGACCATTTATAGATTTTGTCATCTAGAAGTATGTGTGCTATCAGGTGCATGCATAAGTTCTTACCGGTTTTTGTGGTAAAGATAAGACGGAATTTTCAAGGGAAATACATTTACTGTTTACTCAAAATATTGGTCATCGGCTTCAGCACACTTCACCCATCTTTCAGGTAAGTTATGAATACCATGCCAGAAAAAACTGCTTGTCTTTTGCGGCAAACCATTCGTACGTCTATTTTACAACTCCCTCGAAATTACTGATGTGCTGCTCTGCAAGCACGTGCCCAATTGATGTCAGGTGGCGCCAGGTCGGGGCAGTACGGCGGATGCGGAAGGAAGCGCCCGTGGCCTTAATTGAGGTACAGCCCCAGCATTTGCCTGGTGTGAAAATGGAAAACCACGGAAAACCATCTTCAGGGCTGCCGACAGTGGGGTTCGAACCCGCTATCTATCGAATACTGGATACTGGCCGCACTTAAGCGACTGCAGCTATCGAGCTCGGTTTAGTAGAGTTTACTTGTAACCTTTCGTATAGCACCGGTATTTAGGCTATTATTGTAAAATTTAATGGTATATTTAAAATGTATTCTTATCGGCCGATTTATTCTGTATTTTGTAACACCGCGGTAATAAAAACATCGTAGGAGATTTGTCTAGTATCATTTTGTCTAAAAATATATTTCACTATAATCCCGATCGGTGTATTGAAAGTGTGATTGTTGTCGGCAGATTTCATTTGAATTGTGCACCATCGGGATTAAATGGAAAGCATGTTCCAAAAATCCACAGTTCTAGCTCTTCAGACAAGCAACTCAATGTTGAAAACATCCTCGGGATACGAGTTACGAATTTCAGCTAAACAAAATATACACTGAAGAAAATGGAAATTGCAACACCCAGAAAGAGTGGTGCTACATTGCTGCAATTGAACACGCAGGACGAGTGTTCGGTTGTGATTCGATGAGTACACTTTCAGGTCCCTCTGACCTTAAGTTTGGACAAAAATCAATACAGGATGTGCCCACCACGAGCTGCAATACATTGATGAATTCGTCGAGGCATGGAGTCAATAAGGCCCTGGACCGCTTCCTGAGGAATTGTGGCCCATGCTTGCTTCACTGCACGGGTCAGTTGTTCCAGAGGTGTGAATATCTAAGGTCGGTTGGCCAGTTGTCGACCCATCATGTCCCACACATGCTCAATAGGACTGAGGTCCGGGGATCTGGCGGGCCATTCTAAGGTTGTGATGTCGTGGAGAGCTTCTCTGGAGATGCGTGCAGTGTGAACCCGGGCATTGTCCTGCTGAAACATCCCATTAGCAATGTTCGCCATCATAGGGACAACCACTGGATTGAGTACCCTATCAACGTACTGTCGAGCAGTCATAGTGCCCTAAACAAGCACTAATTGTGATTTCACATTAAAGCCAATAGCTCCCCAGACCATAATGCTTGGATTTTGGCCCTGTGTGCCTCTATACAATAAGATCTGGGCGCCCCTCTCCCCGGTACGTCGGCGCACACGATTCCGGCGATCACTGCGGGCAAGACAGAAGCGCGATTCATCACTAAAGACGACCCTATGCCATTCGTCGACCCACCTCGATCTTTCTCGACACCAGCCCAGCCTTACACGTCGCTGTTGTGGGGTCAATGGAACAACTTCTGCAGGGACACGGGCTCGTAAACTGTTTGTTGTGTAACTTGGGGTGCCACAGCTGCTCGAATTTGCGCTGCTGTTGCATGGGGTTCCATCCGGGCCATCCGAATGATGCGGCGATCCTCTCTCACAGTTGTCTGTAGCGCTGGGCCTGTGCTAGGTCTATGAGTGTGGGTACCTTCATTTAACCACTGCTGCCATACACGTTGTACCGTAGATGCCTGTCGGCCAACACGTGCAGCGACAGTCCTTAGCGATAATCCAGCCTCACACAGCCCAATTATCCGAGCCCTCTCAAACGGCGACAGTTGTTGATAGCGTGCTCTTCTCTGTCGTCGAGGCATGTTTGACGGGGAACACTTCACTGCACAGACTGCAAGTCAACTACGCTACACCAGAGTCCGTATACTGGAGTTGATTCCTCCGCGACCAATCACGTGGGGAGACCTGTAGCAACAATCCAATGGGTCTGAAACTTTGATCGTTTACATACCTACATGGCATCGTTCCATATCTTGAAGATCAACACAAACGACCAATGCCTTCATAGTGTTGCAATTTCCATTTTTTAAGTGTAATAAAATATGGGAATATATTCTTTATTTACTCCTAAAATTACAATCCTTTTCTTAATCGTTATCCGTCGATTAGATTAGCAGTTTGTGTTTGTCTGCCACTTAGAACGCTAATGTGAATCAATGCATTGATTCACTTAAGCCCTTATAACTACATTCGCAGTGGACATTTTTCAAAAATCAAAGAAAAACGGCTGACGTATTGAAATAAGGAACACATTACAGAAATAATTATGAAAATAAGTTAATTTGGCTAGTAGTTGAATAAAAAAGAAAACTAGTAAAGAAACAAGCGAATGTAGGCTCTTTTTCGAAGCTGTGCTTAGGCCGGAAGTGATTTTCGAAATTCGTTTTCTTTTAGTATGATAGAGATATCTACGACTCACAATTTGAAACCTTTCCGGCACCTTTAGCTCTTCAACTTTCGGCAAAATTGAAGAAATTGCTCAATTTTCTGTTTTTCGTAGGTGGACCCCTACATTGTCTGCTAAAAATTGTTTTCAACATTAAGAGTAATGATTTAAGTTACTAGGATCGAAAGTAAGGTTTCACCTAGGTATGCCTACTTATAAGATGATTTAAGTTGATATCGAAACGAATACGTGAAAAATATCGTCCACGTAGCGTACAATATTTCCATACCATTCTAAAATTATTTTTAAGTAAAGATTGTTAAAGTGAACACTTTATGTTTAGTTCAGGGTCCAGTAGCAGTTGGCACCATGCATGAAAGAATCGATATTATTCAAGAATCAGTCGATAGATCAGTCGCTCACATGACGCAGTGTAGCTATCTGGTAGGTATTGTAACTGTTTTACACTCATTGAAAAATGTTTCTGATGTTATGTTTTTATGTTACCAGAATTTGAGAGCAGTAAGTGACTACACTGCAGTGTTCGGTTTCATGGATAAATAGTGAGCATGCTGGCCTTTGGTTCAAGAGGTCCCGAGTTCGATTCCCGGACAGGACGTAGGTTTTAACTGTCATTAGTTAATTCCGCTGCCTTCGGGTCTGGATGTTTGTGCCATCATCAACATTGTAATTCATCTTAAGGAGGGCCCCATCTTCACAGACGCACTCGAAAGACTTGCATGAGGTCTCTTTGAAGATTACATGCCACTATTATAGAGTCGTAGCGTTCCACTTTCCACGTTATTTTTAAAGACCATAAACGTAGGATATTCGATATAGCAGGAAATTAAACTTAGTATCCCTGTTCTTTTTGATGAATTTTACTACATGCTTTACACCTGTATTTAGACAAATGTGTCCACCTCTGTGGTGTAGTGGTTTGTGTGATTAGCTGCCACCCCTGGAGGCCCGGGTTCGATTCCCGGGTCAGCCACGAAATTTGAAAAGTGGTACGAGGGCTGACTAGGGAAGGTTGGATTCCCACCTGCGCCATCCTCGAAGTGTCTTTCCGTGGTTTCCTACATCTCCTCCAGGCATGGCCACTTCCTTTCCTCTTCCTTGCCTATCCCTTCCGATCTTCCCATCCCCTCAAGCCCGCGGTTCAGCATAGCAATTGAGGCTGCCTGGGCGAAGTACTGTTCCTCCTCCCCTGTTGTATCCCCCGACCCAAAGCCTCGCGCTCCAGTTCACTGCCCTTGAGACGGTAGAGATGGGATCTCTCGCTGAGTCCGAGGGAAAAACCAATCATGGAGGGTAAACGAATCGAGGATGAAAGAAAGAAGATTCAAACAAAGATGCATCGATGCACACCCAAAAATCGCATGGTTCTTCCACCGTCTTCTTGATTCGTGTTGTTCATAATATTCGGTCGGTGGATGCAGAGTGGGTCTCGGCCCACAAGTGGCCACGGCTGGTCCGTGGCCCGACAACTCCGTACTCCAACCAGCCAACCGAGCAGAGGAGGGGTGGCCACAGCTCTAACGTGGCTCCAGGCCTCTGTATTCGGAAGACGGAGAGGGGCTTGTCCCCACCATCGGTTGTCCTGAGAATGGTTTTCCGTGATTTTCCATTCTGTTGCACTAAGGCGAATGCCGGGACAGTGTCTAGTATAGGCGACCTCCTCACCTTCTGCACACATCTCCTTTTCCGATTCAAATCTCCTGGACTGAGAGACGTCCAGGGGGCCCGCCGTCCCGTTCAGGGACGGAATAATAATTTCGTGTGGCTATATCTAGCCGGGTGCAGCCCTTGTAAGGCAGACCCTCCGATGAGGGTGGGCGGCAAGTGCCATGTGTAGGTAACTGCATGTAATTGTGGTGGAGGATAGTGTTATGTGTGGTGTGTGAGTTTCTGTGATGTTGGGGACAGCACAAACACCCAGCCCTCGAGCCACTGGAATTAACCAATGAAGGTTAAAATCCCCGACCCGGTCGGGAATCGAACCCGGGACCCTCTGAACCGAAGGCCATACGCTGACCATTCAGCCAACGAGTCGGACAGGGACGGAATGAAAAAGTAGTAGTAGTAGTAGTAGTAGTAGTAGTAGTAGTAGTAGTAGTAGTAGTAGTAGTAGTAGTAGTAGTATTCTCGGGTGTATAAACAACATATTCGGTAAAATTGCTTTAAACGCTTGCTAAAGTACGAGAAACTTAGCACATTGTTTAATGTTTAACACAGTACAGTTTGTTTTGATTTACTTATCAACTGTCGATGAAACCGAACATTAATCTATAAAATCATTCTCGTTGAAAATTGGAGAATAAAAGCTCGGTTTTAAGCTGACGATGTGTAGGGAACATAGCTTCATGAGTGGATAGCAGTTTCACATCGAGGATTAAGGCAGCAGGGAGATATTGTAATACCATGTTAATGCTACACAATCCCCATAGGGGAGAATGCACTATCTTCGACTGGCTGAATTAGATCATATCTACAATAAAGGGGGGCGTGGTAACATGGATGTTCCATCTAGGTCAGTTACCAGTGGGACTGAATCAGAGAATTGATTGGAGTGGATGCGTACCGCATGGGATTAGAGGAAGCGAACGATTATACATGATTCATTAGCATGCATATTCATTTAAAAGTGAAGTTTAATTTTCCGATATCTGTATTAAAAGAGAATTGCCTTCTCACATCGACTGGTTGACTTCCACCCTCAGGCTTGCGGGATCGTTGTTGTTGTTGATGATGATGATGACGATGATGATGCTTGTTGTTTAAAGGGGCCTAACTTCTAGATCATCGGCCCCTAATGGTACGAAATGAGACAAAATGTAATGACAATTTAAAAGTCCAAAATCCTCCACTGACCAGAATTCAAAACGTGAGGACAAAGCATGAATGGGTGGATATGAATTTAAAGCAATCAGTGGATCCGACCCGCAATGCCCCATATTCCTAGAAACTAGCGTTAAACAATAGTATTACTGACCAAGTGACTGCTTCTAAAGCACAATACTGAATCGATGATGCTTGTAGTATAAAGGAGTCCAGAATGCAGGTCATCGCCCTCTCATAATGGTACTTATCGCTAGGAAAGTAGAACTATGATATTTGTCATGTTGCGGTACTGATCAGAAGTAGCGTAGACTCGCGGTATTCTACACATTATGGTACTACTCACAGGTAATGTAATGCGCACATGTTACACAGACCTATGGTGTTCCTCACATAAGTGTACTAACCACAGGGTCTTTACTATCCCGTGGTGTTCCTCACGTAGTGGTTACTAAGCAAAGGCAAGGCAGACTCATGGTGTCGCTCATATAGTGGTACTAATCACAGGTACTGTAAAACCCAGCCGGAAGCACACACTGTCGCTGCTAAACACAAACCTATTGTGTACCTAACATTGTGGTACTACACGAAAGTAAAAGCGACCCATGGTGCTCCCTGCGTGGTGGTACTAATTACAAGTAGTCTCATAGTTCTAATTCGATCATCCCTTGGTCGCCCCTTTTAGTCGCCTCTTACGACAGGCAGGGGATACCGTGTATTCTTCGTCTGAGTCCCCCAACCACAGGGGGTTGTGTGTTTGGTCCGCGAGAGCTATTTTATTTCGCTCAAGTCCGCCGTCAAGCCTATTAGGATCCCCCTATCCGCCACCTGGGACGCGCCACGTGGGAGTATCCTCTCTCCCCCTACTAGGCCAGCGTAGTAGGTCCGTGGCTTGCGAGATCGGATCCCAGCACAAACGGCTGGCATTTCAAAGTGTTTAAATGCGACAGATGTGTGCCACTAGACTTAATGGCACAATAAGGAATTCCTTTCCTGGCACTGGAGCACTTTCTAGAATCTAGAGCAAATGAAGAAACGTTTATCACACTGACTTATTATTATTATCATTTACTCTGAGAACATAAGCATTACGCACGCTGTCAAGCCCTATAACGCATCGAGGTACCCCAGAGCATAGAGTAAAGACGTTTAAAGTTGTCCGGGAAGTCGATCCACGCGTAGTGGTTTGCAAAGTCCCCACGTTCATTCGAAAGGCAGTAAAGATGTTGCATTGTTATTTTCCCATCGTTTTCTATATACAATGAGCCAAAGTGAAACTCGTACGCCACTGTAACTAGGATGTGTTTATGAATAGAAATGTGGACAATAATTTATGTACGCATTTTATGTGTGGAACAATAAAGGTATGTCTTGAATTATTAAGTCATCATAGGCTAGTTAGCGTATCACTTAACTTAGCAAGATATAACAGATTCGTTGTCTATATGTTACTGGGGCACATCAAAGTGAAACTCATACAGTTCTACATGGACAGATAAGAGCGCAGTACACATGCTGTATGTTTGTGTTTCGACATCACATTCAGTTTGTTGTGGACAGTTGTGAAGTACAGACAAGTTCCGGTGCTATGATGGGGCATCAAAGAGGGCAATCTTAGAGAGAAGAAAGAACTGATGATGTTTCACCATAAGAGAAATCGGTAAACTTGTAAACAGGAAACATGCAACTGTACAGTGCGCTATAAATAGATATAAAAGTACAGGCAGCATTGAAAATAAATACAAAGTAACTGAGAGAAAAATGTTCAAGTGAAGAAAAATCCAGCGATTAGTGCTCCTAAACTGGTATGATGGCTGAGGAACGTAGCAACCAGAGAGCACATCCAGAAACTATTCGACTTCCCTAAGGAAAAGTAACAGGCATGGAAGAATAGCTAGGAAAAAAAAATTGTTAGCAAGATCAATACGAAGAAAAGATTGAGCTTCGTTAAGGAGAATATCGAAAAAAAATTACTTCTGAAATATGGTTATTTTTGCAGATGAAAGCAAATACAATCTCTTCGGATCAAATGGAAAGTTCAATGTCTGGAGGAAACCAAATAATGAGTTGAAACCTAGTAATCTACGTCCAAGTATCGAATGTGGTGGAGGTAGTGTAACTGTCTGGGGGTGCACGGCAGATAGTGGACCAGGAGAGTTGACTTTTATTGATGGGACCGTGGATCAACATGTGTATCTAAATATACTGAAAGAACATTTGCGACCTAGTGCTCAAAAGCTTGGAATACTTGACCGATTTAAGTATTATCTAGATAACGACCCGTAACACAAAGTACGGATGTGGCTGCCGTACAATTCCCCAAATGTATACGAGACCCCTCCAGAGTCACCAGACTTAAATGTGATAAAAGATCTATGGCATTATTTGGAAGTAGCGATTAAGAAAACACCAGATTTCGAACAAAGATGGTCTGAAAATGACTTTATGTGAAGAATGGAAGAAATAGGTCCATCTTACTGCGAAAACTTGGTACAATCTATGCCTAACCGTTAAAGTGCCGTGAAAAGTGCTAAAGGCTATCAAACAAAGTATGGACTCTTAAAAATATTGTGCTATTAGAGATCGAACTGGAACTACTTGAAAGTGTATGAGTTTTACTCTGACCTGTTTCAAGAAACATGAGTTGTACCTTAATAGAGAAATGTGTATTTGTTAAACCAGAACCAAGGCTAAAATAAAGTAATGGTTATATTTTTTGTTGACTCCATATAAACAAGCTTTCCTCTAGTGTATGAATTTCATTTTTACTCACTGTAATTATAATGTGGAATGTAATAATGACAATAATACATAGAATAATACCGGCAATGGTAGTCCCAATTGCTTCACTGATGCTAAATTTAGAATCATTTATGTATTGTAAGTCTCATGGCTCGTTAGATCATCGAAAGACACATTATGCTGATAAAGACAACCAGACATCCTGAGACAGTGATGATGAGGCATCGTAGGCAAGTGGGAGAAGTACAGGGTGACCCAAAACTCCGTTAACAATTGACGAGGCAGTACTTCACGGAATATTGGAGGTGGAGAGGTAATAACTGATACATATAATTGGCATGTCATGGGATTTTATTGATACCAAAACGAAGTACACAAAATGACCAACAGATGGCGCTGGACAGCAACACGTCAGGTACAAATGGCCACACATACTTGACATGACACGAACAATGAGTGCACAAACATGCCAACAGATGGCGCTGGACAGCAACACATTAGTGAAGTCGCATGAGACCCATTATGGTACAAAAGGGGCTGTCGTGAGAGAGTGCGTCAGATGCGCCTGCAATCACGGCATGTTGACGTTGCCAGAAGAGGCACTGATATTGAAGATTTATTTACTTCATTTCGGTGTCCATGAAACCCCATTTCTTGCCAATCATTTGTGCCAATTATAACCTCTCTACATCCAATATTCCGTGAAGTATTGCCTCGTCAAAATGAAAACTGACTTTTGGGTCACACTGTATTTTGCAGTGTAAAGCCAAATAATACTAGAGAGTACCATTGATCTTGTAAACATGTGACACACATTGACTTGAAATATTCGTCGAAAACTGTTGGTAAAATGTGTAATTATAAAATGACCTTGTTTTACGGATGATTTGTACAGTATGTTTCCAATAATTTTAGTTTTGACTAAATAATTACTTCCGTGTGACAAACTTTAGTCCAGTCTTGTACCTTATTCTACGAAGATCAATGAACCTGCATTTAATGAAGATTATGTTATCCAAGGGCTGGTTTGACGCAGTTCTTCATGCCACCTTATTACTCTGTGCTAACCTCTTCACTTCTGTGTAACTCTTACTTCCTAAATCAAATCTAATCTGTTTGTCATATGCATGGCTTGGTCTACTTCTACTATTATTGGCGCCTATACTTTCCTCAAAACTAACCGAACAAGTGCTGGGTGTCTTAAAGTGTGTCGTTCTTCTGGATAAATTTCGCCAAATCTTTCTGCTTCCAATAATTCGATTCTGTTATCTGTTCATTCATGAACCAATCTACCCATCGCTTCCTCAGCATTATTCCGTAACACCACATTTCAAAAGCTTCTATTCTCATTGTCCATGTTTCACCCGCGTCCATGGTATTCAGAGACCGACACTCTGCCACTGATTCGCAAAGGGATCTAATCCCTAGTATTTGTCAATAGAGGAACTGTCTGATGATCGGATCCTCTGGGGCTCAGATCAATCAATCATATATGATCTGCATTTAGGGTTTTCGACCGGGTGGCAGACTCCCTATCAATTATACACATGATAAAGGCTTTTGGACTTATGCCTTGTGAAGAAAATAAGGTGAAATTCTTTACGTTTCGCAGAGAACTGTGCTCTGCGTCATCAGAAGAAAAATCTCTACTGTTCACGAGAAAGGCTTCTTAAGCAATGAGCTTTTGAATTTAGACGTTACAATAGAAGTGGAAATGGTACGTTCATTCGTCACCAGATGGCTCCCCGGACGCGGTACAGCGCCATCGTACTAAGCGGAAGCTGACGGAACCATTAGAATCAGTCTAAGAGGGTCACATAACATGTGTACGTAACATGACATTGACAGGTGTCATATTTAGCTCCCAAATATACGTTCATATTAGACCGTGCAGCAAACATTGCCACGTCGTATGGCTTAAAGATAAAGACAGACAAAACTAAAACGCTGAAAATGATATATGCAGGCAGCTGCCTGCGAGACTGATTACCTCGGATCAAGTAGGGGTATTTCAGTCGCCTGAATACTGCAATGTATTGGAAACGTCGGCAAACTGTACGTAATGTACAGAAAACAACAACACGGTTCAACCCGGAAAGTAAACTAAATAATTATGCTATGACGTTTGATCACAACGTTGAAAATTGCTAGAAAGCCCACTGCAGCAATTAATTATGTTATCAATACGATTGTAATATATCAAAGGCAATTAATTACCTACCTAGTTTGCGCCCAAGTGTTGATGTGTCTCCGTGCAGCTTCACTCAATATGAAAACTGATGATGATGATGATGATGCTTGTTTTAAGGGGCCTAACATCGAAGGTCTTCGGCCCCAATATGAAAACTAAGATGAGGCTTTTCAATTAAGTGTTCGACGTATAATGTAACATAACAGTGAGCACATTTCACAACAACCACATTCCTGCACGCACCATTTTCAAAGTTTTGGTTTTGTCTGCGTTTATCTTTAGGTCATACCACGTGACAATATTTGCTACACGGTCAAGTACGAACGTAGATATGGCATCAGTATCAGTGAAGACGGCACTTTTATCAACAAACATGATATAGGTCAAAAAGAAATATTCATCGCATGAGAACAAATTATTGGATTAATATCTGGATGAGTTTCTTTTTTTTTCTTGCTATTTGCTTTACGTCGCATCGACACAAATAGGTCTTACGGCGACGATGGGATAGGAAAGGCCTAGGAGTGGGAAGGAAGTGGCCGTGGCCTTAATTAAGGTACATGCCCAGGATTTGCCTGGAGTGAAAATGGGAAACCACGGAAAAGCATCTTCAGGGCTGCCGACAGTGGGGTTCGAACCCACTATCTCCCGGATGCAAGCTCACAGCTGCGCGGCCCTAACCGCACGGCCAACTCGCCCGGTGATGAGGTTTTAAAATACTTTAAAATCAATTTTGAATAGTTCCTTTGTACAGTCAACTGAAAAGAATAAACTTAATATAAAACTATTGATCTATTGTTTTATTTTTTGTTTTTGGATGTTATTTCACCGTAGCTTAATCGGACTTTTGATTATAGTTTCCTATATCATACTTGTTATATCTTCACTTTCTTACAGTCCCAGTGTAGTTACGTAGAAACGACCAATGAGCAAAATGTTAATCTACAGTTTAATATAATCTGAGTGTTTGGGTGTATATAATCCTTTGTTTCGGCGTGTTCCAGTCGTTCTATTGTGGTCTAAGAGAACAGAGAGGTACAGTACTCTGACTCTGGTTTACCATGTGCCCTAAATAATGAAGTAGGTAAGAGCTTAACAAAGACAGTCTTAGAATCTCCAGTGCTCAGAAGTAATCCTCTTTGACTCACAGACTTACTTAGTAGCGCGATGTGAGGTAGAAGCTTCCTGTGGTTCGATTCACGTTTCTGGAAGACATGCTAAGTGCATTTTTAATTGTTTAAGCCCTCTTTAAAGCCCTCTCTACGATATTTCTACCCATTCTACTCACCCTGGAGAAAACTCTTTCCTGAAAACATCACCCTGCTGGTTACGGAATATTTAAAGTTATACTGATTCAATTTCGACTGAATTCCCCGGCGAATGCTTCAAATTGTTATGTTATACTCTCCGCAAGTAACTATTTTTATTTCGTGATCAAGTAATTTATTGTAATTTTGTTAATATTAGTTTCCTTATTTTCATGTAACTTCATGTTTTCATGAACTAGTTTGTTGTTAAGTAATGTTTAAATATTACATAGCTTTATTTAATTTAATTGCTACAGTACCGAAAACGTCCTACTCTTTGGCTAGATCGTCAGAGTGGTAACCTTCAATTCAGAGGGCTCTTGGTTCGATTCCCACCGGGCCGGAAATTTTTAGTGTGTCTGTTTAATTCGCGTACTTCGAGAGCTAGTTATTTGTGGTAGTCTTATTCCTCATCCTCATTTATGACCAACACATCACAATATCAACCGCCACGCATTCGGTTTTTTTTTTACAATTGGCTTTACGTCGCACCGGCACAGTTAGGCTTATGCGACGATGGGACAGGAAAGGGCTAGGAGTCGGAAGGAAGCAGTCGTGGTCTTAATTAAGATACATCCCCAGCATTTGCCTGGTATGAAAATGGGAAAACACGGAAAACCATCTTCAGGGCTACCAACAGTGGGGCAAGATACATGTTGTCCTAGTCTATTTAACAATGTTAAAGTCAAGGACAAAAATAAATATCTTAGAAACTACAGTTTAGGGACCGGGTGTGAATAGTCTTCTTTCTTCTTCTACTGCGTTTCCCACATCTGTGGCGTCACGGGTGCGAACTGTCATATACATGTGGATTTGGCCCTGTTTAACGGTCGGATGCCCTTCCTGACGCCAACCCTATATGGAGGGATGTAATAACCATTGCGTGTTTCTGTGGTGGTTAGTAGCGTGGTATGTTGTCTGAATATGAAGAAGAAAGTGTTGGGACAAACACAAACACCCAGTCCCTGGAGCAGAAGTATTAATCAGAGGCGACTAAAATCCCCGACCCAGCCGGGAACCGAAGCCGGAACCCTCTGAACCGAAGCCCTCAACCGGGTGTAAATAGTGAGTAGGCTTAATTGTAATATTTAAGGTAGTAACAAATAAATTAATTATAACAAAATCTTGCATGTATCAAAATAATTTGGATTTCAATATGTGATTACTGTCTCCCCAGTTCCTGGAGATTGTCAACTACGGGATGAGAGTGTTCTATTCTATTCTACCTTGTACCAGATAGGCTACAATACTTACATTTATGATCGGTTATCGGTTTTTAAACGGATAGATGCTTTTGAAGAAAGGCATTCACGCATCCAGGAAATGATGGTTTTGAATCACGTCTCTATGTGGACGTTTCTAAATCATATATTTAGAAAGACGAATACGAAAACTAGAGAATATTATCACTCAGTTGACGGAAGAATAAAGAAATAACCATAACTTGTCCCTTTTCAGAAAAGTTCTAGACATCATTCTTCCTACAATAACGCACATTATTAACACCTCTCTTATGACGGGCATCTTTCCTGAGAACTGGAAATATGCCTTCATCAGACCCTTGCTGAAAAATAGTACCCCTATAACCCTTGACGATTACCGCCCTGTTAGTATCCTCCCTGCACTAAGAAAAGTACTGGAAAAACTAGTGCACAAACAAATGACAGACTATCACTTATAACATTACTTACTCGACAAATATCAATCAGGGTTTAGATAGAATTACAGTACCAACATAGCATTAGTAACTAACGACATTCAGCTAGCAATGGATAACGGACAAATGACAATTCTAATTCTTCTCAACCTTACAAAGGCATTTGACTACGTAGACAAATACATTTTTACTGGCCAAATTAGAAATGATGAAATTTTCTAAAAATATATTATGCTGGGTACGTTCCTATCTCAGTGGACGTAAACAATGTGTGTCAGTGGGAGACAATATGTCTAGATGGCTAAATACTGAGATGGGGGTAGCACAGGGTGGGGTGTTATCACCGCTTCTGTTCTCCTTATACATGAATGACCTATCAGAACAACCGACGAACTGTAAATATCACTTATACGCAGACGACATCCAATTGTATATTCATACCAAGCCGAATGACATACAAGAAGCAACCATGAAGTTAAACGAAGACCTATCTAACATTAACAAATGGACTAGTAACCACTGCCTGAAGGTAAACCCATTGAAATTGTAAGCCATCATAATAGGATCTAAGAAAGCGCATGACAAGTTAGAAAGTATCAATATACCAGTTATCAAGATCAATGAAACACCTATAACACTGAAAGACTCCGTTAAGAACCTTGGAATAATTTTTGATATGTATTTAAGTTGGTCAGAGCACGTAAAAAAAAAGTCAACATGTATTCTGTTCATTACACTCGCTGCACAAACTGAGGGAATTTCTACTTGTCAAAACCAGGAAACTGCTCGTTCAAGGACTAATACTACCAATATTTGATTATGGTGACGTAGTCTATAATAATATAAGTTATTCACTTGGTTCTAAACTTCAACGGGCGCATAATGCCTGCATTGGATTCATTCTAAATGTTCCGCTCCATTTCCACATCAGCCCATTCCTCCATCAGCTTTCCTGGTTAAGATTATGTGATAGACGTAAGTACCATGCTGTTTCTCTTCTGCACAAAATACTACGAACAGGTAAACCAGACTACCTGTGAATAGATTTCACCTACCTCTCTCCGTCAGGTAGAACACCCTCAAGGTCATCAATACGATCGCTGTTGTCCACCCCACTCACCACAGTAGTGAAAATGAAAACCTACAACCAGTTTTCCAGTCTGTGACCGGGTCAGGGATGTAATGAATGAATCATATACAGGCTGTTATTACGATGGGGTCGCCACTCCCAAAGTGATATATTAAGGAATGATAGATGCTACGAAATGAGAATGGAGAGTGTTGCTGGAATGAAAGATGACAGGGAAAACCGGAATACCCGGAGAAAAACCTGTTCCGCCTCCGCTTTGTCCAGCACAAATCTCACATGGAATGACCGGGATTTGAACCACGGTATCCAGCTCACCACAGTAGAATGTATAATAATTCATTTGTACCGGAGACAATACGTTCCTGGAATTCCCTCCCGGCTGAAATTAGAGACCCTAAAGGTATTCAGAAGAATGTGCTGGAAATGTTACCTACATTCAGAATAGTTTACTCTAAGAAGTACCCTCAAATGTTAGATTAAGTCAAATGAATAAAATATAAATGTAAGATTAGTAACATTGACAACTTTGGAGGTATAGTTTCATTAATAGTAAATACTATAAATTCATTTTAAAATGTTAAAAATAAATTGTGATACTTTACATTTTAGTTAAATTACATTTCACGTTAATTTTAAATTACATTAAACTTATTTTTAATTTTAAGTAGTTATCATGTTCAATACATTATGTTTACACAGGTGTACAATTATATGGTTTGGCATAATAGCAGACTTCATAGCCTGAGCCCCTCCATGTACAGAAAGACATTAATAAATAAATAACCTTATCCATATGGGTACCATTTAAATGAACGCAAAGTGAATAGCATTGTTGAGAGATATGAAGGTTGTAAGCAGCAAGGTAAAGTGTCATTTCATTACTTAATATATAATAAGCTATAAGACAGTGCTGCATCGTGTAAATGATCTGTATCTAACTCTTCACCTGAACGATCGAATAAATTAATGCAGACGTTATGTATAATACATATATCATATAATAACTGATACTTTAAATGAATAATAATGGCATTAATTGTATAATGTCCGGCTCCTTGGCTAAATGGTTATCGTGCTGGCCTTTGGTGACAGGAGTCCCGGGTTCGATTCCCGGCAGGGTCGGGAATTTTAACCGTCAATGGTTAATTTCGCTGGCACGGGGGCTGGGTGTATGTGTTGTCTTCATCATCATCTCATCCTCATCATGACGCGCAGGTCGCCTACGGGAGTCAAATCAAAAGACCTGCACCTGGCGAGCCGAACATGTCCTCGGACACTCCCGGCACTAAAAGCCATACGCCATTCCAATTGTATAATGTTCCGTCAAGTTCTGTAGGTTTTTAGAGACGCAGAGTGGAGGTAATTGATAGTCTCTTCGGCCTTGTAAAATACTAAAACTAAAAGAAAGAGATGGAAAAGACTGAAAAACCACTGGAAAAATGAAGCGGATATACACGAGAAACAAACATCTCTGGTTTGCAGCAAGTAATCGTGCCACCCTGTATCGCATTAACCAACAAGCCAGAGGGTGTTGTAGAGAGCATTTAGGTACAGTACATGTGAACATTAGGACGTGTGATTTTTGGGTATGCGTTATGAAGACGACCACCGTGGCACATGATGAAGCTTGCCATCTCAAGACGCACGTGCGGGGACTGCAAGACATGTTAGGCAGATAAATTGCCCCAGCACGGAGCACCCTTTCCCTCTTTCCCATCCCGAACCGCTCCACTAGATTTATGCCATGTGGCTAATTCACCCGCCCACTCCCATGGGAGTGCTTCAAGGACCAAGACAAATTCGTTCCTTCTACGTGTAGCAAGATAAACTCGGTCCAACATGTCCGTCCCTTGCCACTAGTGGGCCAACAAGTTGACTGCCAAGTCAATGTGCCAATCGACACGTTCCTAGACCGAATGACAGAGACTTATTTTATTTTTATTTGAGACCTGGTAGTTCGAGGTTTCCAACCGGACTTACAAAACTTTAACAAAACAGAGTAAAACCTCGTTTATACGTTTCTCACAAGTACGCTTTTCGCACTTATACAGTAAGTTACATTTTGAACTTTGGATATTTCAAACAATCCCTACGGCTCGTAATGCGTATAACACTCGTTGTCCAGTAGATATGATCATAATACCAACAGCCATATAAACTTATTTGATTATTTTTCTGATTTTTTATTACAATTGGCCCTACGCCATACCGACACACATAGGTCTTATGGCGACGATGGGATAGGAAAGAGCTAAGAGTTGGAAAGAAACGCCCGTGTCCTTAATTAAGGTACAGCCCCCAGTATTTGCCTGGTGTGAAAATGGGAGACCACGGAAAACCATCTTCAGGGCTGCCGACAGTGGGGTTCGAACCCGCTATCTCCGAATGAAAGCTAATCTGAATGTTCTGTTACGATCTGGAGAATTTAGTGAAAATGTAATTTCATGTTTCTTTTACATTTCTTAATGTTAGCCTATATCTGACAAGGGTGCGTACCGTATTGTTTAACTCTCTTTGTATTTATTAAACATTTATTATGCGTTATCCTTTGACTTATTTCTGTGTAATCCGAGGATTTTCCTGAAATTCCGAGGTAATGTCAGCCCCATTAAGCTCGAATTAATTATCGGGGCTCTACTGCACTTGAATAATTTGACCAAGCAGACAACAGGAAAGTTATTATATACTTGAATATTGATATTAATAATAATAGTAATGGCTTTATGTCCCACAAATTACTTTCATGGTTTTCTGAGACGCCGAGTTGTCGGAATTTAGTCCCGCAGGAGGTCTTTTACATGCCATTAAATCTACCTACACGACGGTGACGTATTTGAGCACCTTCAAATACCACCGGACTGAGCCAGGATCGAACCTGCCAAGCTTGGGTACGAAGGCCAGCGCCTCAACCATCTGAGACACTCAGACCGGCTTTAATATTAATGTTCTTGACATAATATGTTTTATAATGGTATATTATTCCCATATTCCATACCTGTCATTAAACATGTACCATAGGCATTGTTACGGGGCAATGTGATTGTCAGCCCTCCTGAAGTCCCGTTCGGTAGTTCCTGGAAGGGATGAGTGAGTTATGCTGGAGAGCTAATGGCCGGCCTGAGTGCACATGATGACCCTCGGTTTCTGTTGTCCATTTCATCTGGTGTCTAAGTGAATTTTGTGGAAGGTGAAGCTAGAAGACTCATCCTATGGCTGCAATGTGAAGTTACTAGAACTTCATCACCAGGTTTATAAAATCAGGCTGACCTCGACGATTTGGTCTTGTGTTGCTGTCCTGTTGCGTTGCGTGGAGCGTTGAGTAGTTAGTTACGAGACGTGAGCTGAGGATTCAGTGTATGTGGAGCGATTGCGCGAGTTGTCAGTCTTGTCTAAAGTCCAGCCAAGTGTACAATCGCTGTGTATTGTGATAGCTAACGTTCGTATGTTTGAACCTGACTACACAGAACTGCTATGTCAATCGACTGTGATGCGTGTGCATTGAAGTGAAAGTTGAGACCTGTCAGTCAAGATTACGGAAAATCATGCCGTTCCACGTAAACATTGCCAGTAGAAAACTCTCTGGGAGGACAAGGAATTTAGTAAATGGTAGAGCATTAGAGAAATAGTAAAGTTTATCTTGCTACAAGTACAGGGAACGAATTCATTGTCTAGTATAATTGTGTGTGTGTGTGTCATCCCCGATCAAATTAGTTCAGTAAAACAGTCGGTGTTTTATTCGTAACAAAAATGGGTCAGAAGACGGAATAGACTCCATTTGTGACACATCATTGTGAAACGGAGGATCGGATACTTCAAGATTCGCCGCCGTCGGGAGCTTTCCAGAACATTTGTGTATAGTGAGCACACACAGACATAAATCGTTAGGTTTCCTTTGTGGTAATTTACTGCACTCCAACTGAGCACGGAAGCCACACGAAAATTCGAGGGACACTTAAATGCGCACTTGAAGATGATGATGAAGAGGATGGAAGGAAGCCAGAAGATGATGGAAAGGAAGACCAAAAGATGATGGAAGCAGGACGAAAGATGGAGGAGGAGAAGATGGTATAAGGGTAGAAAAAGGTAGAAGAGATCAGAGAAAGAGGGTCACCACGAAGTAAACCTCATTTTAGAGGTGGAAACAGCAAAATAGGAACACACAATTAGAGAAAAACTGAACGTAGAAGAGAAAGTTGATGAAAAAAATAGACGTCGCTGATCAAAAATATAACGCTCTTTGCCATGACCTGCAGAGACAAGTCACACAGCTACGCAATAACGCGCGAGACGGGGTCTATGCGGAGGGTTAACATCTTCAGTACCAAGTTCGATCAAGATGGTGCCACCAATGTTCAACGGAAAGGTGCCATTGGCGTACGCACTGTATTTGCGGCTGCTCGAGGTGACTTGTTCTGCTAACTGCTGGAGCGAAGGGGAAAATGTTACAGCCCTCATCGTGGCTCTGAGAGGGGATGCGTTTAATGTTCTACAGGCAGCACCAGAAGGTGTTTAGAGCCACTACACCGAGCTACTACCCTACATGATTGCCCGATAAGGATATCGCCACCTAGACGTAATTTCGGACCAGGACTCAAGGGAGTACGGAGATGCTAGATATGCTCCGCACAGGTGCAGCTCGTCTCGTCCACCTGGCCTACCAATGAGCACCAGAAGAGCTCCTCTAACAGCTGGGTGGACAGACTTTCATAGATGGAAAACGCGACCCAGATACCCAACAGACACCTCACCTCGCCCGCCGCAAGAACCTTGGGAGAGACACTCGCGCACGCGTTGGAGTTCGTGGCCGCGAAGCGACCATTGAGAGTACAGACTAGGATGCGTCACCTGGAAGTGGACGAAACTCCGTGGCCACAGGAAAATAAGTCCCTGATAGACTTCCTTAAAGTCGTACGAAGGTTCTGCAAAGCCAAGCGGAACCTAGCGAACAAGGCAACGGGAGACGCTCGAGCCAGCGGATGCCCCGATTATCTGCCACCTGCTCGGAACAGGGGCCGAATAAGCCAGAACTCTGGAGACCATCGAAGACCAGAGCCTCCAGTTGATGTCAGGACGGCCGAGAAACATATCGGCCAGGGAAACAACAATTATCCAGCCCTACGGGGCGAAGTTTTGCTCAAAATAGTCGTCAAGCCCCAGCAGCCAGGCTCGCAAAATGATACTACGATTTGACGGTAGCAGCCTGATGGTAAAAAGTTGTCAACGGGATAGTGTGGAACATGTTGAACGACACAGGCATCGGAGGATCATCGTCAAACCAACGGTTGAACGGCAGTGGAGAATTTGGTCCTTGCAGGTGAATCTTAGGCTGGCAATTTCCACCAGAGAGAGGACACCTGCCCAAGGCGAATTGGTGTGAGTGTGCAGCAATTGCCATGCCACCCGTGGGTAAGGAATTTCTAATAATAATAATAATAATAATAATAATAATAATAATAATAATAATAATAATAATAATAATAATAATAATAATAATTGTTTCTACGTCCCACTAACTACTTTTACGGTTCTCGGAGACGCTGAGGTGCCGGAATTTAGTCCCGCAGGAGTTCTATTACGTGCCAGTAAGTTTACCAACACGAGGCTGACATTTTTGAGCACCTTCAAAAACCACCTAACGGAGCCAGGATCGAATCTGCCAAGTTGGGGTCAGAAGCCAGCGCCTCAAACGTCTGCGCCACTCAGCCCGGCGAAGGCATTTCTTTACGCTAGACGAAGGGACTGCTGATCGCCAAGGCGCTACAGTGATAAGGCTTAGTTTTTAGAGCATGAATGAATGGATGAATTAATTCATTTTTACATATGCTTGAGGAATCTAAATCACTGAGATCATGAACTTACATTTTAGAAAATTTAACTTGCATTAACGAGGTTTCGTCCCACAGTTATTGTGGGGAGAGGGAGGTAGCCACGAAGTCACCTAGCAATCATGTCCATGTATATTCATCCTCATCTTGAGAGGAATGAAATTTATTCCACTATTAGGCCTATACTACAGCGATTGACTCTGTGGTGTAATGGTTAGCGTGATTAGCTGCCACAACCGGAGGCCCGGGTTCGATTCCCGGCTCTGCCACGAAATTTGAAAAGTGGTACGAGGGCTGGAACGGGGTCCACTCAGCCTCGGAAGGTCAACTGAGTAGATGGGGGGGGGGGTCAATTCTCTCCTCAGCCATCCTCGAAGTGTTTTTTCGTTCTTTCCCACTTCTCCTCTAGGCAAATACCGGGATTTTACCTAACTACAGGCCACGGCCGCTTTTTTCCCTCTTGCTTGTCTTTCCCTTCCGATCTTCTCATCCCCCCTACAAGAACATGTTCGGCATAGTGGGTGAGGCCGACTGGGCGAGATAGTGGTTCTCCTCAGCTGTATCCGCCGCCCCAATGTCTCGCGTTCCAGGACACTGTCCTTGAGGTGGTAGAAGTGGGATCCCTCGCTAAGTCCGAAGGGAAAGCCAAAACCTGGAGTGCAAACGGATTAAGAAAGAAGAAGTAAGAAAGAAAGAATTATACTATTGCTAGAAGAGTGAACATGTTCTGCGAATTCATCGAAATATTCGGCTGATACATAAAACAATTGATTTAATTGCTAAGTAATTCCTCGTTTTCAGAATTCTCTCTCCGCTATTGTGAAAAACAAATTACAAATATTAATTATATTTGGTTAATAGAGACTAGAGTAATTATTGCTGGTGGTCAAGCGTTTTATCAATATAATCAATGAATGACAAATGCAGCAGCAAATTACAAGAATTGAAGGACACTGTAATGTTGCTGACGTTCGATTCATGATTTCGAATGGTGTATACCAACCATCCCCACTTGAGTCGTAGGCTACAACCTACACCGATTATTTCTTTTTTCAAGAAGAGGCGGAGCACACTAATATTTTCCCTCTGGTCCTTTTTTTCTTCTTCTTCTGATTGTTTTATGTCACTGTTCCCAACCTCCGGAGGGTTCTCAGAATTTGGCTAACTTAATTCCAAACGTATGTGAGGAAATGTATTAACTATTGCGTGTTCGTGTTTGTGTTTTATGTGGATGAAGAGGCGCGCATTTAAAGGAACACAAACACAGAGTCCCCAAACCAGAGGACTAAACTAGACGAGAGTAAATTTACCGACTTGGCCGGGAATCGAACTATGGATCATCAGAACTAGCGATGGGCATTCAACTAGACAAGAGGTTTAAGATGATCAAAGCAGAGAAAATTGAATAGGTACTCTTACAATTCCAATCTGTCTTAATTTCAATCAGACATGATATGAGCTTTCGGGCTTGTGCAGTGTCAAGAAAACCAGGTGAAACTCTTTACGTTTTGCAGAGAAGAAAATCTCGACTGTTCACGAGGAAGTCTTCTCCGAAAATGAGGGTTTGAATTTAAGAATGTTTTACCGTTGGAGAACAGTGAGCCACCTCGTGAAGAATGAGTGTACCACTACAGCTCCAACGGTAAAGCATTCTTAAATTCAAACCCTCATTATTGTTGAAGTCTTCCTCGTGAACTGTCGAGATTTTCTTCTGAAGATGCGGAGCATACTTCTCTGCGAAACGTAAACAGTTTCGCCTTATTTTCTTGACACAGCACAAGCCCAAAAATCTATTATCATGTTTACAAGAACGGGCCGTGAAAGCATCAATTTTAACAGCGATAATCATTTAGCAACTGGTGATAAAAATAACCTGGCAGCGTGATAGCTGATGCCGTCACCTCTGGCTTCTTATCGAGTCTGTCACGGTCTGAACCTCAGCTAATGTACGTGGGGTTCTTGAATTGAAAAGTGATAGTCCCAGTGATTTTAATTCCGCATACAACTGAAGATCCTATGGCTAAGATCACGACATAAACATTCGAGTAGTGCTAGTGGCGGCCGGTGGACTCTCATGTCGTCAGGGGGAGGGGGGGGGGCAGAGCAATTTTTCCCACAACTCTTTCTTTGCTACTGACCAGTACCACCGCACTCATTCAAGTCTTCTGCGCGAAAACAAACTAATTCACTTCTTCCAACCCTCGCAAAACCCGGGATGCAAGCCAGAGGCCCAATTTGAATCAAAATTCCTGGTCTCAAATGTTATATTTCAATATAAGTATTTATTCTTCTTCTTAAAGCATAAATTATAGGCCAAGCAAGGTCATAAATTACTATGCAACCATGGAGATTTGGCTGGCGCATGCTCGTGAGGACATCTTTACTCCTACACTGCTACGGACTCTGCCCACGTGAAAGCCTCTTTCCGCACCCTTCCTCCCCCCGATATCGGCAACCTGCGTGCTTCCCCCTTACATCTCAACGCCTTCACCCACGCTATAACCTCGGACGGAAGCTCGAGTGTCCGTGTCTTCTCTTCAACCTGGAAATATTTACCAGGGAACTGCGCGCTGAAAGTCAGTCACCTTAGTTTGATATTGCCGACCAGTGTTTCTTACTGATGAGAATTTACAGTTTTACAATGAAATGTAATTTTCTTAGCATTATTCGAGTCCAATATTTGATTCAAATGTCGAGAGAAAATAAAAGTACCTTTTCGTTCTCTAGGGAGGACACCGTCCGGGAGCCCTTAAGGGCCGGTCACTACTGCGTAGTACTACGAACTACATTTCTTCAAATAAAAACTGAATACATCTCGTGAACTTCGGGATTTTCAGACAACCTATTCGACGTGGAAGTCATGTTCCAGTTCTTAAATAAGTTCTGGTTGCTTCACCTATCGACTAAATATGTATCCTGGAATACTACTCAGCGTGAATGATTGTTGGTATAATTGATTTACCATAATCCTGCCCGGCTCCATGGCTAGATGGTTTGTGTGCTGACCTTTGGTCCAGGGAAGGTCTCGGGTTCGATTCCCAGCTGGGTCGGGGATTTTAACCCTAAATGTTTAATTCCGATGGTTCGGGAGCTGTGTGGGTGTGTGTGCCCACCCCATCCTCAAAGACGCGCCGATCGCCTATACGGTGTCAACACTTGCACTAAGCCTCTTCGAAGGCCACACGACATTATTGTTACAATCATGACAACAAAAGTACGAAAGGTCTAGTGGAAAAGAGTGAGCCCCTCGTACATACATATAGAGCAATACGTAGCAATTGATATGATTTACAATATTTATATAGCTTACCAGCAAACTATTTGGGTCACATCTTCAGAAATTACAAATACAGCCTAATGCAACCGATCGTAGAAGGCAAGGGACACGTGGACGAGGGCGGCGAATATTATCCTGGACGTGGATTCTCCTACAACAGCTCGACATCCATGACACGGCAACTCTGATACATATGTTGAGTATTCAAACTGAAGGGTGATTTAATCCTCAAGAGCTCCACTAACAGTAGTCGGAGATGGTCTAGGCGTTACTGAAGAGAAATGACGTAGTTTCCCGTTGATTTCCTAAAGTCCGAAGTTGTTGTTACATATCAGTCTGCCAAGTTCACTGAAATGCACGCAGCAGTCGACCCTGTGAGTAACATTCGATCAATCAACACTGATCTGAATTTAGGGCAGTCGTTCAGGTGGCAGATTCCCTATCTGTTGTTTCCTTAGCCTTTTCTTAAATGATTTCAAAGAAATTGGAAATTTATTGAACATCTCCCTTGGTAATTTATTCCAATCCGTAACTCACCTTCCTATAAACGAATATTTGCCCCAATCTGTCCTCTTCATATTGTGATCTTTCCTACTTTTAAAGACACCACTAAAATTGATTCATCTATTAATGCCATTCCACACCATCTCTCCGTTGACAGTTCGGAACAAACCACTTAGTCGAGCAACTCATCTTCTTTCTCCCAGGTCTTCCCAGCCCAAACTTTGCAACATTTTTGTAACGCTACTATTTTATTGGAAAACACCCAGAACAATCCCAGCTGCTTTTCTCTGGATTTTTTCCAGTTCCTGAATTAAGTAATCCTGAGCATGGTTCCATACACTACAACCATACTCTATTTGGGATCTTACCAGTGACTTATATTCCCTCTCCTTTACATCCTTATTACAACCCCTAAACACCTTCATAACCATGTGCAGAAATCTGTACCCTTTATTTACAATCCAATTTATGTGCTTACCCCAATGAAGCTCTTTCCTTACATTAACACCTCGGTACTTACAGTGTTTCACACCATTCGTAACAGGGACTGGCTGCATAAAGAATGGCATCACTAGCATCGCTCATTCTCAAAGCCAAGGATGAGACCTAACCGGTCAATGAAAGTAACAAATTTAATTTAGGACATAGGTTTACCAGAAGACTCAGTGCACTGTAAACACTACACCTCGCCAGCAAATGCATACTCTGATACAAGATACAAAATGGAAACATTTCTGCATGATTCTCACCAGCCTTCTGCGAGGAGACAGTAGCAGTAGGAAAATACGGTCAACTATACAAAAAAATGTATAAAATATATACCGTATGTATCACTGCTCATTCAATCTTTCAATAAACTGAGCGATTCTAATCATCCTGTGCTTACGTGCTTTACCTTTCTCTACGAGTTCGTTCTCCCCCACACTTAGAGATATGTTCATTAATATTGTTAATTGAATAGCATCACCTGACAACGAGTTACATAGCTTTGTGCAGAGCCAATTAAACAAAGTCAGAGATACGAATATAGGGCGGAAAAAGAAAACCACCATCTTAGCAGCAGAACGGGATTCAAGTCATAAGTGGTGGAAGAGATCAATACCTATGATAATGATGATGATAACGACGACGTGTGGCCTTTGGAAATTGAGGAAGAAGTGTTTCTGGAGGAAGATCAGGTCAGTATATTGGGTTATTGTCTCCATGGAAGGGAGCCTTGTTAGATGGGACGTGGAATAACGGTTAATTAGCTCTTCCGGCTGCGTTGTAATCTCTACAGCTTACGTACGTTCTCCGCTGATGTGAAATGCCAGTCAAGCAGATCATTCGTCAGAACGGACCGGACTATGTAAAGGTATGTCGAACTTTTAGTTCTTGGACTGAAGCCTCCTATCAATAGTACTAAAAGTTCTCTTTTGTCAGTCAAGTATGGTGCACCTCAGGGTTCTGTACTGGGTCCTGCAATATTTAATATTTTTGTTAATGAACTTTTTATCTTAATCTTGAGGTAATCTGATTCTGTTCTCTGTGTTTTTTTTTACTCTCGAGAAAATCAAGATATTGTGATACATGAAATGAGCAACTACCTCTCTGTATTAACTGAATGGTTTAATATTGTAATTATATTACAATCAACTCTATAAACCTGTTTTTATACATTTACGGAGAGCTGGAGGTATATTTATAGGGACGAGTAATACGCTGACTCTTAATGATGATCAACGTAAAACAAGCTGATTGTATTAAATATTTAGGTGTTCTTATAACCTCCCCACTAGACTGGGACCATCATTTGCAATTTATCAAGAGAAAAATAGTGACTACTATAGGTGTAATGAACAGACTACGTGGAATAATTCCTGATTCTAACTTTAAGTGTATTTAATTCATAGCTATCTACAATACACTAATGCAGTATAGAGTTGCTCCACCCAAATTCAAATAGCAGAACACATTTTTTTTTTCAAAATAAAGCACTCAGAGCCCTTTATAGTTTTCCATCCCTGACGTCCAGACAAATAATATTATCAATAGGCATTCCTCCAGTTAGTTTATCTCTTGCATACTCTTTGTTATCATTTGCGATAAAAATTAAACGTAGTTCGGCTCTGGTAAAAATAAAACTAAAATTAACCAGTAATTCACCTATTCATGATCATGCAGCACGGCAATCTGGAAACTTACATTTCCCTAAAATACAGTGAAGTATTGAAATAATGGTGTACTGTATAGGGCTATAATAGCACTTAATGCAATTCCAGACTCGATGAAAGCTTGTCGCCGGGCTGAGTGGCTCAGACGGTTGAGGCGCTGGCCTTCTGACCCCAACTTGGCAGGTTCGATCCTGGCTCAGTCCGGTGGTATTTGAAGGTGCTCAAATTCGCCAGCCTCGTGTCGGTAGATTTACTCGCACGTAAAAGAACTCCAGCCGGACTAAATTCCGGCACCTCGAAGTCTCCGAAAACCGTAAAGGTAGTTAGTGGGACGTAAAGCAAATAGCAATATAATAAAAAGGTTGTCAGAATTTCAGTAAATTCATAAGAATTATTAAGAAACATTTATGGACAAAATGTAATGCTCTTGGATTTTGTCTGTTTAGGTGAATTTGTTATCAGGTTTTATTTCGAGCTATATGGTTATGTTTATGTAAACTTTTAAACACACAATTGTATCCTTGAAAAATGTTGTATTTTAAATATAAATTATTATTGTACTAGCATATGTGCCCGTGCTTCGCTACGGTATTCTACATTGTATTACGAATTTATACGTAAATTACTGTACATGCGGTGAGTGACATTTTATTAAATTGCATGTCTCTTAGCGTTATCGAATAAACACCATGGAGAGGTCCCTATACATTCCTTCCCAAGCAAGGTGCCAGTTATGGAGTTGTAATGATAACGGCAGGCTCACTTGCGGACTGCTATTCATAATTGAGTTGGGAAGTTACAACAAAATGGCAGGCCCCCTTGCCTACTGGCAGTCACAATCAATTTGGGGATTTTCGTTACAGTGGCAGGCCCATTTCCAAATTCCATACGTATTCCAGTTGAGAAGCTTTCATTATAATGGCAGGCACCTTCCCTACTGCCAGTCAAAGTTGAGTTATGCTGTTATTACAATGATGGGCCCATTTTCCTAATGCCAGTCAGCTTACTGCTAATCACACTCGAGTTCGTGAGTTTCGATTATAATACTAGGCCCCTTTGCCTAATGCCAGTCACATTTTAAATGGGTACATTTGTTTAAAATGGCGCGCACACTTGCCTACTGTCAGACACAATCAGGTAGGGGAGATTTGACAAAATTGCATGCTCCCATGCCTTCTGCTAGTAAAACCGAGGAGGGAATTATTCATTAAAATGGTAGACACTCCTAAATAATGCCAATTACATGGGAATTCGAGAATGATCCCATTCCTGCCAGTCAAAGTAGATGCGGGGAGAGCTGATTAAAACTGGAGACGCCTTTCTGCTGACAGTCACTATTAATTTGTAAAGTATTAAAAATAATGACTGATACAACCTTTATAGATTGCTACAAATCGACTTCACCGAATATAGATCGATATACGAAAGTATGTGTACGTTTACAATATTCCACACATTTATTTACTGATTAACTGCTGCTTAACGGTACGTCATATCGGCAAACGAGCAAAATAAGACGCATCATTTATTGATGTAAATGGTAGATAGGTCATATTACCGTATCTCCTCTATGTATGAGCTAGATTGAGTCAGAAAATTTGAACTGGGTGAAATTTGGGTACATTTTCATCACATTATATTATTTTTCTAATACTTATGTGGAAGCTAAAATCATGAAATTTGGCTCGCTTATGGCCATCGGTCGTGTAAATTTTTGCTCCAAATTCTATGAATCTGTCTTTCCTTTATGTGTGTCAAACTATGAAATATACGCGTAAAAATCACAAAATGTACGTACCATCGATAAATACAGCCAAATCTAACGGGTAAGGGAGAGAAATACGACAAAAAGTCATAGGACCAAAGTTGTAGATTACTCCAATTGTGCCATCCGTATTTTGATACGATTTACCGCTTAGTCATCAAATACGTCGAAAGGAAGCTCTGCACCATCATTAAAATTGCCTCCATATTTCGATATTTTTCGGTGGTTAAAAGTGAACAATTTAAACATCTTGCAATTTCTTCCATCGATTACAGGATAAAAAGCTATAACTTAATTTCACCAAATTTAAATTTTCTAGCTCGTCTGGTAGATTGCACAGCCATTTAGATTTGCCGCGAAGGGGGATAAAAATTAGGAATTTCCTGAAATTTTTAAGCTCACGAAACCTATAGGTTATCGCTTTGGATGATAATATACGGCTACGTTCTTTTGATTAAAACTGGAAGCGCCCTCCTGCTGACAGTCACTATCAATTTGTAAAATATTAAAAATAATGACTAATACAATGACTAATGACTGAGCCCAAAATTTGAAGCCTCCCAGCGAGCCTCCCTCGGAGAATGTTGAGAATTTTCGATTTTTCTAGGGATCCTGAGGTCATCAACTTCTCTGGTACCAAGTTATAAGTTTCTGAGATGCCTGGAAGTGCCTGATTAATTCAGGTCTATTTTTATAATTATACCTTTACTAGCAAATGTACCCGTGCTTCGCTATGGTATTCTACCATGTATACGGATTTCTACGTAAATTACTGTACTCGCAGTGAGTAAGATATATTGAATTGCGTGTCTCTTAGCACAATCCGAGAAACGAAATAAGGAGGACGCCATACGTTAAATCCAATGTAAGGTGGCATTGGGGAGGATTTGATGAAAATTACAGGCCACATTTTCTACTTCCATTCAAAATCGAGTTCGAAAATTTCTACTATAACAGCAGGCCCACTTGCCAACTGTCATTAACAATAGCGATGGAGAGTTTTCATTATAAATGAAGGCCCCTTTTCCTAATGACAATTACAATCGAGTTGGAGAGATTTGATTATAATCGAGAAATGCAGCTCTATCTAACGTATAAAGAACAGAGATACGACAAAATGTCAAGGGCTCAAAGTTAAAGATCTCTAAAAATTGAGTGGCGATTGTGTAATCTGCTCTCTGATACATACCGTTTAGGCAGCAGTTGCCCTGAAACGAAGATCTGCAAACGTCATTAAAATTGCCTCCACATTTCGATATTTTCCGGGGCCGAAAAGTTGTAGCCTGCATTTGAACAGCTTGGAATTCTTTCCTCAAACGAAAGAGTGTCCAGGTTTCGCGACTGGCTATCACATACATACGGAGTAATTTTTTTGCTAGTTGCTTTACGTCGCACCGACACAGATAGGTCTCATGGCGACGATGGGACAAGAAAGGCCTAGGAGTTGGAAGGAAGCGGCCGTGGCCTTAATTAAGGTACAGCCCCAGCATTTGCCTGGTGTGAAAATGGGAAACCACGGAAAACCATCTTCAGGGCTGCTGACGGTGGGACTCAAACCCACTGTCTCCCGGATGCAAGCTCACAGCCGCGGCCCCTGACCGCAAGACCAACTCGCCCGGTAAGGAGTAATTAAGGAAGAAAGTAATAGAGTTAAGAAAGTTGAAAATAATAGAAAATAGGATTATAACTGAGGACGACCGGTTAGGACGGATATGTAAATCCCAAGTGGATGTATTTGAAAATGATTTGTCCGTCACAAAATTGTAATGACATGATTTACGGACACAAAAATGCGATAACAGAGGAGAAATTTAGGCGCAGGGATTCTTAGGCAAGGATATGAGAAGATGCATTATGTTGTTATTACTTAAGCCTAAAGACACAAGGCAGAGGCAAGAAATTAAAGCGGGAAACAGAAGTAGAAGAGAAATACAGTAAAAATTATAGCGAATGCCAGAAAATATCTTACGGTGTCAATAATGGGCTACACTCCGGGGTACTGTTCAAATATTAACAGTCACCCTTATAGCTATTGCCAACGGCCGTAGCCGTGTTGAAACACCGGAACCCGTGAGATCTCCGAAGTTAAGCAACATTAGGCGTGGTCAGGAGTTGGATGGGTTGTCACGCGCTGTTGGTGGGGGTAAGGGAATGGAGGAGCGGAAAGGAGCTGGCCACCCTACCGCACGTAAACTCAGGCTCAGGAACACCTCTGCGGAGGTTAGGACCTGCCTTCGGGCAGAATAATACTTACCTTACCTTATTGCTATTTCGAGTACGAGTGTGACCTCCAACTGCATTACGCAAATTTCCCGCAGAATGGCAGCTTGACGTCTGTCTCGTTTTCTGCCCACAGAACAACCACGCGTTTACAGGAATGATGACAGAAATGGCGTTAGGTTACTTCCCTGCTGGCAAGTAGCCATAGACGTTGCCATTGTAAATGGTAGGTTCGTTGTCGGTCTGTCGGTCACTCAATGCAGACCATGAATGCCGCAGAAAATAGTAATTTTCTCTGCCATTTGAAGAGTAAGCTAAATTAATTATGTACGCAGCAAAGGTTGTTGAAAATGAAGGGACGTTTCACACATAGTCCGCGGATTTTTCAGGAAATCAATAGAATAAAAGAAAATGAAGGTAACTCTACCGGTGTTCATATAAACCCCCAGTCTGTTCAGCGATTATTAAATCATATGCATATCAACACCTTCTCCTGGATGAGTATACTCTAAATATACAGTTTGGTCGAGATCTATCCAGCCGTTTCGGCGTGATGGTGGAACAAACAGACACGAAAAATAAATTAAAAACACTGATACGGTCTTCAGTTGTCCTAAAACGGATGGATATCTGAAAAATTGTCAAAACAAATGAAATTTCAGACAGCAGACCTCCTACAACTTTATTTATATAGATGCAGATAAGCATAGGCTCGTATACCGGTATAAGAGCAGACTTTCATTTCGAGATTTACTGCTCCTAAACGGTACGTCATATCAACAAACGGTTTCTGCTATCAAACGCCCCTGTTTTTTTGTTCTACATGTTTGGTCCTGAAACATTTTCTCGTTTGTCCCGTATTTATGGGTTCGATTGAGTTGGAAAATTTGAATGAGGTGAAATTTGGGTACTATTATAACACTTTACATTATTTTTCGTATACTTATGTGGAAGCTAGAATCATAAAATTTGGCTCGCATATGGCCATCGGTTGTGTCAATGTTTGTGCCAAATTCTATTACTATCACTCCTATATGTGTGTCAAACTATGAAAAATACGCGTAAAAGTCACAAAATTTACGTACAATCGAGAAACACAAACAAATCTAACATATAAGGGAGAGAGATACGATAAAAAGTCATAGGAACAAAGTTGTAGATCACTCCAACTTGAACCAAGATTGTGCCATCCGTATTTTGATACCACTTACTGTTTACCCACCAAATACCTCGAAAGGAAGGTCTGCACCGTCATTAAAATTGCCTCCATATTTCGAAATTTTTCGGGAGTGAAAAGTGAAAAATTTAAACATCTTGGATTTTTCCACTGGTTACAGGCTAAAAGCTATAATTTCGCCAAATTTTCCAGCTCGTCTGGCAGATTGTGCCGTCATCTTGATTTGGGGAGGGGGTAAACATGATGAAATTCCTAAGCGTTTATAAGCCCACGAAACCTATATAAATACATACGATTGCGTTCTTATGCTTAGCCCAAAATTTGAAGCCCCCAGCGTATCCACCTAAGGGAATTTTGGGAATGTAATATTTTTCTAGGGAGCCTGAGGTCATCAGCATCTCTAGTTTAAACAACTGTGCCAATGAGATGTTTTTCAAAATTCATAAAACTGTAAACAAAGTTGTGAAAAATGTATCCATCTTCATTATTTACCAATCTTCAAGAGCATCAACTGTTAGATAAGAGTTTTCACATGTCCAGATTTTGTTCATTTGCGATAAAAACCCCCCTTTCTAGAGAACCATTTGTTCCAAGACGAGAAAATATGAGCTGTACTACTAGTGAGAGTTGATCGTTTGAGTTCCAGTGTATGGGACCCTCACCAGAATTACTTGATTCGAGAACTGGAAAAAGTCCAAAGAATAGCAACTCGATTTGTTCTGGCTCATTTCCGACAAAAGAGTAGCGTTACGAAAATGTCGCAAACTTTGGGCTGGGAAGACTTGGGAGAAAGGAGACGAGCTGCTCGACTAAGTGGTATGTTCCGAACTGTCAGTGGAGAGAGGTAGTGGAATGACATTAGTAGACGAATAAGTTAGTTTTTTTAATCTTATAAACAACATTCTAGGGGACACGTTGTCTGTAATGAAGGTTTTTCGCCAAATTTTAATATATTTAGCCGTTTCAGGTCAATTCAAGATCCTATCAGTAGTTTTTAGCTTTCGTGTTTTTTTTTTTTTTTGTTTGTTTGTTTGTTACACCATCACGGGTAAACGGCTGAATAGATCTCGACCAAAGTTCTATTTAGAGTCTACTCATCCAGAACCGGTTTTAAATATGCATTCCATTTAAAAATCACTGAATAGACTGGGGGTTTATAAGAAGACTATACGAGTTTTTTTTTTCAGTTTTATCTTACACTGTACCGAGCTCGATAGCTGTAGTCGCTTAAGTGCGGCCAGTATCCAGTATTCGGGAGATAGTAGGTTCGAACCCCACTGTCGACAGCCCTGAAAATGGTTTTCCGTGGTTTCCCATTTTCACATCAGGCAAATGCTGGGGATGTACCTTAATTAAGGCCACGGCTGTTTCCTTCGCACTCCTAGCCCTTCCCTGTCCCATCGTCGCCATAAGACCTACCTGTGTCGGTGCGACGTAAAGCAACTAGCAAAAGAAAAAATATATATCTTACACTGTTGATTATATATCGACCAAACTTTATACTTAGAATTTACTCGCCCAGGTGTGAGTTCCGATATGCATACCATTTAAGCATCACTTAACAGACTGGGTGTTTATAAGAAGACCAGAATAGTTTTTATCAATTTTATCTTACACTATTGGTTATATTTCGCCCAAACTTTTGTATTTAGAGCCTACTCATCCAGGCACAGGTTTCGATATGCATATCATTAAAAATACTGAATATACTGGGAGTTTATTGGAAACCAGAAGAGTATTTTTCATTTTATCCTACACTATTCATTATATGTAAAATCTGTAGACTATATGTGAAATCTCTCTTCATTTTAAATATTTTTCGTTATGTACATAATTTTGCTTGCTCTTCAAATGACTGTAAATTACTATTTCCTACGGGCTTCATGCTGACGAACACCCTCGCATAAGTACAGTTATTTGAAGGATCCATAGCAGGATGCATCATTTCTCTCGGCTGTTAAAAGTACCCCCACCTAATGCATCTGAACACCGAGGTAATATGAGGTAGAACTTTTCCCTTTGGTGTCTGTCTGTCTGTCTGTCTGTCTAGTTATCTGCCTGTATGTATATTCCTAAAAGTGGAAAACTGCTGGACTTATTTCTACCAAACTACGTGTTTGGATTCTACTCATTCACGATTGTGTTATCAGGTACATATGATGTCATGGTAATCACATGGAGTTGGTATTTATTAGAAGATTGTTCTCAAATATTTTCGTTAACATCATCATCATCATCATCTGTTTACCCTCCAGGTTCGGTTTTTCCCTCGGACTTAGCGAGGGATCCCACCTCTACCGCCTCAAGGGCAGTGTCCTGGAGCTTCAGACTCTTGGTCGGGGGATACAACTGGGGAGTATGACCAGTACTTCGCCCAGGCGGCCTCACCTGCTATGCTGAACAGGGGCCTAGTGGAGGGATGGGAAGATTGGAAGGGATAGGCAAGGAAGAGGGAAGGAAGCGGCCGTGGCCTTAAGTTAGGTACCATCCCGGCATTCGCCTGGAGGAGAAGTGGGAAACCACGGAAAACCACTTCCAGGATGGCTGAGGTGGGAATCGAACCCACCTCTACTCAGTTGACCTCCCGAGGCTGAGTGGACCCCGTTCCAGCCCTCGTACCACTTTTCAAATTTCGTGGCAGAGCCGGGAATCGAACCCGGACCTCCGGGGGTGGCAGCTAATCACGCTAACCACTACACCACAGAGGCGTTCGTTAACATTAGGTCTATAAAATACTGTATACAACAAACGTTTAAGAATATGTTATTCCAATCCTTTATGCCATGTACGTATTATCGTACGACGGATAATAACGCAGATGATTACGAAAAATTTGATTTTTAGTCCAAGTCCCGTGGAACATGTGAATGTCATTTCTGGATAGGCAACTGGAAAAACTAAAGACCCATTTTACTCTTTTCGATAGGACAAATATTAAGGGAGATATCATCAATATCAAAGTCCCACCCTATTGGTTAGGGATACAATATGCAATATGAGAACCATGGAGAATTTGACACAACTTAGGACCAGGAACTGTACAGTACAATAAATTAGGAAATTGTCATCATTCTCTCTCTCGACTTTGTTCAGCTTCATCATATTTCACGTTACTGCCACGCGTTTTCGTACGAAGATATTTTAACATTTCGCATTAAACGTGTGAACAGAGCCGTGTTACTTCGCATTAATTACTGAAGGTAACAAATAATACACTGCAAATTCCCATGCGAACAACGGGTAAAAGTGCAAATAAATAAATAAATAAATAAATAAATAAATAAATAAATAAATAAATAAATAAATAAATAAATAAATAAATAAATAAATAAATAAATAAATAAATAAATACGTACTGGAAGAAAAGGAAAGAACAAAGAAGGAGGAATTGAAATTGGCACGTGGTCCTCTGGTGGCCCATTCGAAAGAAGAAATAAATAAATAAATAAATAATTAAATACATACATTTCCTTTACCTTTACCTCGTACATTCCATGGGAATTAACTTCAGGGTAAGCCATTGTTTAAAACTGTTATGTGGATGCCCATTTCTATTGGAATAATCTTTATACTGCATGCTTCTGGGGTAGTCTGTAGATATAAATGAAGAGATGCTTTGGAAGGAGACATTTCAAAAATGTAATATCTGGTTCCTCACGAGAAGAACTTCATTATGCAATAACCTCACCCTTAATTAAATGTTCTGTGATGCAAGGATGAACGTGAAATTCTTTATGAAGTTAAAGAGAACTCAATAAAAGTGATTGTGGAGAAGATGAACGGTAAATGTCAGTTTATTTGAAGCCATTGCCTGACATCTGATTAAGGTCATCAATTAGATCAGTGACACTTGAGCAATCACAGTCTCTTGCGAGAAAAATTCTTATGTAGACTGGGGGCATAGGGAAAACTTGTAGAACATATAAAAGGTAGGTTTATCTGTATTCCACCGAGCTTGATAGCTGCAGTCACTTAAGCGCGGCCAGTATCCAGTATTCGGGAGATAGTGGTTCGAGCTCCACTGTCGGCAGCCTTGAAGATGGTTTTCCGTGGTGTCCCATTTTCACACCAGGCAAATGCTGGGGCTGTACCTTAATTAAGGCTACAGCCGCTTCCTGTACCATCGTCGCCATAAGTCCTATTTACGTCAGTGCGACGTAAAGCTTCTTATAAAAAAAATCTGAATTCCATCATACAATTGAACTGAAGTTAAGTGTCGAGGAACATATCTATCTTCTGTGGCACTGGGCTGCATAAGTTATCTAACGAACTATTTAGGCCTACCTGATCACCAGCGGCCAATTTTTGTCTCGAGAGGATGTTTTTCGAAATTCTTTTTCCACTGTTCAATAGGAGGGCTCCGTATTTCATGTTTCATAATACTTTCCTCTTTGCACACTCTGAAGAGCTTGTGGATGTGATTTTTGTAGAACATGTGGACCTGGCGCAGTTTTACCGCCAGATACCCTTTCTGACACTACCTACTACGCTGCTCGGAAAATTTTTTGCACATTACGTTTTCACACGGTATACAGTATGTCATGGCACGTCAAACAGGTTTACAGGATGCACTGTAGGGCAGTGTCACAGGCACATAGAGACCCTAAACCCAGATCAGGCTCGGTACTTGCCCGATAGGTGTGAACTGTTGTGTCGCTAAATTTAACATCAACACTTGTAAGGTCGATGGTATACAGAGTGGTAGTGATGGGAATATCGAATGTTTTTAACTATCGGTAGACTACCATAGTTCCACAGTCTTCATTCGATTTGAAACCGGTTATACCGAGCTCGATAGCTGCAGTCGCTTAAGTGCGGCCAGTATCCAGTATACGGGAGATAGTAGGTTTGAACCCCACTATCGGCAGCCCTGAAAATGGTTTTCCGTGGTTTCCCATTTTCACACCAGGCTGTACCTTAATTAAGGCCACAGCCGCTTCCTTCCCAATCCTAGCCCTTCCTTGTCCCATCGTTGCCATAAGACCTATGTGTGTCGGTGCGACGTAAAGCAACTAGCAAAAGAAAAAAAAACCGGTTATAAAGTAGTAATATACGTCCTATGCTGCGGTAGTACTAGTAACTAGTAGTAAATAATTTGCTAGTAACTACCTAAATGTGGAATGTTGTATCATACTAGCGTGTTTATTTTATTGGTAGTGATATACGCGGAAATATTGAGACCAGTGACAAATGTTAAACAATGTTCGAGTGAAGTGATTGGGAACTGAAATACGTTGGTCTATAAAACAAGATAAAATGTCCCGACTAAAGTAATTGTGGTTATTACATTTCATTTTAAATAAAATGTTTTTTTGTGTTTCTAACCACAGGTTAATGAATGTAAGGTCATCTGTTCATAAAATAAGAAATGCTAGGTAATTTCAGACGGAGGTTAGGTTTACACCTTATAGTAATGACACCACATATTAAAGTAATGTGAATACAGCAAACTAAACTAAATGAAAAGACAGCATATTTTCCTAGGACCAAATAATAATGCATATATTAATTTTAAGATAATGCCATTCATTTAAGGTTAATGTTCAACCATTAGAGCTTCATGGTTAGTATATGGAAAGTATTTATAAAAACTATAATATGATTATCTACTGATGAAGTGCACACTATTAAAATTGCATTTATCATTATACAACTTTGAGTCAGGTGGCGATTTCAGCGCTCACTAGTGGAAACAGTTGGAGTTTGCGATCCGAATGGAAAACCGAATGCAAACAGAAACAATCGGTTGTAACGGTAGTTGACGACTATCAAATAATTCGGTAGTTTTCATTCGATAGTCCCGTCACTACAGAGAGGTCAGAACAACGTGGACCAGTTATATGAGCGTTAGAGGGTTGGTCATACTGATAACTAATTAGATACCTCGCCCCGTTGTCATTTTATCCAATCAGATCACTTCACGAGTGACTTCAGATGGGCTTTGCAAGGCGGTGTTGCTAAATCTGCACTTGCTTATGGCCGGCTTGAGGACACCAATAGAAGAAATAAATTTCTCCAGGGGAGGAAGTGAACAAGGCTCGGCCTAGTAAGCCCGCTACGGTGGTATTGGCTGAAACACACGGTGTGTTAGTGTTTGATGCTCATTTCTCGACATGGCCCTCAAGCCCGACCAAGCCATGTGCAGATTTTGCAACACCGCCTCGTAAACCCCATTTGAACTCGCCCGCGAAGCGATTTGATTGGTTAACTTCAGCGGCTGATAAAATGACAATGGAGCGAGATATCGACGTACAGTTTTTTTCAAATTACCTATCAGTATGAACAACGTTCTATCGCTCTCATATTCGATTCACGTTGTTTTCAACCACCCTGTATAGACAGCACTTGTAGGACTTCAGTAAACACGACTACTGCTACTGACTACATTCGAATTGTGTCATTGCTAGAGGAGGGTTGGTGACTAGTGAATGTCGTCGCTCGTGTTTGAGTGAGTGAGAGTGATGTCTCCAGAGTTTGGAAGAACTTCAGGGAGACACAAACGGTTGCTGGTTGACAACGGCCGAGAAGTCCACGCAAAACAACTGGCATGAAGTATCAGTATTTCAGCGCGTAGTAGGCCCATTCTTACTGCCACCTCGTTCCAACATGATCTTCCAAGGGTCACTAGAGAGAAAAAAAAACTATATAATTGTTCAGAAAGGATGCTAGAAGTACAGGATATAGACTTAGAAGGAGAGACGTTAGAATGTTAGAAGTGGGACTTGCAACCCGGAAGAATTAGAATGGGAAAAGCGACTGGGATTGATGAAGTTAGTGTGGAGATGATCATAGCCGCTGGACCTGCTGGTCTACAATGATCGTATGAAGTGATAAACCGAACACGTCAGAGGAACAGTGAAATTTGCAGAAATAACGGAAGAAATTTAAGGGGCACGATTGTGATAGTTTGGCTGTTTCACCTGAAAAGAGGAGTATTACGTGGGGAAGAAGGCGATGGGTATGGAGACTAAAGAGAGGGAGACCCAAAAGAAGGTGGAGGGAAGACCTGAAGGAAAAGAACTTACATGAGGAGTGGTCACTGAATAGAGAGTAATCAAAGAAGCGACCCTGTATAAAAGCAGGAAAAGCTAGAATAAGAGCAATTGTGGTTTGGGGAACGGACACTAAATAAGACCAACTGGACATACTGAATGAGAAAATTATAAAATATGGTATAGAATTCAGTGTGGAGAAGAGCAAGACGATAGTGTTGACAAGAGGTGATAGAGTAGGGAAAGGAAGAATAAATATTGGATCAGAACGTTGAAATTGTGGAAAGCTTCAAAAAGCTGGAAAACGAAACCATGCAAATTTAAAACTGGATATAGAAGTTGTCAAAAGGGTGCAAGAGGCAAATTTATTCTACCAGTTTCGAAGACAGAGGTACCAAAGAAGTGTAAGATAAAATACTGTATACTGTGCAATATGTACTGTATTGTTCTCCCATATTGACATATGTAGAGGAATCCTGGACATTGACTGTAGTCACGTCCTAGTTCGTGAACCATGGGCAACGGCTGAGTGGCCTAGTAAGTGGTCCTGAGAGTCGGGACACCAGTTGCTATGGAATGGGAGTGGGCATCTCGGACATTCTGAGTCGTGGCCCTCCTTGTGCTCAGGCGGCTAGGACTATACAATTCACCGGTGGTTCATAACCCGTTAGAGGAGAGATCCTCACTTGGACTATGTGCAAGTAGGGCAGCATCCTGCTTCATGAATTTACCGAGCTCAGAACACTTTAAGCAAGCCTCGGACCTATGGGAGTAATGGAGTCCCACTCCCATTTGACAGGCGAGGGACTCCTTTGAAACAACTTGGCGAACGAAATGGAATTCGATGGGGAGCTATCAATATTAATGGGGCTTATGGAAGAAAGAAGGTAGAACTGGCTGAGTCAGCAAAGAGGATGCATCTGGATGTGCTAGGAGTAAGTGATATTCGGGCAAGGGGAGATAATGAGGAAGAGTTGGGAGATTATAAAGTGTACTTGACGGGTGTTAGAAAGGGAAGGGCAGAGTCTGGGGTAGGGCTCTTTATCAGGAATACCATTGCACGCAAAAGTCAGGTGAACTCATAATAGATCCCAGGGAATCACTGGAGAGGTGGAGGGAATATTTTGAACATCTTCTCAATGTAAAAGGAAATCATCCTGGTGGTGTTGCAAACAGCCAAGTTCATGGGGAGGAGGAAAATGAGTTTGGTGAAATTATGCTTGAGGAAGTGGAAAGGATGGTAAATAAACTCCATTGTCATAAGGCAGCAGGAATAGATGAAATTAGACCTGAAATGGTGAAGTATAGTGGGAGGCAGGGATGAAATGGCTTCATAGAGTGGTAAAATTAGCGTGGAGTGTTGGTAAGGTACCTTCAGATTGGACAAAAGCAGTTATTGCACCTATCTGTAAGCAAGGGAACAGGAAGGATTGCAACAACTATCGAGGTATCTCATTGATTAGTATACCAGGCAAAGTATTCACTGGCATCTTGGAAGGGAGGGTGCGATCAGTCGTTGAGAGGAATTTGGATGAAAACCAGTGTGGTTTCAGACCACAGAGAGGCTGTCAGGATCAGATTTTCAGTATGCGCCAGGTAATTGAAAAATGCTACGAGAGGAATAGGCAGTTGTGTTTATGTTTCGTAGATCTAGAGAAAGCATATGACAGGGTAGCGAGGGAAAAGATGTTCGCCATACTGGGGGACTATGGAATTAAAGGTAGATTATTAAAATCAATCAAAGGCATTTATGTTGACAATTGGGCTTCAGTGAGAATTGATGGTAGAATGAGTTCTTGGTTCAGGGTACTTACAGGGGTTAGACAAGGCTGTAATCTTTCACCTTTGCTGTTCGTAGTTTACATGGATCATCTGCTGAAAGGTATAAAATGGCATGGAGGGATTCAGTTAGGTGGAAATGTAGTAAGCAGTTTGGCCTATGCTGACGACTTGGTCTTAATGGCAGACTGTGCCGAAAGCCTGCAGTCTAATATCTTGGAACTTGAAAATAGGTGCAATGAGTATGGTATGAAAATTAGCCTCTCGAAAACTAAATTGATGTCAGTAGGTAAGAAATTCAACAGAATTGAATGTCAGATTGGTGATACAAAGCTAGAACAGGTCAATAATTTCAAGTATTTAGGTTGTGTGTTCTCCCAGGATGGTAATATAGTAAGTGAGATTGAATCAAGGCGTAGTAAAGCTAATGCAGTGAGCTCGCAGCTGCGATCAACAGTATTCTGTAAGAAGGAAGTCAGCTCCCAGACAAAACTATCTTTACATCGGTCTGTTTTCAGACCAACTTTGCTTTACGGGAGCGAGAGCTGGGTGGACTCAGGATATCTTATTCATAATTTAGAAGTAACAGACATGAAAGTAGCAAGAATGATTGCTGGTACAAACAGGTGAGAAAATGGCAGGAAGGTACTCGGAATGAGGAGATAAAGGCTAATTTAGGAATGAACTCGATGGATGAAGCTGTACGCATAAACCGGCTTCGGTGTTGGGGTCATGTGAGGCGAATGGAGGAGGATAGGTTACCTAGGAGAATAATGGACTCTGTTATGGAGGGTAAGAGAAGTAGAGGGAGACCAAGACGACGATGGTTAGACTCGGTTTCTAACGATTTAAAGATAAGAGGTATAGAACTAAATGAGGCCACAACACTAGTTGCAAATCGAGGATTGTGGCGACGTTTAGTAAATTCTCAGAGGCTTGCAGAACGCTGAAAGGCATAACAGTCTATAATGATAATGTATGTATGTATAATAATAATAACAAAATGAAATGGCGTATGGCTTTTAGTGCCGGGAGTGTCCGAGGACTTGTGCAGCTCGCCAGGTGCAGGTCTTTTGATTGACTCCCGTAGGCGACCTGCGCGTCATGATGAGGATGGACTGATGATTAATACGACACATACATCCAGCCCCCGTGCCAGCGAAATTCCCTGCCGGGAATCGAACCCGGGACCCCTGTGACCAAAGGCCAGTACGCTAAACATTTAGCCATGGAGCCGGACATCGAAACAGATGATGGTGGCTAAGTCTAAGGGAAAGAGAGCAAGACGGAGACCCACAATAAGATTGATAGGCTTGATTAAGACCTGTTTAAATGAGAGAATGGAATCTGGAATGAAACAGAAGCTGGAGCTGGATTTATTTATTTAGCGTATGGCTTTTTAGATACATTCTGAACAACATAATTATATTATTACTATATTATAAATAAACGTCTAGTTCTTGGATGTATCTGATGGAATTCGGGGTTGTCACAAGAAATTCCTCATACTCTCCTCCGTAAGCTCTATTTCTGCAGTCTCCCCTAATATGCTGAATGGTCTACCGTGGTGCGTCGCAGTCACATGCGGGTGAGGATTGCACTCCCCACTTGAAGAGTGAGTCTCCACATCTTCCATGCCCTGTTCTCAACCGATTGAGCGTCGTCCATACCTTACGAGGTCGATCAAACCCAGGGACCGTCTCGGAAATGCAAGGTAACAGCTGGCATGTTTCTAGTGCATTTTGAAGTCATTCTCTTCCCCAGGAATCAGTGATGTTAGATCTAGTGGTATTATTTCCAAGTGTGAGGGGAGAATGTCTTCTGTTGATCCTGAGGTCAGGAATATCAGCATGAAGTGGTAGTCCAGGGTTTGCTAAGATCATATTGAATTCCCTAATCAATTCTTTTTTTCTTCGCAGATTTGGGTATGGCATGTGACTTAGGACAGGCAGCCAGATGATGGGTGTATACCTGATTGTTCCTGAAATAATACGTTTAAGGATAAGGGGATGATAGTGATGATGATTGTTGTATGGAAGAATATCAATTGGAAAGGAGACTTACAAAACAGTGTTAATGTCCATTACGTGGTCAAAAACCTCCCAATGCTACATTAAAGTACAAAAAACACCTTCATGACAGCGACAGATCTCACCATCCACAAATTCCGGTCACCCCTCACACTGACATTATTGCCTATGCTAAAAAGAAATTATACCAACAGTGGAAGATGAAATGGCTTCAAACTTCAAACAGCAAACTCCATTAAGTAACAATGGAATCTACAGTGCAACACTATCTTCACAACCTTCACAGGCAATATCTAGAATACATATCAGCCATTCCAAGATAAATTACAGCTACCTCTTTGAGAAGAAACTTCCTCCCATGTGTACAACATGCAATAGTGTGTTGACTGTGAAGCACATCATTACCGACTGTTCACTGTACGACATACGTGTCAGTAAAACGGTCTACCTAAGGATATTAAGAAGGCACTCTCATCTCCTTCACTGTGCAAACAAATTATCAAGTTTTTCAAAGACACTGGTCTGTATTCAAAAATGTAACTGTTCAGTTTAAAATACCGAAATCTTTTATATTCCTCTCAGTCTTCACTCTACTGTAATTTAATGTAAATTCTACAATTAGAAGCCACGATAAGACCTTAGGGTTAAAGTGAATCTAAACTTTTTAAAAAAATATTCCGGTCGGTAATTACGGAATAATAGAACACCACTGATTGGAACCATCTGACAGGGTAGAAATAGCCTGTTTGGACATCCCCGAATCGTTTTGGGCAGCATGAAACTAAATCCAGGGACAATGCAAGGACGTGTAACATTCCGAGTCAACTGTCTGAGACTGCGGAAATTAGCAAACAACGTAGCTTCTGTATCAATGCAGTCTATATCCCACATCACGCAGACAAGGAAATCTGCTAAAAGTTGATCCAGTACTGGGTTCTGGGCTGAAATTGTTAAATGGGGGCTGATAGTGCTGGCATTGGTTGATTTAAAGTTTATTTCTTTACGGCGTGAAAGCTCCTTAAATTAAATTAATTGTCACCAGGGTGAGTGGCTCAGACCGTCAATACGCTGGCCTTCTGATCCCAACATGGCAGGTTCGATCCTGGCCCATTCCGGTGGTATCTGAAGGTGTTCAAATACGACATCCTCGTGTTGGTACATATACAGGAACGTAAAAGAACTCCTGCGGGACTAAATTCCGGCATCTAGGCGTCTACGAAAACAGTAAAAGTAGTTAGTGGGACGTAAAGCCAATGACATTATTATTATTATTATTTATTTATTTATTTATTTATTTATTTATTTACTTTTCTTAATCTGTTTACCTTCCGGGGTCAGTTTTTGCCTCAGACTCGGCGAGGGACCCCGCCTCTACCGCCTCAAGGGCGGTGTCCTGGAGCGTGAGACTTTGGGTCGGAGGATACAACTGGGAAGAACGACCAGTATCTTGCCCAGGCTGAGTTACCTACTATGCTGTACAGAGGATTTTTGGATGGATGGGAAGATTGGAAGGGACAGACAAGGAAGAGGGAAGGAAGCGGCCGTGGCCCACGTACCACTTTTTAAATTTCGTGGCAGAGCCGGGAATCGAATCCGGCACCTCCGGGGGTGACAGCTAATCACGCTAACCACTACACTACAGAGGTGGATTATTATTATTATTATTATTATTATTATTATTATTATTATTATTATTATTATTATTATTATTATTATTATTATTATTATTATTATTAAATCAATTGTCAACTTCCCTAAAACAAGCTTCGTTTGTTACTCTCATGTCTTAACTCGGATAAACAAAATAAATACATAAATACTTTGTATAATTTATTTTTGTGTGTTACTCATCGTGTCTCTAGCTTCTGAAAGTTTTCAGGGACGTTGAAAGCAAAGCGGAAAGACAGCGGTCACGGTCTTGGTGAATGTACCACCCTAATATTAGCCTGATTTGAAAATGGGAAAACCCGCAATATCATCATCAGGACTGCAGATGATTGGGCTCTAACCCACTATCTCGCGGATAAAGGCTTATAGCCACACAGTCCATACTTCGTAGCCAATTGGCTCGATGAAACAGAGTGTACATGAACACTTTCGTTCCCGTACCTGTGTGTACTGCCGGGAACCAGTATTGGCGTACACCACACAAACCTCAGCAATGCAAGATCTTTATTGGCCACTGTAGTCGAAGGAAGCGATTTCAGCACGGCTGCCAGCATTGCACCTGCTGTCTGAGAACGGCATACGATATTCTACATTGCAATGGTATGACTCTATAAGTAATAGAATTTCGGAATGAATTTCTCTGGTCCTGTTCACTAAAGGGTTGTTTATTTAAGTACAGTGAAACCTCTCCAAACCTGCAATAAAGAACTGTTTAATGTAACGGGGTGTCAAGATGAAGTAGAATTGTTTTACAATGGAAAGACAATTACGGCACTTAATGTTCATCCTTAAATGCGCGATTTATTCAGTTAAAACCTACAAGCTGTTTTCCCGTCTTTGATCGGGTCAGGGATGTAATGAATGAACTATACAGGGTGAAGCGTAATTCGCGCACTCGGGCGTCGCAGCGCGACTCCTCACATGCCAGCAATAAAAAAATGTCTGTTACAAAATTTCGTCTTGCGAGTATATCCGGCAGAAAAACGACGTTGAATAGCAATCTGGCAACACTGTAACCACATGTATGGTAACTACCTCTGTCAACAGGGGTTAGTCGTACTGTGCAGTTGGTGCAGTGGATAGAGTTTTGGGTTACGATGCAGGAGGTCGAGTGGTCGATCCTGGGTTCAGGCGTATGGTTTTTTTTTTTTCGTAAATGTAGTCCAGGTGGTATGGTATCTGGCATCTTAATCGTCAACAGCGATTGCAGTGGGTCCTCTAGGAACCATTTGCACTTACATACTACGATCCTAGAAATGGACGAACAATCGTTTTCATTTGTCAGCTTTGAAACGCGCCCTTTCCACGTCGTGAGCGTGAATTTATTCGCACCACTTCATCTACTAGATGTGAAACCTGTTTGTTTCAGCTGTCTATTTCTTATTAGTCTAACCAGGTATTTGTTGTTTCAGCGTTACAAAATGTTGTAAATGTAGGATACATGTCACCTCAGAAACGGTGTCTTACTGTATTGCAGTAGGTAATGTCAGATGGAAATTAGCAAATAAAAAATGCGCCTCAACCCAGGATCGAACCATCGATCTCCTGCATGCCAACCAAAAACTCTACCCACTGCACCAACTGTACAGCACGACGGAAACGTGCTGACAGCGGTAGTTACCCTACATATGGTTACAGTGTTGCCAGATTGCTACTCTTCAGCGTCCGTTTTCTACCGGATATACTCGCAAGACGAAATTTTGTAGGAGACATTTTTTTATTGCTGGCATGTGAGGAGTCGCGCTGCGACGCCCGAGTGCGCGAATTACGCTTCAGCCTGTATATAGGCTATTATTACAATGGGGTCACCACTCCCAAAGTGATTTATGAATGAATGATAAATGCTATGAAATGATAATGGAGTGTGTTGGTGGAATGAAAGGTGACAGGGAGAACCGGAGTACCCGGAGAAAAAACCACGGTATCCAGCGGTGAGAGGCCGACGCGCTGCCGTCTGAGCCACGGAGCCTCCGCACGATTTTTTTTTCAAATAATGTAGTTTTCGATTCCGAAAGTAATATTATCAGAAAAATATTTTAAAATTATTTACGTCAAAATCAATATTTTTAAAATTTATTTGGTCCAGTAAAAGGTTAAGAATTTTGAATGTTTTACGTACAAGTATATGCAAAACTGTACGATAACCGCAGCTATTGCCAGACTTCAGAAGTAAATGCACACTTGTAAACTCGTAAAGAAGATATAACAAGCAAGTAAATTTTCCTTTGCACATACGTAATGCTGTGCGTTTAAGGGTTAAGCAACTACCAGGTGTATGCTTAGCCCTTTCATACCGAGTACGCACAATTGTGCGGGTTCGTATTTTAGTTATCCCTGGCCGTATTTGATGTTTTTTCGGCGTTAGACCGGACTGCAGTGATTGTGCGGAACTCGTGGCGTGTATTTCAATTGCTTTTAGTATGCGCTTGACCGCCAGGGCGAAGGAAGAAGAGTTTAAAAAGCACAGTTGATCGGCGAGATGACGGTAAGCAGTAGTGCCAAAATTAAGTAGTTATTTATTGCATGTATATTAATCTAGAAGCTTTACTGAATACCGGAATATATTCAATGAAGTGTGTACATTGGTTAGTGAACGTAAATTTTGCAGATACATCATCGTATGTGATACAACGAGGTTTTGAACTTCGATACGCACAATTGTGTGGGTCCTGCTTTTCGGATGTTAGTTTTTATTTTGTAAAATAAACTATCAATATGTGTATTGAGGAGCATTTTAGTAAGTTTTTGACATACAAACAAAAATTCACACCTCCAGTTTTCTTTCAGGTCTGAAAGGGATACGTCTTTTCCGGTTTCACTGAGACATGGTGCCAGCGAACAGTACGCAGCGTATGAATTTGACACATACGTCAGTTTGTTCGTCTGACATTAACCTACCAACACACTCAAGTTGAGTCCGCCAAACACTAGCGTCTGTGTTGCATCGTTCAGTGATCATGTCGACGTTTATGTCTGAAAAAGAACATTTGCGGCACGCATTGCTTTTCCTACTTAATCAAAAGAAAAAAGGCTGTGGAAAGTCATCGTTTGCTGGCAGAAACATATGGTAAATACGCTCCATCGATTAGAAGATGTGAGACACGGTTTCGACAATTTAAATGTGGTGATTTCAATGTGAAAGACCATGCTTTGTGTCTAGTGGGACCAGAGCGGTATTGTGTATTATGAACTCTTGAAGCCCGGCGAAACTGTTAATGCACAACGCTATCGCCAACAAATGATTAATTTAAATCACGCATTGGTCGAGAGACGACCGGAATGGGTCAGAAGACATGGCAAAGTGATTTTGTTACATGACAATGCGCCATCCCACACGGCAAAACCAGCGAAAAACACCTTGAAATCGCTTCGATGGGACATCCTTCCGCAGCTGCCGTACTCGCCCGACCTGGCGCCATATGACTATCTCCTCTTCGCATCAGTGGGGCATGCGCTCGCTGAACAGCACTTCAGCAATTTTGAGGATGTTGGAAAATGACTTGACGAATAGTTTGCCGCAAAAGACAAGCAGTTTTTCTGGCATGGTATTCATAACTTATCTGAAAGATGGGCGACGTGTGTAGAAGCCGATGCCCAATATTCTGAATAAACAAAAAATGTATTTCCCTTGAAAATTGCGTGTTTTCTTTATCACAAAAACAGGCAAGAACTTATGCATACACCTTGTACTGTATCGAGTAAAAAGACTGAAGTACAAAAAGGGGAACATTATCTTATTACTCTATCACTGCACGTTGCTGTTGAAGGTAGATATAAATATACAATAAATAGCTTACCGAATATAGTCACTGTTTATTTAAGAGGTCTTCTTCTTCTTCTTTCGTTTCATCGTCTTTGGAGTACATTGAATTAATCATTTCTCTGTGTGCTGTTCTTTTCTTAGTGCCCAGTATTTCTTCATTCTCTCTGATCTTCGTTACCTCGCGTCTTCCTTGACAACAGGTTTGGCTTTTAATGTAGATTTATATTGGAATCTTATGTTTTCGTCTTTAGTTAATACTTTAGCTGTTCGATCGAATAGATAATTTTCTGTAATATTTAATTCTACTAGGTCTTTTTCAGTTTCGTTAAACCAGTTGGGTTTTGTTTCGCGGTTACGGAAGAAGTCAAAGATTTGTTTGGTTAATCTATTAGAGTTCATTCTGAGAAGATGACCGTGAAAATGTATCCTTTTTCACATAGTAGAGTTTTCAATTTTCTTGTAGAGTGTTTCATTCTTGATGTATATTCTTAATATCCTGAAATTTTGGTCCTATGATCTTTCTTGAAATGTTCCTTTCTTTTAGCTCTAGTTTCTCCAAATGGCCTTTGGAATTCATGGTTAGTGTTTCTGCTGCGCATAGTGCTTCTGGCTTAATTATTGTTTTATAATGTTTCATTTTGGAACCCCATGAAAGAGATTTCTTGTTGTATGTATCTTTTGCTAGTTTGAACGCCAGTTCAAGTTTATTTTACTTGGATTCCATCGGTTTGCATTGCACAGCATTCCAAATAATCCATTCTCCTAGATATTTGAATTCTTTTACAATTTCCATCTTTTGTTTTTGTACTTTGAGGTATTTATTGTATGTTGATGTTTGCTATTTGTCATGATTTTGGATTTTTCGAATATATAATTTCGTATGGCTATTTCTAGCCTGGTGCAGCCCTTGTAAAGCAGACCCTCCGATGAGGGTGGGCGGCATCTGCCATGTTTAGGTAGCTGCGTGTTATTGTGGTGGAGGATTGTGTTGTGTGTGGTGTGTGAGTTGCAGGGATGTTGGGGACAGCACAAACACCCAGCCCCCGAGCCATTGGAATTAACCAATGAAGGTTAAAATCCCCGACCCGGCCGGGAATCCAACCCGGGACCCTCTGAACCGAAGGCCAATACGCTGACCATTCAGCCAACGAGTCGGACGATGTTTCGAATGAGATGTGAAAACCTATTTTAGCTGCTTGTTTCTCTAGTTCAAGGTTTTGCTCCCTTGCTTCCTCCATTGCTTCAGCAAACAACGCCATATCATCTGCAAAAGCAAGAGGCCCTACAATTGATTTTAAAGTTCTTCTTTATGTAACCCAGTCTAATTCCACTCTTTATATATTTGTACCATTTTCTAACTACTTTCTCAAGCGCAGAGTTGAACAACGACGGTGAGATTCCATCCCCTGTCGTACTCCCATTTATATTTCGAAATAATCTGATAGTTTACCCATGAATTTAACTGTCGAAAACGTATTTGTGGTAGTCGCTTTTATGATATTAGTTGTTCTAAGAAATCTATTACACTCATAACTTAATTTTTGAGAATGTCCACTGTTTCCCAGTGCCATGTTCTAGTCCAAATAAAATTTAAATTACTTGTAGCAGACCATGTGCAAACGCATAATTCTCCAGTTGTTTGATACACTTCAGAGCTTGTTGATAACTACTACTAAAATGTTTTAATTCCTCCCCTGAAGGGGGAGACGGGCCTCTAAGACGGTGACGCGGTCTCTCAGGCCGGAAGATTTGTATCGGAGGAGGAGATGCTAGGAGAACGTGAGGTGGTTGGCGGCCGTGGCCTATACTAGGAACTGTCCCGGCCTTTTCCTTAGTGCAGGAGAATAGAAAACCACGGAAAACCATTCTCAGGACAGCCGACGGTTGAAGCCAGCCGTGAAGTCCAGCCCTGTCCCTCTCCCGAATGCAGAGGCGTAGAGCCGTGGCCACCTCCTCCTCTGCTCGGTTGGCCGGACAGAGTGCAGAGACCTTGTTGATAAATACTCATTGACAGGTCTTTCTTCTGATGATGCAACATTTTCAATGGTATTTCCTACTTCTGTCATGCTAATCGTCCAAGATAGAACAATAACGGGTGTCTAACACAGAGGGTGTAAAGCATATAAATTTGTCCGGTTCGAAAACAATATATATAAAATAAGAGTTTTGCCTGTACATTGCTCAGAATTTAAATTAATAGTATTTCTTTATCGGTCATGTCCACAGTAACAAAGAAATGCACTTTTTAATTTTCCACCATCTCTGCCTGTGTGGATGTACCCGTATCACGAGAACATGACTGAAGAGAATTTAATGAAAATCGGTATGTAAAGTCGGAAAATGAGCTACTATATCTAGGCTATAAATAATTTAATGAAATAGTAGTTCAGGGGAAGGCCTAAAATTTAATTCTTAAATATCTATGCTATTTAGTGGTCCCATCACTAAATACTGCATAACTAAAGTTATACGTACATAATTTCAGATCATTTACGTCTTATAGATTTTTACCGTACCGGCTACAATAACGGAGATATTAATGAATTACGAGTTTTGCTGCTAAGTCCATATCAACGTCGACCCACGAGAAAATAGATGAGTAGTATAATTGAATGGTTCGGCGGCCACCGCCACCACCGGGCTCCCAGGGGCCTCCTCTACCACCACCGCACTGGGGGGCCTCCCAGGGGCCCGCACCACCTCCTCCTCCCGGGGAGGCCATCACAGGGGCCCGCTCCTCCTCCCACGGGAAATTTGAATTGGTAAACAAAGCCACGTGCTTTTTGACAGCTATCATCGACAACAACGCATCGCTAACCTCAGGACTGCCATCTTGACGGTCCTAAACCTTAGTGGTACCAACTTAGCCTAACTAGCGCGAGATTTGAATCGGTAAACAAGTCCACGTGCTTTTTGACAGACAACAACATATCGCAAACCTCAGTGCTGCCATCTTGACGGACCTAAACGTTAGTGCTGCCAACTTAACCTAACAAGCGCGAGATTTGAATCAGTAAACAAAGCCACGTGCTTTTTTGACAGCTGTCATCCGCCATCTTTAATCAAGAGAGCACCGTGCTGCCCCCTTGCAGGTAATTTCGTCAGCTGTCATCCGCCATCTTTCATCCACAGAGCACCGCGCTGCCCTCTTTATGGCACGTAGTAGCGGGCAATTTGAAAAGTTCCGTTAGCTGTCATCCGCCATCTTTAATCAAGAGAGCACAGTGCTGCACTCTTTAGTTGAAATGTGGTGGTGGCAAATTCCACGTGCTCTTGTTTGGAAACAAACCCACGTGCTTTCTTGACAACTGTCATCCGTCATCTTTAATGAACAGAGCACAGTGCTGCAATCTTTATCTAGATACCTTTGAAATGTGGTGGCGGTAAATTTCACATGCTCGTGTTTGGAAACAAAGCCACGTGCTTTTTTGACAGCTGTCATCCGCCATCTTTAATCAACAGAGCACCGTGCTGCTATCATGCGGGCAATTTCGTCAGCTGTCATCCGCCATCTTTAAACTACAGAACACCGTGCTGCCCTCTTTATGACTACTACCTTAAGCATGTAGTAGCGGGCAATTTGCAAAGTTCTGTCAGCTGTCATCCGCCATCTTTAATCTACAGAGCACCGTGCTGCCCTCTTGCGAGCAATTTCGTTAGCTGTCATCCGCCATCTTTAATCAACAGAGCACCGTGCTGCACTCTTTAGCTAGATACCTTTTAGCGGGCAATTTCGTCAGCTGTCATCCGCCATCTTTAATCAAGAGAGCGCAGTGCTGCACTCTTTAGTTGAAATGTGGTGGCGGCAAATTCCACATCCGCCATCTTTAATCTACAGAGCACCGTGTCGCACTCTTTAGTTGAAATGTGGTGGCGGACAATTTGACAAGCTGCCAGCTTTAATCAAGGAGCGGGCCCGTGGGAAGGCCTCCCGGGAGGAGGAGATGGAGCAGGCCCCTGGGAGGCCCGCCAGTGCGGTGGCGGTGGAGGAGGCCCCTGGGAGCCCGGTGGTGGCGGTGGCCGCCGAACCATCCAATTATACTACTTAGATGAACAGAATGGAGGACTGCGGTAAAACTGTATAAAACATAAACGACCGTAAATTATATTCTCTATAACTTTTGCTATGTAGTAATGTTTCTATATGACCACAATATACGTATTTCATAATTAAATTTTCGGTTCCTCCCCCAGCCCTTTCCCGCCCGCATTTTCACTCCGCTTATCCCCAGGTTTCAACCTATTATTTAGCAAAAACTGAAACAGACCGTATTGTTTCAGAAAAAGTTAAATACAGTAAAAACTATTGATCACAATGAATTAAAATTTTCAATAACATTAGAAAATATACCATCACATCCATTTCTCTGTTTATTGAGTCATAATGTGTTTTTGACCCCCCGTCCCCATCCTCGTGATACTCGACACAGAGACAGTCTGCATTTGTCACATTCCCATGTTGTCTGAATCCCTCAAAACCAATAATCACGTGATTTTGGAAGTGGAATGATGCCCATGTATATAAGATTTTATTTCATCTGGGCAAGTGTCTTCCCATTCTGTTTTTATCTTACCGGAATGCGACTGTTTGAAGGCTGCATTGTTATATGCGCAATAGGCTATGTCACTGAATAATTTTTCTCCTCCTAACATACGTAAAAAACAATCTCTTTCCCCTAATACTCTTTCCGAATTATGCACAGGTTCAACACCATCCATTTAAACATTCGGAGTAACGAAACGTAATATTTGTGTTACCTGAATTGCCGTGGCATCGCCATCAGGTCCGATTTATCGATATTCGTTTTCATTCATATCACTGTTTTCACTAAAATTATATTCGTTGATATATTATTCACTCATTAAAAATTCACCTGCACCCCTACTCAAGGATTCTGTGTCACTTTTTTCGCCCATATTCAGCTCAGTTTCAATATACGCGATATTCAATCCCGCCATGTTTACGAACGAAACAGGTGACCCCCGCTCGAGGAAGTTCAAGACCGTTGCCTAGGCAACGTCAAGACAGATTATCTCTCTTCCATTATTTCCTAAGACTTGTAGATTGCACTGCGTGTTCATAAATGCCTTATAAACACTTCACTGATGAGAAAAATAAAAAAACTATCGCACAGATCGCAGACGAATGCAGATAATGCAGCCGGGCGCTTTCGGGCGCTAAGGACCGGAAGGCTAAATGAACAGTCGGGCGCTTTCGGGCGCTAAGGGCCGGAAAGGGTTGAAAATCGGTATGTAAAATCAAAGAGTAAGGCACAACAGTCTAGGCTGTAACTACTTGTATTTATGCTGGATGGAATGGTAGTTTAGGGGGAGGAACCGAAAATTTAATTATGAAATACGTATATTGTGGTCATATAGAAACATTACTACATAGCAAAAGTTATAGAGAATACAATTTACGGTCGTTTATGTTTTATACAGTTTTACCGCAGTCCTCCGTGGTTCAGGCGACAGCGCGCCGGCCTCTCACCGCTGGGTTCCGTCATTCAAATTCCGGTCACTCCATGTGAGATTTGTGCTGGACAAAGCGGAGTTGGGACAGGTTTTTATCCGGGTACTCTGGTTTTCCCTGTCATCTTTCATTCCAGCAGCATTCTCTAATATTATTTCATCTGTCAGTCATTAATCATTGCCCAGAGGAGTGCGACAGGCTTCGGCTAGATTGGGGCTTCATTCAATCCATTCCTGATCCGGTCAAACGACTGAAAAAGGCTGTGGATTTTAATTTCATTCACAGTTTTACCGGGCCAACTATGATAACAGAACTGATGAATTAAAACTTTTGTTGCTTAGTCCATAAAAACGCCGAGCATTGCTACCATACAAATATTACTCAATCGTGTAAATTAACAACGGCTTTTGTTCGTGATTGTATAAAGATCCAAAACCGCGTGGTCATGGGTCTATATCGAAAATAAAAATTGCGATGATTTGAAAAAAATCGTAAAAGAATAATCGCTTGGAGAATAAGACGAACAAAGAAGAAAAGAAGAAAGGATTCCCTTTACATTAGATGCCCTAATATCACAGAGTCGGAAGAAAATTAAATGTGAAAGCCTTCAATATCGACAGCTCCTCATAAACATGATGAACAATAACATGACATTGACTACTGTTGTGATGTGAATTGTTTCTTCTGTTGCCACTTATCTTCAGTGGATGGGATTGTCCCGAGTAAAACAGCATGCCAGATTATTGGCAGATGTCAAAAGCGAACAAGGAACTTCCTAAACAGATTCTATCAGAAAGCGTGTCCTTCAGGGTTGTGTAATGTCACCTCTTTTGTTTAACATTTCTTCTGAGGTAATTTTTAAGGAAACGCTGACAGAATATGGTGGAATCAAGATAAATGGGGAAGTTATTAGCAACATCAGGTATGCGAATGACAATGTTGTCATAGCAGATGATTTATCCACCCTTCAGAGCGTGATAAGTTCTGCATAGTGAAGAGTTTGGCCTATATGCTAAGGCTTCCAAAAGAAAATGTTGGTGTTTACTAAACAGTCAATAATCTCACAATGAAGGCCATATGGTAGAGCGAGTGTCCTCCTTCTAATACTTGGGCACCATGGTGAACGACCAATGTGATTCCAAACGACCGGGCGAGTTGGCCGTGCTGTGAGCTTGCATCCGGGAGATAGTGGGTTCGAACCCCACTATCGGCAGCCCTGAAGATGGTTTTCCGTGGTTTCCCATTTTCACACCAGGCAAATGCTGGGGCTGTACCTTAATTAAAGCCACGGTCGCTTCCTTCCCCCCCCCCCATCGTCGCCATAAGACCTATCTGTGTCGGTGCGACATAAAGCCAATTGAAAGGAAAAAGATTCCAAACGAGAAATAAAATCTAAAATAGAACAGGCTAAGAAACAATTCATTATCATGAAGAAATTCTTTGTAATCTTAGATCTCAGTCTTCAGCTACGAATCTCTATGATCCGCTGCTACGTATTCCCTGTTCTATATGGACCCTGGATCCAAGCACTGAAAAACGTACAGATGCCTTTCAAATATATCTGTATCGCCGTCTCTTGCGCATACCTTGGATATTGAAAACTTTAAATGTCGAGGTCCTTCATCGGATGAAAAAGCAAAAAAGAATTGTTACATATTATAAAACAAATGAAAACACAATACTTAGGGCATGTTATGAGCGGCGAGCAGTATCAATTATTACATCTAATTATTAAAAGAAAGATACAAGGGAAACGGTACGTTGGTAGACGGAGTAATTCAGGGCTAAAGGTCATTCAAAGGTGGCACAGATGTACATGAGAAGAAGCTTTACATGTTGCATTGTTAAGATCAGAGCTGGCTACGTGGATCGCCAGCCTCTGTATAGTTACGGCGTCTTAAGAAGAAGAATTGACCTCTCCAATTCTAGGCTCAGTTCGTGAATATAGGACATAAAATTCAGACGCATAGACCAGTTCTCGGCAAACGTTTTAATAATTATGTTATTATTCGTGAGGTATATTTTGGGCTTATGCCGTGTAATTAATTATAAAAACACACTCAACGCGTTTCGAAAGGAACCTTGCCTTTCTTCATCAGGAGACACAGAGAAATGAAACGACGCATAACAGATTGCTAGGAGAAAGCAACAAGGAACTTGAAATGGTGCCCTAAGATGTAAACGGGACGCCATTTTAGCCCCAGATAGAGACTACGAATAGCAATAGTAAAGCATTACTCTCTAATGGTTCTGATAATAGGTAGCCATGATTCACTGAGGTTGTAGCCTGTATTGCGGTTGAAATTATCTGGGTGTTTACGTATTTCAACAGCCTCCCTGATAATTCTTGGGCGATATTGCTTTACACGGGAAAGAACATCCACTTCTTGGAACAAAACATCATGACCAGGTGTTAAGGCATGATCAGCAACAGCTGATTTATCAGGTTGGTTGAGTCTGATACATCTGGTATGTTCTTTGATGCGAGCACATACCGTTCTTGAAGTCTGCCCAATATAAACCTTGCCACAAGTACAGGGAACTCACGGGCCGTGAAAGTCTAAATGATAATTATGTTATTGGCTTTAAGTCCTACTAACTACTTTTACGGTTTTGAGAGACGCCGAGGTACCGGAATTTAGTCCCGCAGGAGTTCCTTTACGTGCCATTAAATCTACTGACACGATGCTGACGTATTTGAGCAGCTTCAAGTATCACCGGACTGAGTCAGGATCGAAACTGCCATGTTGGGGTCAGAAGGTCAGCGCCTCTTATTATTATTATTATTATTATTATTATTATTATTATTATTATTATTATTATTATTATTATTAAGAAGAAGAAAATCATCAGTGTATCCCATTGTACTTTCCAAATTTGAGTATCACATCTTTTTGTGAGAAGGATTGTCTTCCTAAAGGAAAATAAACATTTAGGAGAAAGAGTGATCTAGAAGCATCGTATTGATCCTTAGTCCTGCCGTGGGAACGTCGCTCAACTTCAGCTGGCAACGCACATGTGGAGACAAACACCCAAAGGCAGTTTCTGCAGCTCTCGACAGAAACCTGACGGCTTTGTAAAGAGATATTGTAGGTAGTTTGATAAGACAGATGAAAAGTTCTCACTTGTTCGATTTGCTAGGCACATGAAGTACAGTTTTTCTAATGTCCCCTTGACATTCTTGTTTGTGCAGTATCTACTTCATCACGTCTTACATCTTCGAAGAGAACTCTGCGTCTGTCATCCTAAAACAGCTTTTCGAAGATTCCGCTTTTCATTTTCAGACAGATGCATAGGAAGATATTTCGTAGGTTGCATGTAAAGTATTTCCTTGTAACTAGTACTGCCAGAAATTTAAGATTGGCCGGAGGACTGGTATGTGGTTAAAATGGTACATGGAGCTTACCTCCATTGGGTGGTGTGCCTGAAAAGAGCTGCACCATCTCGGGGCGAGGACACGAGTTCACTTCTTTCATTAGTACTTTTAACGTGATAACTTCTGACGACTCAGCCACTCAAGTTTGGAAAGTGAGCACCACGAAATGTTGTTCTGGTTTCATGGCAATTAATCTTCAAGAGTAAGCACTATGTTTAATATAAACAAGCATATGTACCCGTTCTTCACACCATTGCTTCCATGTAAGGTGGCTATTGGGGAAGTTTTGTTGATAATGGCAGGCCACATTCCCTACTGCCAATCACAATCGATTTCCGGCCTTTCTACTATAACGGCAGGCTCTTGGCAATTGCCATTCACGGTAGTGATTGAGAGTTTTCATTACAAAGAAAGGCCCCTTTTCCTAATGCCAGTCACAATCGAGCTGGAGAGATATGATTATAATTGAGAAATGCGGCGCTACCTAAAGTATCATCAATCGAGACACGACAAAATGTCATAGGACCGAAGTTGTAGATCTCTCCAAATTGAATAGCGATTGTGCTATCTGTTTTGTAATACGACTTATCACTTGCCCACCCACTATGCAGAAACGAAGGTCTGCACCGACATTAAAGTACATCCATATTTCGATATTTTCCTGGGCCAAAAGTTATATATTTGAAGAGCGTGGAATTTTTCCTCAAAGAAAAGAGTGTCCAGGTTTCCGGACTAGCACTCGCATACATACGGAGAAATGAAGAATGAAAGTAATACAGTTAAGGAAGTTGAAATGAATAGAAAAGAGGATTTTAACTGAGGTCAGTCGTATAGGAGAAATATGTAAATACCAAGTGGATGTATTTGAAAACAAATCCCCCCTCAATAAATTATGCTGGTATAAGTTACGGAAATTAGAATGCGGTAACAGAAGAGATATTTAGGCGCAGGGATTCTCAGATAAAGAGATAAGAAGGTGACTTGCGTTGTTATTACTTAAGCTTAAAGGGGAAAGGCAGAGGCAAAAAATTATAGGCCTATCGGAAAACAGAAGTAGAAGAGAAATACAGTAAAAAAATATAGCAAATGCCAGAAAACACCATACGGTATGAAATAATGGGTTACGCTCCGCAATACTGTTCAGATATGAACAATGCCTCTCAGTGCTATTCGAGGTCGATGGTAACCTCAAACGCTATTATGCCAATATCCCGCAGAATGGCCGATTGACGTCTCTCTTGCTTTCTACGCAAGGAACAACCACGAGTTAACAAGAATGATGGCTAAAATGGCAATACGTTACTTTCCTGCTGGCAAGCAGTCAGAGACGTTGCCATGGTAACCTGTAGGTTCGTTGTCGGTCTGTCGGTCACTCAATGCAGAGCATGAAACTCGCAGAAAATAGTAATTTTCTCCGTCATTTGTAAAGTAAGTGAAATTATGTATTAACAAAAATTGCTTATAACGAAGGGACGTTTCACATATGGCCCACGGATTTTATAAAAAATTAATAGTATAAGAGAAAATGGAAGAAAACTGTTCTGGTTTTCCTATAAAACCCACGTCTATTCAGAGATTTTAAAATTATATGCATATCAAAATCTTCCGCGGGACAAGTATACTCTAAATATGAAGTTAGGTAGAGATCTATCCATCCCTTTTGCCGTGATGGTGGAACAGACAGACAGACACGAAAAATGAAAACCACAGATACAGTCTTGAATTGACCTAAAACGGATAAATATCTGAAAAACTGGCAAAACAAACGAAATCACAGACAACGGACCCCGTACATCTTTATTAATATAGATTTTAAATCTTGTAAACACTTCAGCTCTCATCATGAATGAGAAATTACAGAGGTAAAATTGTTTACTTTCTGCTGTATACTAAGAAGCTATTTTCCTTTCCGCTTTTGGCAGGTTGCACTAAGTACCGGTACTTTTGTACGTATTTTAGTGTTAATCTCACTATGGAATATTTCCGCTAATACCAGGTTTCCAGCATGCAAACACTGTAATTTTGCTACGAAATCACGTGGCAGTAACGTGAATTACGATAGAGATAAACAAAGTCGAGACAAAATGAGGACGATCACAAAGTTTACTGAACGGTACAGTTCCTCGTTCGATGTTGTGCGAAATTCTCCCTACTTCTAGGTTACGTATTGTTGTTTATCTAAAATATGGTCCCCCTGTGGGTGGGGGCGGTAGAATAACACCCACGGTATACCCTGCCTGTCGTAAGAGGCGACTAAAAGGGGCCCCAGGGGCTCTGATCTTTGAAGCGTGGGTTGTGACCACGGGGCCCTTAGCTGAGTCCTGGCATTGCTTCCACTTGCTTGTGCCAGGCTCCTCACTTTCATCTATCCTATCCGACCTCCCTTGGTCAACTCTTGTTCTTTTCCGACCCCGACGCTATTAGGTTTGCGAGGGCTAGGGAGTCTTTCATTTTCGCGCCTTTCGTGGTCTTTGTCTTTCTTTGACCGATATCTTCATTTTTCGAAGTGTCGGATCCCTTCTATTTTTCCTTCTGATTAGTGTTATATAGAGGATGGTTGCCTCGTTGTACTTCCTCTTAAAACAATAATCACCACCACCACCACTCTGAAATATGGAGTGGCGCTGTGGCTGAAGACTCATGAAACTAACCGTTGACGGTAACTGCTCTTATTATCTGTTCTATCGAAGAGCGTAAAATAGCTCTTTAGTTATTGCCGTTAATCCACCTTGAAGTAACATGACGGCCTATAAAACCCTTCCATGAAGATATCTCCCTTATTAATCCTCCTATCCAAAATGTGCATATGAGAAAAACGTTTTAGAAATTGATTTCCATTAATGTTGGTCATGTATATTGCGTGTGAGGGTAAAATCACTGTTTCAGTCTTCGTATAAAGCCCCAGTCCATTCAGGGATTTAGAAATAATTTTAGCCCTGAAACCTACCCAAGGGCAGGTGGATTCTATATATGAACTTTGGTAGAAATACAGTATATTCAGTAGTTTTCCAGTTATAAGAAATCAGACAAACAGATGAACCGACAGACACCAACGCTGCACCTTAAACGGATTTTTTTCAAAATATTCAATGTAGAGATACAATATTGTGGCGACCTTGATACTCACCCCTAGTCTGGTACAGTTTTCGTACCTACTAGACCAGGCTAACTGAGTGAAAGATATGTTAGCCTTTGCTCTCCCGCTACTTGTCCATGTGCTTCTCTCCTTCGTTTATGGTAACAGATAAATTTGCTAGCGAAAATGAATATACGATGGGCTTAATTCATCGCCATATGGTCTAAACCTTCAGATGGAGAGTTGGGGAGTGTCAACGGCTGATGAAGGGTGAGTCTGATATTCTGCTTACGTGCGGTATTTGTGTATGTGAAAACCGAGCTCGATTGCTGTAGTCGCCAGTATCCAGTATTCGGAAGATAATGGGTTCGAACCCAACTGTCGGCAGCCCTGAAGGTGGTCTTCCGTGGTTTCGCATTTTCATACCAGGAAAATCCTGGAGCTGTACCTTAGTTAAGGCAACGGCCGCTTCCTTCCCACTTCTAGCCCGTTCCTATCCCAACGCTGCTATAAGACCTATCGGTGCCAGTGCGACGTAAAGCAAATTAACATAAACAAAAACATTCTTATAGGCCTACAAGACAATGTTAAAATGTCTTCCGTAATTCGATATGTTTATGGATAATTGGGTATTAATTCAACGGTATCTAGAGCCCAAATTATGTCATTTAGCCCGTGATACCGTTACATTACGAGCCTGAGTAATGAGATTGGAAAAGTTTCGAAAGAAATGAATGAGAATCAAGATCGTTTGTTAAATTCCAGGAAATAGTCCCACCCTTTCCCTCTCCCTTACCATCCCATCCTCTGCATTTGTTTTCATTGTACCCTGTACTTCAGGCACAGACGAATTTACTACAGCAGTTTTTCTTTTAAAAGCGCGAATTTTTATACGGAAATTATAGTTCCCTCAGTGGATCGTGGGCTTCAGTGTTTCTCTGTTATTGAACTGTGTCGACAATGTGTCTGTCCAAACTGACTGAAAACAATACAAAGCATTAACTTTCGCTGAGAAGAGTGACATAGTAAGAAACTTCGGAATGCGAAGAATAAGGATAAAACCTTGAACAGATTTTTTTTAAATTTTTACAAAAATTGGAACTTGTTTATTTCGAAATCTTGAGTAATTCATATTATTTTTAACAGGCCCTTCAACTTCGAATTAAAAAACTGAATAATAAATTTTTATTTCACGTATATTCAATCACTATGAATTTTAGGAGGCATACGTTCGCCATACTAGGATACTATGGAATTAAAGGTAGATTATTAAACCCAATCAAAGGATCTACAAAGTATGCTGACAATTGGGCCTCAGTGAGAATTGATGGTAGAATGAGTTCTTGGTTCAGGGTACTTACAGGGGTTAGACAAGGCTGTAATCTTTCACCTTTGCTGTTCGTAGTTTACATGGATCATCTGCTGAAATGTATAAAGTGCCAGGGAGGGATTCAGTTAGGTGGAAATGTAATAGGGAGTGTGGCTTAAGCTGACGACTTGGTCTTAATGACAGATTGTGCCGAAAGCCTGCAGTCTAATATCTCGAAACATGAAAATAGGTGCAATGAGTATGGTATGAAAATGAGCCTTTCGAAGACTAAATTGATGTCAGTAGGTAAGAAACTTAACACAACTGAATGTCAGATTGGTGATACAAAGCTAGAACTGGTAGATAATTTCAAGTATTTAGGTTGTGTGTTCTCCCAGGATGGTAATATAGTAAGTGAGATTGAATCAAGGTGTAGTAAAGCTAATGCAGTGAGCTCGCAGTTGCGATCAACAGTATTCTCTAAGAAGGAAGTCAGCTCCCAGACGAAACTATCTTTACATCGGTCTGTGTCCAGACCAACTTAGCTTTACGGGAGCGAAAGCTGGGTGGACTCAGGATATCTTATTGATAAGTTAGAAGTAACAGACATGAAAGTAGCGAGAATGATTGCTGGTACAAACAGACGGGAACAATGGCAGGAGGTTACTCGGAATGAGGAGATAAAGGATAAGTTAGGAATTAACTCGATGGATGAAGCTGTACGCATAAACCGGCTTCGGTGGTGGGATCATGTGAGGCGAATGGAGGAGGATAGGTTACCTAGGAGAATAATGGACTCTGTTATGGAGGGTAAGAGAAGTAGATGGAGATGAAGACGACGATGGTTAGACTCAGTTTCTAAAGATTTAAAGATAAGAGGTATAGAACTAAATGAGGCCACAGCACTAGTTTCATATAGAGGATTGTGGCGACGTTTAAAAAATTCACAGAGGCTTGCAGACTGAACGCTGAAAGGCATAACGGTCTATAATAAATAATGTATGTATGTACGTTTTGCACGAATATTGTCGCACAGGAACTCTTTAACGTACCAGAAACAATGGCACGGATTTGTTACATTCAAACATTCTCAAACGCCGGTAGTCTTCGCTGGGATCAAACCCGCCAACTCTACTACATAAGGTAAACAGAAAAAGTACTGCACAAATATGGTCGGGAAGTAGGAAGTATTAAAGTGCCTAAGCTATTGTAGAATTAGGTCTTTGAATATGCAAAACCCCAGTTCTTTCCCTTAAGACAACAATTACTACAACTTGGAATATTTAGATGTGAAATAAAATGAGTTGATAGATACCGGTACTGTTTCTTCTAATTCGAGCAAAGAAGTTCGTTTCAAGAAGAACATTTCTCCAGAGAAGTTCATCGTATTTATCGGACAAAGAACTTACAAGAAACAAATTGTTTTTAAGGTAATGTTGGACAAATGCAGCACCATTATTTGAAACCCAATTTATTCTACTAGATACTTAGCGACGCACGGAACTAGCGAAAGAGAGGCGGAGCTGAAATGATCCATTTCAAGTTCTTATGGCGAGGTCGTTGCTAAAACTCGAGAGAGATTGGATTAACAAGAAGACGGCATCTTCCTAAGAGAGGGCGATTAGATTATACAAATGAGAAACTCGCTAATTCTTCTTATTTATATGGTTCACGTTAATGAAATCTGATGGCAACTCTGAAGATTGTCGTTCCAGAACCGTGGGGAGGAGGCAATTTGAGACAGACCAACACATCAATGAATTCATATTATAGTGATGAAATAATCAGGCTACTGTTAAGGAATACTATGATTTGGAATACTAATAGCCTCAAGATACCTCTTAGAAGTAATCTCCATCAATGACGGTATCATCCTGATCTTGAGCATTTTGTAAATTGTCTTTGAGATTAGATCTCATATAATTATGGAAATGATGACAGAAGCAATTTTACAGCTGAAAGTGCTGACAGTCAGTATCCCTATCAGCATCCTTCATGTGAACAAGAATCGTAAATCGGGCTGAACCTGGCATTAGTCCCAGCTAGAGACTACAAACTATCAATAGTAATCGCCATCGATATTTTCCGATATTATAAGCTCTACTATCGATAGTATTGGCGGATGATATTGTTATTTTATCTGAGACTGCTGAAGATCTCGAGAAGTTGCTGAATGGTATGGATGAAGTCTTAGGTAAGGAGTACAAGATGAAAATAAATAAGTCCAAAACAAAAGTAATGGAGTGCAGTCGAACGAAGGCAGGTGATGTAGGAAATATTAGATTAGGAAACGAAGTCTTAAAGGAAGTAGATGAATATTGTTATTTGGGTAGTAAAATAACCAACGATGGCAGAAGTAAGGAGGACATAAAATGCAGACTAGCACAAGCAAGGAAGAGCTTTCTTAAGAAAAGAAATTTGCTCACTTCAAATATTGATATCGGAATTAGAAAGATGTTTTTGAAGACTTTTGTGTGGAGCGTGGCATTGTATGGAAGTGAAACATGGACGATAACTAGCTCAGAAAGAAAGAGAATAGAAGCTTTTGAAATGTGGTGTTACAGAAGAATGCTGAAGGTGAGATGGATAGATCGAATCACGAATGAAGAGATACTGAATCGAATTGGTGAGAGGAGATCGATTTGGCTAAATTTGACGAGAAGAAGAGATAGAATGATAGGACACATCTTAAGACACCCAGGACTTGTTCAGTTGGTTTTTGAAGGAAGTGTAGGTGGCAAGAACGGTAGGGGTAGACCAAGGTATGAATATGACAAACAGATTAGAGCAGATGTAGGATGCAATAGTTACGTAGAAATGAAAAGGTTAGCACAGAATAGGGTGGCATGGAGAGCTGCATCAAACCAGTCTATGGACTGATGACTCAAACAACAACATCGATAGTAATCGATAGTTTCCAAAAAGTGGAACGAATCATATCATTATGCCTGAAAATAGAACATTTATTGAACACAATCCACAAAAAAAAAAAAAACACTAAGAAGCACAACTATTTCATGCTATGTAATTTCTGAAATTCAAATCGGAATCACTCATAAATCTCTTCAGTGGCACGTCCGAGACAATCTCGGGCTGCACGCACTTGCCCATAACTTGACCGCCTGACAAATTCTCGTTCAGCTGCAGTGTTAATTTTGCGATCGCCCGACATTTTCTCTGATATTGTAATATCTTTGGAAAAATGTTGTACAGCATTCTCAACAGATGGCGGGAGAATTTACAGTTGCTATCATGAAATTAGTCTTTGACCTAAAATGTGCCTTATCTTCTCTCGCCTACATACAATCTCTGACAACTCATAAATCTCATTTTTTTGTCCCGTATTGGCATCAACTCAACTAAGGTTAGGTTGAATGGAAAATTCCACCTTCCAAAGTGCTAAATAGTCTCTTTGCTGGCACTGAAGTCTTAGGTACGCAGAGATACTTAAATGCATACCTATGAATTGGAACAAACTTCTCACCAGTTAACTGCAAACAGCTGTACAATTCCTGTTAGCGCGAAAAATAAGCCAATGAGGGGAAAAAAATATATCGTTGACTATCGATAATAGGAAACTGACTATCGATGTATGACTATAGTGGTCGCTATCGATAGCACTATCGATAGTTTTCCGCCTCTAGTCCCAGCTACTTGTGCCATGCTGCTCAATTTCATATTTCTCTACCGGCCCAGACGCCTTTTAGTTTGTGAATCCTAGAGAGCCTTCCATAATCGCATTCCTCTGACTTCTTTTCCAGACGAAGTCAGTCGTGTAGTAGATGGACGTTATACACATGATCTTTGAGAACCAAACAAGAGTAACGGAGAAAGATCCCCAAATAATAAAATGGACCCAAAGAATATAACACAACGCGGGAACAAAACGCACACAAATAAGAAATAAGAAACATTGTCACTAAGGAAAAAACACAATAGATAGTACGAACCAACCATTTACACAGTCCATTCACACAATGAGCGAAGCTAGACCGACAGTCAAAACTATCAAATAAAAAGATAAAACTGAGACACACTGCGGTAGATTTGCAGCAGCACAATTTATCATACACGCAGGCATGGGTTGAATCAGTAAACAAGAATAAAATAACAGAGCTCCTTATGTACAAGCGAAGGGTCGCCCAATCCAACGGAATCTCAAATCATATACGCTGCAGGATTCATCCGTATCAGCAAGTGATGCGAAAACGAATAGAACCAAAGAACCAAAGCACAAATAATATCACTCAGCCCAAAGGTGATACGTAGGAGGAGAACAAATATGGACAGGTCTAGACATAACAACGCATCCAACAAAATCAAGTCACACATACATGCATACGAAACGGGTTTGCAATACCTTACATCCTTACACAGCATGAATAAAATAAGTAGAATGATAGAATAAACTAAAAGATCACATGGCCATGAAAATTAAGAAGCGATTTAAGGGAGATAACAGAAACGCTAAGTTACATTAGCCTTGGCAACATAAGGAAGGAATAATAAAGTACCTGTTATGAAATCCAGCGCACAAGATCAGATGTGCGGATAGAGAAAATTAAAGATCTCATCATAAATAATAGTTCTGTGTACCATACGATACACATATCGTAGATACACCTCGTCATCTTTTTTTAATTTTATAATTTGTATTTTTCTCATTTGTCTCAAGAAGGACATATGAGTAGTTGAACGTAACGAACATAAGGTTCGTTACAAAGCTTGACCTCAGATTTCATGGACCGTGTATTATCTTGGATTTTTTTAACACCGGTCACCCTTTGGGTGAGTAATCCAGCCACCAAAATAATTTTTAGGGTTCATTTGTCACAAGTAAAACCAGTATGAAATCCTTGTTTTTCAGTGTAGGTCACTAAGTCATGGCAGTGAGAAGGATTATTCTGCCCGAAGGCAGGTCCGAACCTCCGCAGAGGTGTTCCTGAGCCGGAGTTTACGTGCGGAAGGGTGGCCAGTTCCTTTCCGCTTTTCCATTCCCTTACCCCCCCCCCCCCCAACAGCGCGTGGCAACCCACCCAACTCCTGACCACGCCCAATGTTGCTTAACTTCGGAGGTCATACGGGATCCTGTGTTTCAACACGGCTACGGCCGTTGGCATGGCAGTGAGAAAGTAGTTATATTTCTTTCCTTTACAGCTTGGAATGTTAATCTATATAGTAGTATGTTGAGGCCTTCTTCCCTGTTAAAATGGTAATATACCTAAGATATGTTTTTGTGACCTTAGCAAAGTATGTACCACCTGTGTACAAACCTCCCCCTCTAGAAAGATTTGCTTTTTTTCTGTTGCCCGTCCGCCATTATCTGTCTCCAAAACCGAGCCTGCATTTCACACACTCATCCTCGATGCCACCCGCCTTATCTGCACCTCTAAAACAAATATAAAGGAACTCTCTCTCCATAAAAACAATTACTGTCGTCCAGAAAATTATTGTTTCAGTACCCTAATTGTAATCTGCGGCCGGATCAGAACAACTGGCGAGTGATGCTAACGCGGGGTAAGGGCCCAGCCCACTCTGGTTCAGTCTCCTTCACGATGGCAAACTTGAACACCAACCTTATCGGCAAGGGCTGAGGTGCGGTTCCACAACCGCCCACTTCATCATTGGGCAGAACTTTCATCTTTGGTCCGGGGCGACCGCCTCTCTCAAAGCAGTGGGAGAGATGTACCTGAGGGTACTTGGGGGGGGGGGGGGGGGGCGGGGAACCCAACCCTAGCATCGGCAGTGGCGGCTGCTCTTGTCGTCAAACTTGGACAGTTTTTACCGGACTTCTACTGCTTCATAAATACTTCAAGATTTATGTACTACATAATAACTTGCAAATGAACACCCCATCAAGAAATTTTCTTACTGCACACTTCAACATCAATATTTTCTAAAAAGTAAAATTTCAAAACTGTGTCACCTGTGTAAGGACTTTACGGGGTGGAGGTCTGTACCGGACGTACACCCGGCCCGAGCATTTAAAACTAGCGTCTTGTAGAATGCCATCTAGAACAGGAAATCAAACTCATTTCAGAAATAGTTTGAACATTTCTCGACAGATGTCGCTACTATCAACTTACGTGCGCCCTCTGGACTGAAGATGAACTATTAATTTTCAAAGTAATTTTGTATGTCAAGGCTTTCTAAACTGAATTTTTATAGTTTGTTTTTGGTGTTCTAAAGTTACCAACACTTCTATCTCTTCCCACCAACTTAATATGTTAGCCAATTATAAATTTTGTATATTTATTTAAGTAACCAATCAGAAATTGTTGATTTTTATTAAATTAACCAATATGCATTGGTTGAGTGTCAGGGTTACGACACAGATAAATCTAGAACCTTCCTCTCCGCTATAAAAGCTGGAACATTTCAGGTCATATTGTCTTTGCGATCGCTCCAGTCTAGGGGTTCAGTGTGCGTTCGTAACGGAGGCACGGGGAGGGGTTCCCTCGTCCATCTTCTTCAGGTCCACCAGCTCAAGGTAATGGCAAATTCTGCTTAACAAGTAATAATCTTTGAAAGCTAGCTCGAGGGAAGCTTTCAAATTTCTTTCGCAATGTAACTTTTATTTCTTAATTCTCAAACAAGGATAAAGAACTTAACCGAACTTAGGGAATAAAGAGTGAGAACCCTCTTGTATTCCCTCTCAACTTGATATTGGGGTGACTATAATTTTGTAACCTCTAAATCTATCTCTTAATTTTGTAAACTTTCTCTCTATCTAGTCACCTGCTTAGCCTCTGTAACGTCGGGCCATAAGCCCACATAGGGTTTCAAGTATTTTCATGTGAATTTCAAGGAGTCCAAGTGTTCGCCTTCTAACCTTTTTATTTTCGGCCAGTGACTCTGACGTTTGGTTTTTACCAAAGGTCACGTACAGTGAGTATTTGTTATTCCTGTTACAGTCAAGTTTATTCATTTCATTTTAAAGCAAATCAGACTGCTGAGCCGATAGGAGAGGGAATATTGTTTGTTTTTGTTAAATGTAGGTTGTGCCTTTGATAGGCCTGGAAAGTGAGAATTTTAGAGTGTAAATTTGTAGAGCAAAGACGCCCCTCCTTTCTTTCTTTCTTTCTTTCTTTCTTTCTTTCTTTCTTTCTTAATCTGCTTACCCTCCAGGGTTGGAATTTCCCTCGGACTCAGCGAGTGATCCCATCTCTACCACCTCAAGGGCAGTGTCCTGGAGCGTGAGACATTGGGTCGGGGGATACAACTGAAGAGGATGACCAGAACCTCGCCCAGGCGGCCTCACTTGCTATGCTGAACAGGGGCCTTGCAGGGGGGGGGGTGGATGGGAAGTTTGGAAGAGATAGACAAGGAAGACGGAAGGAAGTGGCCGTGGCCTTAAGTTAGATACCATCCCGGTATTTGCCTGGAGGAGAAGTGGGAAACCACGGAATACCCCTTCCAGGTTGGCTGATGTGGGAATCGAACCCACCTCTACTCAGTTGACCTCTCGAGGCTGAGTGGACCCCGTTTCAGCCCTCGTACCACTTTTCAAATTTCGTGGCAGAGCCGGGAATCGAACCTGGGCCTCCGGGGGTGGCAGCTAATCACCTAACCACTACACCACAGAGGCGGACGACGCTCTTCCTACTAATGTAAATATTGGGAGATCCATCTCCTTGACTATTGGTTGAAAGGAGCAGCAGTGGTCATGTAAAATTGGTAATTAGGGAGCTTCAAGCTCAGGTTCTTAATTGGTTATTAGTTGATTATTCTGATTTTCCTAATATTGTTACCCACGCTCACGAGCTAGATTTTTTTTTTGCTATTTTGCTTTACGTCGCACCGACACAGATAGGTCTTATGGCGACGATGTGAGAGGAAAGGCCTAGGAAGTGGAAGGAAAAGGCTGTGGCCTTAAGGTACAGCCCCGGCATTTGCCTGGTGTGAAAATGGGAAACCACGGAAAACCATCTTCAGGGCTGCCGACAGTGGGGCTCGAACCCACCATCTCCCGATTACTGGATACTGGCCGCACTTAAGCGACTGCAGCTATCGAGCTCGGTCGAGCTAGATTTTGTTATGTGCTTAGCAAAGTGTAAATTTTAAAAAAGAAAAGAAAAAAAGGAAAAGAAATATAGCGCAATTTTAAAATTTTAATTAACCTTCTGACTTTTCTATATCCACCCGTTCATGCCCGCACCTTCTTTCACCTCTGAATACCACGCCATCCCCGTAACAAAGAGAATTGTATTAGAACAGCGCCAGAACATTACAATGGAAAACAAGGAGAAGAACTTGGTGACACACTGTGCAACATGATAGAAATGTTACCGTACTATCATCTGCGGTACTTAATAGGGGTGTAAAGACAGATCCTATATAAATTTTATTCAGTTAGATTTATTTATTTCATGAGGGCGATTTACAGTGCGTAACATTATTTTTAATTTGAAGTAATTTGAATATGCCTTTAATTTGATGATTTAATACTGTTAAACTTAGAAAACAGTAAGCAAAGCAAAATCATCTCCATCAGGCTATGAAGGCCCTTGGAGGGGTGGAAGGTAAAGGCTTCCACTATCTGTAATCTCAGCACTTGGTTGGGTATAGCGGTTAGCCTTACGCCCGGCCGCCTTTGCCGCGAGGAATTAACCTGGTACTCATTTTTTGATATGAATATGCCTTAAGAGCTGTGGTTCATACGAAAATTTGTGTAACGACAGTGTGTCCTGTAACAAAATGTGTGATGTGATGTTACCTAGCAACAGTACCTTGAGAGCTGTGGGTTCGTATGTCACGGCCATCCATTAGTGCTTCACATCACAGCCTGCACGGTTGCTAGATAACATCGCGCAAAACATTATATTGAAAGACATATTTATCAACATTTGATGTTCCCAAAGGCAAATTTAATAACATTTTCTAAAACGTTTTAATTCCAAGTAACGGCGCCAGGATTCTATTCCGTATCTTGGACAACGGCTCAACGGCTCAATCAACCAGATTACACAGCCAGTCGAATAATGTGAAATATTACAACAGGTATCATTCTAATACATATACAGCTAGTAAGTACTGAAATTGATCGTTGTAAGCTAGTCTGAGATAAAACAAATACATTTCCCGGAGAAGCTTCTTCTTTCTGCTATAGTTTCTTAGGATGCTTCAATTATTTTTAAACAATTAAATGTTTGTTGGGTGAGCAGTAACTGTACATTTTTCTGGCTAATCATTTTGAAAATAACTGTTGCTCAGAGAAACGTTTAAGTCATCCAGTTAGTAACCCAATCTGAGAAAAATAGACATCGTTTTGGTACCGTGTTCCAATGTCAATTATTCTTGCCATTACACATTTTAAATTTGCTTTCTAGTAGTTTGTTGTTCAATAAAAGAAAGAATACATTTTAGGGATCACGTTTTGTAATAAACTTACCTTTCAGAAAGTCTTCAACTAGTTTTATCTGGATAATTCCACATTGACTTACCTGCAAAGAAATTATATACATATTAGAAACTTATAGTTATTCAGTAAGTTATCTAATAATTCCCTGAAATATGAAATTTCAAGAGACAACTAAAATAAAAATGAAATAATAGTATAATAATAATAATAATAATAATAATAATAATAATAATAATCATAATAATACAATTCCCTGGTACGTTAACGTCAAGAAAGACCTCGAAGAAATGGGTCTACGACCAGATGATGCGCACAAACGAGACATTTCCAGAACAAGCATCGTGACTTCTTGGACTTACCGGGATGTGAAGTGACAACTGGTGCAACGTGGCCGGATGTTCGACACAGGGAGCTAATGAAAACCAACTGGATCTACCAAAAACTGAGTAAACGCCAGAATGCATAATAAAGCTTATCATGGTATCTAGTTGGCCAGTTAGCGAATAAATAAATAAATAAATAAATAAATAAATAAATAAATAAATAAATAAATAAAATAAAATAAATAGTATTGAAGAGGGTAGTGGTGTTAAGATATTTGTTAGTTTTATGCGCATGATAGTCCGAAATTGACAACAGTGTGTCATTATGTGTAAAGTTTGTTTAATATTGCGAGATATTTTATATTAAAAACGCGATCCATTTCTGATGATACAGTATATAGTTTACAGTACACGCATCTTTGGCTTTGCAAATTCTTCCTGACCCTTTTCCCACCTTATTTGGTTTGGCATTTAGTGTGGATTTAGCCCAGTTTTATGGAAGGATGGCCTTCCTTACATCAACCCTATGGGCAGGGAAGTATTCTCTACTGCGTGTTCCTGTGGTGGTTGGTAATGTGATGTGTCGTACGTAGATTAACAGAAGTGTATTAAGGAGGTTCGATTCCCTCCTCAACTATCTTCGTAGGGGATTTCCCTGGTTACCCAATTCTTCTCCAGGCAAATACCGGTATGGTATCTAACTTATTGCCACGCCCGCTTCATTCCCTCTTCTTTGTCTATACTTTCCTATTTTCTCATCCTCCTACAAGGCCTCTGTTCAGCATAGCAGGTGAGGCCGCCAGTTAAATTCCTCAACCAGGCTGGGAATGGAACCCGGATCGTCCGAACCGAAAAGCCACTACGTCGACCATTCAGCCAGTGAACCGAACTAATACAATCTGTAATAAATATTTCTAAAGTGACACGTTCTTTGTTATTACAAATTTCAAGGAGTAAATAATAATAGTTTTTTGTAAATTAACTTTACTTTTCAGTGGAAAGGGGAACTTTGTGGTTTCTGTGGCTGTTGATATTGTGTTCATAGCAACAGTGCCTGGAGTTCTCGTGGAATTCTACCCCTCTGATGAAATTTCTTTTAAATGTTGCTCTATGTCGCATTGGCACAGATGGGTCTTTCGGCGACGATGAGATAAGAAGCGTCTAGGAGTGGAAAGGAATCGGCCGTGGCCTTAGTTAAGGTACATTTGACTGGTGTGAAAGGAAGAAACCACGGAAAACCATCTTCAGGTCTGCCGATAGTGGGGCTCGAACCCGCTATTTCCCAAATGAAAGCTCACAGCTCTAGGAATTTGAACCACCTGGGTGCAAGAGAAGTGACGATATCATCCAGTGATCTTGAATCTTTCTGAATGGTATTTCAGGAAGGGAGATGTGGAAGTTACGTTACACTGCATCAATGAGAGGTTTTCATTCGGTAAACTAGTATGACGTTCATCGCTCAGGGTCTTGATTACACAGTACAACAATTAATTGCTCTCAGACACAGAATATATCAGTTACCATGATTTTGGACACGCTGATCACGACAATAATATTACTTTTTTCGTATCACCTAACATTTTTGAGATATTTTGTATCGCACCCTGTTGTGGGACTGTTACTTTCTTAGGGAGCCGAAGGCGCTATTTTCTCCCTGCCTGGGCAACTTTCTTATTATACCTCTTGGTTTTATTATTCTAAAGGAATGTTAAACCCCCGGTAGCTTATTGCGTTAATATGAAAGAAACATATGATAGTATGAGAACAATTCTTAAGGCTTTGAACTGTACAGAACACGGATGGCAGATCTGTGCAGACCTAAAAGTGATAGATATGCTAATAGGAATGTAACCAGGATTCACAAAATGTTGTTGTTCCCTCTGTGAATAGGAGAGTCGAGATAAGCGTAATCATTATGAAATGTCCGACTCGTAGGCTGAACGGTCAGCGTACTGGCCTTCGGTTTAGAGGGTGCCGGATTCGATTCCCGGCCGGGTCGGGAATTTTAACCTTAATTGGTTAATTCCAATGGCACGGGGGCTGGGTGTATGTGTTGTCTTCATTATCATTTCATCCTCATCACGACGCGCAGGTCACCTACGGGTGTCAAATAGAAAGACCTGCACCTGGCGAGCCGAACCCGTCCGGGGATATCCCGGCACTAAAAGCCATACATTTCATTTCATTATGAAATTAGAGAGTGCTCGTCAAGAGAAAGTGTAGTATTAGGACAAGAAAAGAGCTAAAAACTTGCCACTTGTTTTTATCCTTTGCACATAAAACTGGGGTTGATGAAAAACTTTTGTTAAGCCGATGGAGAAATCAGGAAGGGAATTTCAATATTTAAGGGAAAATTTCAAAGGTTGAGTGGGGAAAAATTAAAGGAAGGTATCTTAATAAAACCACAAATGTGTGATCTCTTACATGATTCTGTATTCGAGGGAACTGTTAAAAAAGAAAAGGAAAAACTAGCGTGCTTTTAAATCGCTTTGTGTGAATTTTCTGGGAAACCGGAGGGCAGACAATTACAGAGAGATTATGGACGATTTCTTGAGGGCTTACAAAACACTGGGATTCAACATGTCTCTTAAGATTCACTTCCTCCATTCGCACTTGAATTTCTTTCCACCGGACCTTGGTGTGGTCGGTAATGAGCATGGAGAAAGGTTCCATCAGAACTTATTAGAAATAATAATAATTTCGTGTGGCTATTTCTAGCCGAGTGCAGCCCTTGTAAGGCAGACCCTCCGATGAGGGTGGGCGGCATCTGCCATATGTATGTAACTGCGTTTTATTGTGGTGGAGGATAGCGTTATGTGTGGTGTGTGAGCTGCAGGGATGTTGGGGACAGCACAAACACCCACCCCCCGGGCCATTGGAATTAACCAATGAAGGTTAAAATCCCCGACACGATCGGGAATCGAACCCGGGACCCGCTGATCATTCAGCCAACGAGTCGAACACTCATTAGAAATGGAAAGGCGAAATAAAGTGAAATCAGTGTCCAACTTGCTTGCCGATTACTGCTGGCAACTTATCATCTAATAGGCGCAAGTCTTCGAGGATTTTTTTAAAAGACGGTAAAAATTATTTACTGCACAAAGTCTTAATTGCAACGTAAATACAACAGTGAACTATATCGCCTATGCAGTACGTTAAGGGAAGTTCATCATGTCCTCTCAAATAACTGTTAGGTGATAGAGAAAAATGAGCTTTAGCTTCGAAATCAGCATATACGAATTAATTAAATCGCATGTTTTCATTTCTGAGAGCGTAAAATTTTAAATTTGTTGCTAAAAATAGGTGTGTATCTCGATGGAACGGTGTGACTGTTTAACTGGACCACAGTCTGATGGTGTGACAAGAACAAGAACACATCACTAACTAGTAATATATGGCTACTATAAGATAAAATTGACCTTCAATTCACACCGCTATAAACCTAAGCGAATTTTGTTATTTATTCGCTAGAGTTTTATTGTCTCACTCAAGCATAGTAACATTTCAACGTTGCAATAATGGGAAAGGTCTAGCGTCGTGTGAAAATGGAAAATGCTATTAGCAAAATGAACACAACGTACACTCCAACACAGCGCCTATTACTGATAACCACGTATCTCTCTTCATGTCTCTGTTTTTGAACTCTTGGTCCTATGTGTTGTAAAGGCACGGGTACATGTATATCTCCGAAATGATTAATTCACTGTCTAACTCCATTCTGCAAAGTGAAACTACAAATCGAGCGCATATGGACCGCGCACAATATTCACACAAGAGCACAATGCCACAGGCTTTTCTTCCCGCAAATGTGGCCAGGCGTCCGGCTCTGTGGTGTAGTGGTTACTGTGATTAGCTGCCACCCCCGGAGGCCTGGGTTAGATTCCCGGCTTTGCCACGCAATTTGAAAAGTGGTACGAGGGCTGAAACGGGGTCGACTCAGCCTCGGGAGGTTAACTGAGCAGAGGTGGTTTCGATTCACACCTCACCCATCCTGGAAGTGGTTTTCCGTGGTTTCCCACTTCTCCTCCAGGCAAATGCCGGGATGGTACCTAACTTAAGGCCACGGCCGCTTCCTTCCCTCTTCCTTGTCTACCCCTTCCACTCTTCCAATCCCCCACCAAGGCCCCTGTTCAGCATAGCAGGTGAGGCCGCCTGGGCGAGGTTCTGGTCATCCTCCCTAGTTGTATCCCCCCACCCAAAGTCTCTCGCTCCAGGACACTGCCCTTGAGGCGGTTGAGGTGGGAGTCCTTGCTGAGTCCGAGGGAAACACCAACCCTGGAGGGTAAACAGATTAAGAAGGAAATAAGAAATGTGGCCAGGTACTAAAAAAAATGGACCTCGGCCCATTATTGAGCGGGCGACCTTGAAGACGCGCCTTCTCTCGTGTCCCACGGCGAGAAATCACGCTTTGTGTGACCGGTTCCATCCAAATTAGTGTTGTGCATTTTTGACGCGTGATTTCACGCAGTAGCGCAGCGTGAAATCACGCAAGATATAATCACGATATATTCGCCGACCGGCCAGGTTCTAAGAAATATAATGATGGTACTGAATGGGCACTGTACCGGGTGGTACACCTCCACACCGCTAATTCAAACTTTGCGCCAGTTGAAACTCCTCTACTGGAGGAAGTCTGAACTTTATCTACTGTGTTAATTCTCAAGTTTCTCAGAAGATGTCCCTACTTGTAAATTTTGAAGTTTCTGAACTGGGTCGTTTTCGATGTATTTTTGTTTTGCCTGTAGTAAGAAGTGTGGACATTCTCTTCCAGATGGCACTACTGAAGGACTACAGTTATGCACCCTAGTGCGAAGTGAAAGAACTGTGTTTTTGGAAAAATTTGAATTCATAAGTTTGTTCTTTGTTAAATTTCTTTCAGTTATTGTTTAAGTTGGCAATATTAACCCTTTCTTTCCGCCAGTTTTGAATTCGACCAATAAGGAATTTCTGTAATTAATTTTCCACCAATAATGTGTTTCTTCTTCATCTAGTGTAGGGGTTTTTGTTGTTAGCCAATAAAATGATTGTGGGCGGTTATTCTCGTTCCTGAAACGCCTCGAACTTTCCGCGAGGGTATATAAACTGCTGATTTTCGGGTCTCCGGGCCACTTCGGTAACATCTATCAGTGTGTAAAGTACGTAGCAGGGGGCGGGTAGCGCCTCTTTCTTCGGGCAGCAGTTCAACCACCAGGTAATGGCCGTTTAATAACTTCGTTTCTTGCTAGCTCAGCAGTTTAACTCTCGGGGCAGGTCCGAAGCCTTTTACCATGTAACTTTCCTCTAAAATGTAAAGACACTTGGTATCAATTCTATCATTTTAAACTACATATTGGGATAGAGAGTGCTTAACCCTCTCGAGCTCCCACTCATATTGTGTTGAGGTGAACTTATTTTCACAACCGTTTCTTCCTTAACGTAATGTAAATTGTCTCCTTCTATAAGTCACCTCTTTAGTATGGGATTAGCCCTTGCATTAGAGGCCTAGCGCCAAGTAGGTTTTAAATAAAGTGTAGTAGGAGTGCAAGAACGCCTCCTCTCAATATGGTATTGGGGAGGCCATGTAATATTTCTGTTTTTTTTTTTTTTTTTTTACTGAATAGGCCTCAGTAGGTTGGGTATTTTTACCCCTGTGTATATGTCCTTGGAGGACAGCTTGAACGTGGAGTTTGGTGTGGCCTTTGATAGGCTTGAACTTAAGAGCGGGTCGCTCTTTCTTGAAATTTGTTTCTGCGTACCTCGAGGAGGGTTTACTGTGTAATTGGGAGCAAGAGCTCCTGGTCATGATTGGGGTCTTCTGCCCCTTTGTTGAATTTTGTGTATAGTAAAGTTGGGCTCATTGCTCAAGATTTATGTGTCTGGCTCTCGGAGCCCAAATCCTGTAACACTGTAATTGTACATTCTCGATTTGTTGTTAGGCTACTGAGTACCTGTTATATTTGTTATTTCTTGATCTTGAAAAGAAAATATAACCTTGTTAAATTTTAAATTAACTTTAATTTCGTAGATTGAGACCTATTCATCCCAGCACCTTCTTTCACCTCTAACTACCACGGATAACTCCGTAACAGGCACAAAGGAAATCGTAGATGTGTAGCACTCAGGATAACAAGACTAAAATAATACTGTAGCAATAAAAGCATAGTGTGGCTGTTGCTAGCCCGGTGCAGTCCTTACAAGGTAGGTCCTCCTAGGAGGATGGCTGACAGCTACTGTGTACGGGAAACTGCGTGTTGGTGTGGCATATGATTTACAGAGATGTTGGGGACAACACAAACAACCAATACCTGAGTCAAAGGAATTAATTCATTTCCTGCCCGACGGTAATCGACCCCCCTGGAACCGAAAGCCAAATCTTAAAACAATAATCGGTAATACTTGACGCGATCATACACAGTAAGATAATTTGAATATTCAGCGCATATACTTCACATTTCGAAATAAGTTAATTGCCGGGCGAGTTGGCCGTGCGGTTAGGGACGTGTAGCTGTGAGGTTGCATCCGGGAGATTGTGCGTTCGAACCCCACTGTCAGGAGTCCTGAAGGTAGTCTTCCATGGTTTTCCATTTTCACACCAGTCTGTACATTAATTAAGGCCACGGTCACTTCCTTCACACCCCTAGGCCCTTCCCATCTCATTGTCGCCATAAGACCTATCTGTGTTGGTGTGACGTGAAACAAAATGTAAAAAAAATAATGTTAATGGTTAACCTTGTTCAGTGACTCACTGAACAGTGCTTTTTGACAGACATGCTGCCCCATACACAGTCTTCATTCTCCGATGGATGTCCACCGGTGTTCGTCCTTCGGCAGCAAAGAACAGAATAACAGCACGTTGGTCCTGTTTGCACGCATTTGGTATTAACGTCACCATAGTTCACGTGGCCGCGTTGAACACACGCACCCCGACACGATACGACTGCAACACTAAACCCTCTGCCTACATGTCCGTGCTTATGTACCCGCATCGGAGTCGCGCTACGTTGCAGCAACGCCCTCAAACGGAAACTTTTTGATCACGCCTTATACTAGTCATCTTCTTCCTCCTATTTTCCAAATTTACTAGAGTTGGCACGCCATGGAGGGGGCGGTGGTGACGGCGGCGGATTTGACCCAGTTTTATGGCCGATTGCCCATACTGATGCCAACATGATGTGAGGAATATATTTACTACTAGCTGATGTACCCGTGCTTCGCTACGGAATTCTACATTGTATACAGAATTGTAGGCTAGGTAGTGTACACGTTGCGGGACCATAAGAAACGAAGAACATCACAACAAACAATGGTCAATGTAAAGTTATTGTTGATTAGTAACAAACAATGGTCAATGTAAAGTTATTGTTGATCAGTGTTATGCGCTTTCGATATTGTAGGCCTTCTGAAATACCACTCTTATTATAGTCGGTACAGTAAAACTGAATGAAACATAAATGATCGGAAATTGTATTGTCTGTAACTTTTGTTATGTAGTACTTTTCGATAGCACCAATAACATAGGTACCGGTATTTAAAAATTAAAGTTTAGGCGCCTTCCCCTAAACTATCATTTAATCTCGGGCGAATAAAATTATTTACAGCCTAGACTGTAGTTTCTTATTCCCCGACTCTATATAGCGGTTTTCATTAAATTCTGTTAACCCATTTTCTCGTGGCTAGACGTTGATAAGGACTTAGCAACAAAACTACAAATTCATTAATATCTGTGTTATCAGAGCCGGTACGGTAAAAATGTATAAGACATAATTGATTGGAAATTTAATTCTGTATAACGTTAGTTATATAGTATTTATCGATAGGACCGCTAATAATATAAATATTCGAGAATTAAATTTAAGGCCTTCCCCTAAACTACCATTTCACTCGGCGTGAATAAAATTATTTACAGCCTAGATTGTAGCGGCTCATCCCCCGACTTTACATACCGATTTTCATTAAATTCTCTTCAGCCGTTTTCTCGTGATGCGTGTACATACAGACAGATAGACAGACAGACAGAAATTACAGAAAAGTAAAAAGTACATTTTCTTGTTACTGTGGACATGACCGATACGGAAATACCATTCTTTTCAAATTCTGAGCAATGTACAGACAAAACTCTTATTTTATATATATATATATAGATTGTGTATTTTTAGGGTATTGGTACTGTGGTGGATGTAAATGAAGACATTTATATTAAGACGAACACAAATACCGAGTCCTCGAGCCAGAGGAACAAACCATACGCGGTTAAATCCCTGGCCCGTTCGGAAATCGAACCTGGGGCCCTCTGGACCGAAGGCCAGTACGCTGACTATTCAGTCAAGGAGCCAAACACTACTATACACACACGATCATATGATGTTTCAGTTTTGAAAGTCCTTTAAAGAGAATAGAAAGTTGAATAAATACTCGTATACTTGAAAGATTTCAAAATCAAGCCAGAAAAATGGCTTGATCAACAAGGAAAGCCAACGGTTAGCTGATATTTTCTTGGATGAGCGCACAGAGTGGGGCAAGCGAACCAGAAGTATCTGAGCAATACACTGGTTGAGTGCACTCAAAACAAGTGAAGCGAACAAGCTCCAGGCGCCGAGCACGAAGAAGTTATTTGATTTGGTTGTTCAAACCGCGTCCAGTCCACTAGAGGCTAAATGACAGCGGTGGATACAACGTGTCCGAATTCTACGACGAGTTTTATTTTTTGAATGGCTACAGAAAGCGACTTGCCACATCAAAAGAATTTGGCTCAAATTCTACATTTAAGGGAACCGGGAAGTGTGAAGCAATAGAAAAATGTAACTTCCAATGTTTAGTTATATATCTCAGAAACTAAAAGAGGTATATCCTTAAATGGTCTTTTGAAATATTCAAAATGCATTCATCATTATTGGGGTAGAATATAAAGCTTATATGTTTAACATTTTGTGTCAGAAAGAACATTATAAAAATACTTTTTTTAAATATTGTTAACAATTCCCTCAACTGATGTACCTTTTTCTGAGAAAATGCTCAAAGCAGACGCGAGAGACTTCGAATGCATAATATTTAAAACTGTTTTGAGCTGCTGAAGTAAAATTTTTGTTTGTTTTTATATCCTAGTTGAAAACTGAAATTTTCTGTAAAATGTTCAGTGCTCTTCAAGCTGGCCTCCATGAACTAAGAAATTCGATTAAATTTACTTCCACAAGGAGATCTATATAGTGTCTAAGAGAATACCAAATTCCAAATACATTGATGTGACGGTTTCTGAGAGAAGAAAAAGGTACACTAAATTTTAAAAAAAAATATGTCTTACGGAAAATCCACAAGGAATGTCTGACTGGCAGCTGACATCTAATTATATTCAACGTCCAGACTTATGGTTAAACCTAATTGTATTGCGTCAAATATAACTTCAACACAATAATTGATGCACCGAATTCTCCAGGAAGAATTGGAGATTTTTTTTTAAAGCTCGAAAACGAAAATTGACATTTTTGAGCCTGCCACACTTCTCGGTTTCCTTAACAGTTAACTATCGTACAAGTGTTATTTCATTAATAAATATTAAAGATAGGCTTGTGCAGGTACCTAAAGCGTTGAGTTTGATTTATTAGGGTGTAGACAAATGTATATTGAAGCAAATGGTGCCCAATGGTACGAGGTACGACGAAATAAAACGATAATTTAAAATTCAAAATATATTCACTGGCGACTGATGATGAAAAATGATCATGAATCCAAAACAATCAGTGGACGCAATTCACAATACTTTAGTTTCTGAGATGATGCTTGCTGTCCAAAGGGGTCCAAAATCCACATAACCAGCCTCTCAGAACAGTACTAATCACTGATAGACCAGAATAATGGTTTTCATCCTACAGTGGTACTAATCACAGGTAACGTAGACACATAGTGTCCCCCACATAAGGGCACTACTCACAAGCAACTTAGCGGTACAAAGCTACAGTAGTTGCTTTACGTCGCACCGACACAGGTAGGTCTTATGGCGACGATGGGACAGGAAAGTGCTAGGAGTGGGAAGGAAGCGGCCGTGGCCTTAATTAAGATACAGCCCCAGCATTTGCCTGGTGTGAAAATGGGAAACCACGGAAAACCATTTTCAGGGCTGCCGACAGTGGGGTTCGAACCTACTATCTCCCGAATACTGGATAATGGCCGCACGTAAGCGACTGCAGCTATCAAGCTCGGTAGCGGTACAAAGCACAGGCCACGTATACTCATAGTGTTGCTCACACTGTGTACTAATTATGAACAATGTAGACCCATGGTAAGTCACATATTATGGTAGCCTACCACACCCAGGCAACAACAGACCCATGGTATTCCTCATGTAGTAGTACTAATCACAACTAACGTACTCACGTTGTTCCTCACAGAGTGGTACTGATGACGATGATGATGATGATGATGATGCTTGTTGTTTTAAGGGGCCTAACATCGAAGGTCATCGGCCCACAGAGTGGTACTAATGACAGGTATTGTACTACTCACAGGTAACCCAGACCCATCGTGTTCCTCATATAGTGGTACTGATCACCGGTACTGTAAAGGGAATTTTTGTGGTCGTAGAAATAGAAATGGCGTATGGCTTTTAGTGCCGGGAGTGTCCGAGGACAAGTTCGGCTAGCCAGATGCAGGTCTTTTGACTGGTGCCCATAGGTGACCTGCGCGTCGTGATGAGGATGAAATGATGATGAAGACGACACACACCCAGCCCTCGTGCCAGCGAAATTAACCAATTAAGGTTAAAATTCCCGACCCTGCCGGGAAAAGAACTCGGGACCCCTGTGACCAAAGACTAGCACGCTAACCATTTAGCCATGGAGCCGGACTTTGTGGTGTTAAGTAGTATGGTGTGTGTGGATTAAGCATAACATGTAATCTTTGAGAAAGTTAACCCCGACCCGGCCGGAAATCGGACCGGGAACCCTCTGAACTGAAAGCCAATACTCTAACAATTCAACAATACTTTTTGGAACATCTAGGATATATTTTTCATCAGTCTACCTTAAATTATTCTATGTATATTTCATTGTACACAAAGTGAAAATTCAATCAGTGGTTAGTGCATTGCCCTACACAGGACTGTGTACTGAGTGAGCCAGCGAGGTGACACACACTGTACATACCAGTGATTGATATATACGCGAGGAAGCCGAGCTGTGTGACACCAGTGTGAAATATGAGGCTACATCAGTCGATCACAAAATATCACCAAAGATCTGAAATATATAACACTAGCAAGTCACAACGCTAAAGCGTGACAGAAGATCCCCGCAATACACGAGATTGTGAGCTGACAGCAATGTTCGCTACATCTAGAGCCGGCGACTTCGCTGCGGAATATCAATTGATCTGTTTAACATCCCTTCAACTACGGCTGGTGTTACGACGTACCGAAGTGTCTTCCCTGCATGCAAGAACATGATTGAACGGGCCAGTAAATATATCGACATGCGTTTCTGACATTTCAATAGATCTACTGTTAACTGCCAAACCGCTTACGCCAGGGTTAAGACAGCAATCTTTACGCGTAAGACGAACATATAAATTAAAAACCTAAGACATTTCTACGTAAACCATTATGACCTCTGGCATTGCCTTCGTGATATACAGGCCGTACGGTAATTCTGATGACGTCACGCATTGGGTGGGTCTTAGAGGCGATACACATCCGCTCTGCTTGAATAATTGCACAGTGGTTTAAATTACTTAAGAAACTGTTAACACCTTATAAAACCAAAAAAAAGTATTAATAAATATTTGTTAGTTATGATTCCCACCGTTAGCAGCCCTGAAGATGGTTTTCTGTGGTTACCCATTTTCACACCAGTCAAATGATGGAGCAGTGCTTAATCAGGCCACGGGCGCTAGCTTCCCGATGCCGGCCATTTCCCATCCTCGCGTCACCGAAAACCTTAGATTATTATTGCGATGCATTTTTCTTTCTTTCTTTCTTTCCTTCTTTCTTAAATCTATTTACCGTCCAGGGTCGGTTTTTCTCTCGGACTCAGCGAGGGATCCCACCTCTACCGCCTCAAGGACAGTATCCTGAAGCGTGAGACAAATGGGTGATATCAATAAACCGGAGACGAATCTCTTGTCTCATAAATATTAAGACATGTCTCAAATGTATATGAATTAAAAAGCGATGTCTCAGCAGTGACCTTTGCTCCTTGAGACACAGCTCGTTAGCGGACTCTCTCGGAGACACATCTCCAAATGTATATGAATAAACTGGAGTTTACTCTCTGAATGGAGACTGGTCTCAGAATTTCTTGAGACAGCCCAGAAGGTGACTCAAGCCGATAGAATCAGGCTGAAAACGTGATGGCGGAGTTTATGATGGTTTTACAACGGAGAAGAAAAATTTAAAAACCACGAAGAAATTCTCTGGAACATGATTATAAAGATCTCTACCGTTACCGGAAAGAAAATGTAGAATGGTTAGCACATTTTCTGGAGCGAATACACGAGACATTCATATAACAATAATGATAAAGATGATGACGATGATAGCCATTTGCGATAGGATTTACATGCATCATAAAGTCTAAAATGTTCAAAATCAAACCAGAAGTATGCAAAAACGTGCAACATACAATTCTAATAATTTTCTTAGTAATTATTGAATTAATTTAATTATTCTTAATCTATTCTACATTTGTGATTTTATCTGTACGTTAACATTTTTTTCTATTCACAAAATACGAGTAACATTTTATAAATAAAATTAATTCACAATCACGGAAAAGGCCGAAACAAAACATAGCTATTTTTAAGACATGACTTACAATTATTCAAGGTTTTCATTATTCACTTTGTCTTGCTCCTTAGCTGAATGGTCAGCGTGGTACTTTTCGGTTCAGGGGGCCCTGGGTTCGATTCACTGTCGGGTCAGAGATTTTAACCTTAAATCCTCAACATTCCCGCAACTCACACACAACACTATCCTCCACTACAATAACACAGCAGATGACACCCATCCTCGTCGGAGGGTCTGCCTTACAAGGGCTGTACCAGGCTAGAAATAGCCACACGAAATTATTACCTATTATTATTATTATTATTATTATTATTATTATTATTATTATTATTATTATTATTATTATTATTATTATTATTATTATTCACATTTTGATATCTGGAAGGATATTTTTTCTAGTCTGAAAATTATCGCTCTCTATCACATGTTGTCCAAATGGTATTGAACGAATGTGCGAGTATCTTTGGTCCTGGTGTAAGCTATCCCATTTATGTTTAAGTACCGTAAAATTCCCTGTCCATGCCTTTTTCGATTGCTCTGTTTCTAAGTTTATTTAAAAGTTTCAACCGGCGGCTCGTGCCCTTGAAAAGAATATGCTGTAACTGGTTTCACAACATTTAACGGATTCGCATAATGACGTTATTCGGCCAATGATTTGCTGCCTCTATGAGTGCTGCTCTTTCTCAACCATCGCACCAAAATCTCACTTGTGCCGAATACTACGAGCGAAGCATTTGGTTTGGATCAGACAGATTTCGATGAAACTTCCATGAATTGTCAATCTACCTGTCTTAAATTTATTGCTGATATTCACTTTGTCATAAAATCAACGACATTGTTATAATTAATTGCTAAAGAACAGCTGGGTGGTTTGCAGCTGTACTGACCTCGCGTATGCACTGTAGAAATGCACTGATAGTTCTATTTTAAAGTTACATTAAACAGTGCGCTATAGAGTAAAAATTAGATTTTGACAACATGAACAGAATGCCTTGCTCGTCAAACCCATTTTACTAACAAGCACAGTATATGAATATTTCAAAATATTAGGCTTTTAATACTTCCTCGTACGTTTACAATTGAGGCTAAAATATGTAATATGAAATCCTCGTCATTTGTATATAAACTTGCATGTTATAAATAGCCTTAAACTTTCGGATTCTTGTTGAGAGTGATTCATTTTGTAACTCTGCGGGTAACATATATAACAACGTCAATCATGCAGCGATGTTCTGATGTCTTAATCGACCATCCTACCATGTGTCATTGAAATCGCTGCCATCTACACACCACGTTCCATTTAAAACTGGAGCAAAAATTTACTGTCAATGAATACCGGTGCGAAAATGCTATTTCACGGCAGAACGGTTATCACCATTGAGTTCCGGATGTCTTAGCTCATCATGTTACTAAGTTTCATTGCAATTTGTCCGGTCCAAATCAAACAACTCCCTTGTTAGTTATATTCGTTAATGAATATGGATAGCATTTTGTATTATTTCTATGTTTTGAAAGTTTGAAATTTAGACAGTTTATGCAACAGTATATAGGTATTGGTTGTATATTATATACCGGGTGAGTTGGCCGTGTGGTTAGGGGCGCGCGGCTGTGGGCTTACATCCGGGAGGTAGTGGGTTCAAGCCCCACTGTCGGGAACCCTGAATATCGTTTTCTGTGGTTTCCCATTTTCACACCAGGCAAATGCTGGGACTGTATCCTAAGGCCACGGTCGCTTCCATCCCACTCCTAAACCTATCCCATCGTCACCATAAGACCTATCTATGTCGGTGCGACGTAAAACAAATTGTAGAAAAAGTACATTATATGCAGAAACACCCCTAGCTATGCACAGGTGTTATCAATAAACTCCTCATATTCGTGAAGAATGAAGTACGAAGCGTGTTTAAAAAGTGTTTGAATGACTTTCAATGACCGCAGAAAATTATGCATTTTTATGTGGATCCTGAATGTGATGATAAATACAATGTAACTTCTTACACAATATCTTGAAGGAAACTTACAAGAAAAGAAATCTTAAATCAGTCGTTCCCAAGCTGGGGTTCAAGTATACCAAATGTACGAACCACTACGTTTATGTAACCCTAGAAAGAATTGAAATAAGAACTAGTGATTATTGAATATTGATTAATACGAAAGGTAGCCTATTGTTTGCAGAAAAGGCTCCCAAGTTAAACATAACTGAAGAAGAAGAAAACTCAGTCAAGAACTATTCTAAATGAAAAAATATCGGTGGGTGTTCCATTTCGGTTGTACTTGTTTGTTCTGCTCTTTTCTCCCTTTCATGTAAAAGATTTTCCATTTGCAGTTGCAAAATCTATTTTTGCACTGAAATTTCTTCTGTTTTTTCGAGAACACACTGTCGTTTTTCAATCTTTTTCGCTTGTAAATCTAACACTTTCATCTGTTCCAACAAAACCACTTTTTGTAGTAATTCACTCGTCAGCTGACAGATACCAGAGCCAGTGTGCGAGACTCGTCTCACGCGGAAGGAGACAAGTATCGTTAGCGAGAAACAAACTTTATTCATATACACTGACTGACAGAGCAAATGCAACACCAAGAAGGAGTGGTTCGAAAGGGATGAAAGTTGGGGAAAAAACAGAGACGGCACGGACGAATAATTGATGTTTATTTCAAACCGATATGCAGGTTACACAATGCGCACGGCATCGACTCAGTAGGATGTAGGACCACCGCGAGCGGCGATGCACGCAGAAACACGTCGAGGTACAGAGTCAATAAGAGTGCGGATGGTGTCCTGAGGGATGGTTCTCCATTCTCTGTCAACCATATGCCACAGTTGGTTGGTCGTCCGTACGAGGCTGGGGCAGAGTTTGCAAACGGCATCCAATGAGATCCCACACGTGTTCGATTGGTGAGAGATCCGGAGAGTACGCTGGCCACGGAAGCATCTGTACACCTCGTAGAGCCTGTTGGGAGATGCGAGCAGTGTGTGGGCGGGCATTATCCTGCTGAAACAGAGCATTGGGCAGCCCCTGAAGGTACGGGAGTGCCACCGGCCGCAGCACATGCTGCACGTAGCGGTGGGCATTTAACGTGCCTTGAATACGCACTAGAGGTAGGTGGAATCATACGCAATAGCGCCCCAAACCATGATGCCGCGTTGTCTAGCGGTAGGGCGCTCCACAGTTACTGCCGGATTTGACCTTTCTCCACGCCGACGCCACACTCGTCTGCGGTGACTATCACTGACAGAACAGAAGCGTGACTCATCGGAGAACACGACGTTCTGCCATTCCCTCATCCAAGTCGCTCTAGCCCGGCACCATGCCAGGCGTGCACGTCTATGCTGTGGAGTCAATGGTAGTCTTCTGAGCGGACGCCGGGAGTGCAGGCCTCCTTCAACCAATCGACGGGAAATTGTTCTGGTCGATGTTGGAACAGCCAGGGTGTCTTGCACATGCTGAAGAATGGCGGTTGACGTGGCGTGCGGGGCTGCCACCGCTTGGCGGCGGATGCGCCGATCCTCGCGTGCTGACGTCACTCGGGCTGCGCCTGGACCCCTCGCACGTGCCACATGTCCCTGCGCCAACCATCTTCGCCACAGGCGCTGCACCGTGGACACATCCCTATGGGTATCGGCTGCGATTTGACGAAGCGACCAACCTGCCCTTCTCAGCCCGATCACCATACCCCTCGTAAAGTCGTCTGTCTGCTGGAAATGCCTCCGTTGACGGCGGCCTGGCATTCTTAGCTATACACGTGTCCTGTGGCACACGACAACACGTTCTACAATGACTGTCGGCTGAGAAATCACGGTACGAAGTGGGCCATTCGCCAACGCCGTGTCCCATTTATCGTTCGCTACGTGCGCAGCGCAGCGGCGCATTTCACATCATGAGCATACCTCAGTGACGTCAGTCTACCCTGCAATTGGCATAAAGTTCTGACCACTCCTTCTTGGTGTTGCATTTGCTCTGTCAGTCAGTGTACATGATGAGTTCTGTCTCGCAAGTGACTTCCGTCTCAATCCTCCTTCGAGACTTGTCTCCGAGTTACATCTCATTTTTATTCATATCACCCGTTGGGTCGGAGGATACAACTGGCAACGAGGTGCAGTACCTCGCCCAGGCGGCCTCACCTGCTATGCTGAACAAATGCCTTCTGGAGGGATCGGGATATTGGAAGGGACAGGCAAGGAAGAGGGAAGGAAGTGGCCGTGGCTTTAAGTTAGGTACCATCCCGGCATTTGCCTGGAGGAGAGTTGGGAAACCATGGAAAACCACTTCGAGGATGGCTGAGGTGGGAATAGAACTCACCTCTACTCATTACACCCCGTTCCAGCTCTCGTACCACTTTACAAATTTTCGTGGCAGAGACGGGAATCGAATCCGGGCCTCCTTGGGGGGCGGGGCAGCTAATCACACTAACCACTACACCACGGAGTTATATTTCTCGCGTATATTCGTTGAGATATATTCTTGCAATTTATATCCATTTTCTAATCAACTGGAACATTCACATTCATACACACTGATAGAAGACAAGCAACCAATTACCAGTACAATATACTAAAAATGTAAATTATTTCTGTACCACCAATTCAGTACCTGCAAGGAAGATTACGAGTAAGCTAACCTACAACAATAACAAAACATTTACTGTCACTGTCATGAAATTCAGTTTAGAAAATGTAGATTTTTAAACAGCAAATAATGCCTATACAATTAATTTCATATTAAATTTTCATGGAATAACCCTGTTCCATTGCCTATGATATGAAATTTGATGGTAAAAATCTCAGCAGTGTTATTTCACAATACATTTCTACCTAAAATGGTAAAATGCATAAATTGGACTTGAATTTTCACATACAGTATATCTAATGTTACCCATATTTTTGACATAATAAGAAATCTTAATTCACCATCTGGACGAGACACTCATTTCCCTCAGGATTTAGCCTTCACGAAAGTGGTTGATACAACTGTGTGGTGATTAACTATTAATTTCTCCCTAGCAATAGCCTTCTTCGATAGCCTAACTCTTTCTTCATCAGAAAGAAACACAAATATGGGAGTGTACTTTTATCGTTTATAATTTGGCTTCGCAGTCAGGCACACAGCAACTCTTAGAATGGTGATTTCTCTCACTGATAACCTTAATTCAATTATATATCCATCGTGGTTGATAATGACACGCTGAACGCACTAACTCAATTCATTTTACACTATGGATATAACATTACACAAACAAACTACAAAATAATTACAACACTGCAGAGCGATATTCTTAACTTAAAGCCTCGCATGAATATACCCTCACACTAATTCACTACTTGAGGACTTTTCACTTAATAATGCAGCCGATAACGACTCACTCTGATATATATATATGAGTAAACATGCAGCCAACGTTAAAACTGTCAATGAAACAGCGAAGCATTCACATGCAACTCAGCTCACTCACATGCTAAACTTTCCCCTTAGCGATCAGGTGATTGCCTTCCCGCGCTTGCTACAGTACTGCTTGTACCAGAGTCCTGCAGAGACGCACAACCTATGAGCTGCTTCGGCAGTAGACTGCAATGGGCTTTGAAAGGCTCGAACATACGAAGCCCGTTACGTCATCACACGGGCCGGTCTGGGCAACACTCTTTCTTTTTTAATCCGTTTACCGTCCAGGTTTGGTTCCTCCCTCAATCTCAGCGAGGAATTCCAACTCTACCGTCTCAAGGGTAGTGTCCTGGAGCGTGAGACTTTGGGTCGGGGATACAACTAGGCAGGAGGACCAGTACCTTGACCAGGCGGCTTCGCCTGCTATACTGAACAGGGGCCTTGTGGGAGGGGGAGATGGGAAGGTCGGAAGGGATAGACAAGGAAGTGGCCGTGGTCTTACGTTAGGTACCATCCTGACATTTGCCTGGAGGAGAAGTGGGAAACCACGGGAAACCACCTCGAGGATGGCTCAGGTGGGAACCGTATCCTCTCTACTCAGTTGACCTTCCGAGGCTGACTATACCCCGTTCCAGCTCTCGTAAACTTTTGAAAGTTCGTGGCAGAGCCAGGAATCGAACCCAGGACTCGCGGGGTGGGATATAATCACACTAACCACTACACCACAGAGGGCGGACGATATATAATTTACTGCACTATAATTACATTGTAGGCACAAACGTTATTAACTTACAGTATTTTTCAGTTTCATTTTCAACATAAAATGGTTAAAACCTGTATTTTTCTTCATATTTAGCCTCTCTCAATAATGTCTAATCTCTCTTCATCAAGTCATAAAATTTCTGACGACAAAAATTAAGTGACACTTGAATTTTTGATTTTATCACACACAGATGCTGAACATCTATTGTTATCGTCATTCCACTTGCTTTTGAGAATCAAAAACTCTTAGAATATGCATTCGAAACAGATATTCTTTAATAATAATAATAATAATTTTTAAATGTTATTTGCTTTACGTCCCCACTAATTATTTTTACGGTTTTCGGAGATGTCGAGGTACCGAAATTTTGTCCCGAAGGAGTTCTTTTACGAGCCAGTAAATCTACCGATACGAGGCTGACGTATTTGAGCACCTTCAAATACCACCGGACTGAGGCAGGATCGAACTTGCCAAATTGGGATCAGAAGGCCAGCGCCTCAACCGTCTGAGCCACTCAGCCCTGCAACCAGGTATACTTAGAAAATAAGACAAGTATATTTGGAACGACATTTAAATTATGTTTATAGAAAAACAATTCACCCATAAAGTAGAATCTAGATGAAGAATAAAGAAATGCCGGATCGGTAAATGCTACTGTAAATAGATAAGTGAGTTGTTAAAATATGGGAAAAAAGGGCGTCCCGTATGCTGTTGAAACGAGAAATTACTTAAGACCCTCAAATACGGGAAATCCCATATAATGCGGGACACCTATACTGCTAATAATAAGAGTTGATGTCTGACATTTCTTAGAGGGAGGTCCGTTTACTGCCTGCCGAGGCGGGATAAAGGGAGTGGCTGTGTGGTTGTCACGGAAACGAGGGTGGGGCGACTGCGGTTGCCATGGAGATAAAACTTCAGGGCAGCTCGTCTTGCTGGGAGTTGCCAAACCTGTCACTGTCACTGATAAGAACCTGATAGTTTGTATAAGAGTGATCGCAAATGGGACGACACCGCCTGGCCAGGTAGTCTACAACAGATCACAGCGGTCAGAATGAAAGAGGGAACAAGTGAGCCGGAAGCGAGGGCTAAGAGCATGTAGAAAGGAATGCTGGAATGTGGCAACATCGTGAAATGGCACGTGCAGTGCTCCTCCCTCCAACCTTACCTGTCAGACGCCAACTTTAGAAGTCTAGTATAGCAACCCTAATGGCTACTGACTCGGTCGGTCTTTAGTGATGCAGTACTTCGTTTCGTTTTGTCGTCGCTAGCCTCTGAATGATCAACATACATCCTATTCTTAATTCATCCCAATGTTTTGCATTTGTAGCACCCACAACATCTTCTCTAATGTTGTCCTGTTGGTAATACGAGACGCATGTGCTGACTACTCGATCCACTGACGTACCCATTGCTCACCTCGCTGTCATCTACGAAGTGCGATAAAAGAACATTAGCGCTGCTTTGCCCGCGTGCAGTCGTATGATTTTATAAGTAATAATATTTATAAACAAGAGTCCGGCTCCATAGCTAAATGGTAAGCGTGCTGGCCTTTGGTCACAGGGGTTCCGGGTTCGATTCCGGCAGGGTCGGGAATATTAGCCATGATTGGTTAATTTCGCTGGCACAAGGGCTGGGTGTATACGTCGTCTTCATCACCATTTCATCCTAATCACGACGCGCAGGTAGCCTACGGAAGTCAATTCAAAAGACCTGCACCTCTCGAGCCAAACATATCCTCGCATACTCCCGGCACTAAAAGCCGTACGCCATTTCATTTCATAAACGAGAGCCTCCGTGGCTCGGGCGGCAGCGCGCCAGCCTCTCACCGCCGGGTTCCGTGGTTCAAATTCCTGTCACTCCAATGTGAGATTTGTACTGACAAAGCGGAGGCGGGACAGGCTTTCCTCCGCGTAGTCCAGTTTTCCCTGTCACCTTTCATTCCATTAACACTCTCCAATATAATTTATTTTCAACTTGTAGTCATTAATCATTGGTTCGGCAGCCGGCACAATTACTATCCTCACCGCTAGATGGGGCTTCATTCAGTCCATTCTTGAATGACTGGAAACAGGCTGTGGACTTCTCATGCTATAGCACGTCCTTGTGCTCTATGAAGCGCTGTCGCGATGTGTAAGCCGGTGTCCAGCTCAGCGTAACTCCGAATTATTTTACGCATAAGCGAGTGAGCACTGAAGCATTCCTTTACCACGCAAAGAATCTTGAATTTGGAGGGAAAGAAATGGCCAGCGCCTGAAGCAAGTTGAGCGTCGTTATAAGACTTGAGAGTGGACGGCCAAGAATGTAACAGCCGAAGGGACAGATTGAAAATTAAATTTGTGACTCCCTCGGCGGAATGCAGCGAAAAGATGGGCCCACATACCTCGCATCCATTCGTCCCACAGGACACAAAAGACTCGCACAATTCAACATTATGCCAAGCGGCTGTAGTGCCGTTTCTGCTGGACACGAACTGCAGTGTGAACTTTGATTGCTGTATATAACAGAGAGATCAAATTATTAGGCCATGTAATTCTATTTTATGACCTTATTGTCAAGTATTTTTTTAAATATTTCAGTGCTAGGTATCCTTGTTCGGGAATCAAATTTACAAGGTATCAAAGTACTGTCAAAAAAGTTTATTGCGACATCGCTTATACGACATATCGGATTAAACGACGTCTTTTTATCACATCACGTATTTGGAGATGGCTGAAAACAATGTAACAGTTTTTAAGAAAATATATATCCTTACCAATCTTGGCTATCTTAATTTTTGATTTCTGGTCCTGAAGGGCCTCCTTAAGTGCTTGATTAGCTTCATATACGTACGCAATGAACTTCATTGTTAGGCCAGTATTGACGTATATTACTTATTTTCTTATTAAAAGCCTATGTTAAAGGGGATTTGAATGTTGCTTCGACCTTATCTTTTTTTTTTTTTTTTTTGCTAGGGGCTTTACGTCGCACCGACACAGATAGGTCTTATGGCGACGATGGGATTGGAAAGGCCTAGGAGTTGGAAGGAAGCAGCCGTGGCCTTAATTAAGGTACAGCCCCAGCATTTGCCTGTTGTGAAAATGGGAAACCACGGAAAACCATCTTCAGGGCTGCCGATAGTGGGATTCGAACCTACTATCTCCCGGATGCAAGCTCACAGCCGCACGCCTCTACGCGCACGGCCAACTCGCCCGTCGACCTTATCTAACAATGTCTTGTTGTATGTGAATAACTGAGGATGACCGTCATATCGGACGAAACTAGTACTATTTCAATGATAAATTGTGTATTGATTACGTGGTTAAAAAAAAGTAAGAAAAGTAAGTCATATCCATACGGGCCTAACAAGTTCATTGCTTACACATACTGTAGAGTTGTATCGCCTGAGGATAAGACCACACTGTTTCAGTCACTGAAACACCCCTGGCAGAGGGGAGAATCGATCCCAAATCCATTGGTCAGCAAGAAGGTAATCTGTGGACCTCAACAGAGGACTATAATAGATGTGGATGCTTGCCTTCTTTAAACCTCTAGTTGCAGTCTTTCACTTATTTACTGCACTATTTGACATTTAAATCCGTGTCATATTACTTGGGTTATTGGCTATTTGTGATGTAACTGTCACACACAGGCCAGCGACGAGTCTTTTTCTTCCGCTTCGGTGGCTGGCACCACATGTGTGCGAGAGAGAGAGAAGACCGTCACGTCACATGCAGAACGGATCAGCTTTTGGAAGCTGATACGCGACAGGCTTTATAGACGGAACAACTTGATGGCCCATTCATCTCTTTTAACATCCTTCTATAGAGATTTTTCAACTCTCTTTTTTTGGCGCGATACAAGCTAAACAAAACAGAAGGCTTCTCCACGAATATGGATTTTTGATTTCGATGTCGGTGCTTATAAAATTAAGCTAATAATAATAATTAGCCGAAACCCGTCAAAACATGATCGCCAGAGGAGTATTGGTAGTATTGCAACTTTAAGGCATCAAAAGTTCACACTCTTGACATTGAAACATATGCCTTGACTGAAAACAGGCTGTGGTAAATTGAAACCTGCGCGTTCCAGTGCTTCCCCTTGAGCTTTATTGATCCTGATACAAAATGTCAAGTGAATTGGAAATTGGTGCCACTCAAAAGAAAATCGGAAGTGCTTTTTCTGATGGAGTTAAATCATCTCGAGGGATTGTAGCTCTCTGCCTAGTTTGAATATACAGTGCACTGTGCTCTTGATTTGCTATGAGCACAATGTCGGCCAAATCAGAATTGAAAATTGGCACATTAGTTTGCTTATAGTAAAGATACAATCCTTCGGGATTCCATGACAGTAAATTCTGACAGGGAGGAGCGACTCACTTTCCTAACTACCGGAGTGGAAGAAGTTCACAGCCTTGGTGTTAAAATTACATAAAGAAAAGGGCTTTAACATTTCTCCGACATCTCTTCATGCTAGGAAGAGCTACAAAGAGACAGTAACATTGTGCCGAACCGCCTCGACAATCAAACCCTCTGCAGCAACACAATACACACTGGAACAGCTGACCAGGAAGGCATCCGACTGCGCACGCGTGATTGCCACCTTCCACCTCCCCACTCGTATGCTTCAGCACTCAGCGCTTCCACAGTCCGGGTGTCCTTGAAGTACTGCCGAGCGTTTTAGCCAATCAGAATGCTACATTTATCTTTAATAATGTAAAAATATTTGGGAAGAATTTTTATTTTTGCTTTTAGAGGCACTCTGAAAATCTACAGGCTAAGATATTTCGCGAGAATGCTTTACGATGTCAATCAGTTCAGCACTTCTCTCAAAATTGTGGTGGCAAAAATCAGCCTAGTGTTTTAAATATATAGATGATAACAATACCAGTGGATGCACGTCCCACGAACCAATTTTAAGGTTACAGTTTCAGAGACGCAGACGTGCCAGTATTTTGTCCCGCAGGAGTACTTTAACGTGCCGGTAAAGTTATTGACACGAAGCTGGCGTGAGCACTTTCAAATACTACGGAACTGAACCATGATCGAAACTGCCAATTTTGATTCAGAAGATTATTATCACTATCATTGTCATTATTTTTAATTATAAATCCAATTCGCGAACAGATGCGCTCGCATCTCTCGTCCATTAAATTTAGCAGTTTCGGTGGCAGTGAAACAGTAATTTATTTATTAATACATCCATAACAGGGTATATCCCCAATTACAATGGATGGTACAAAATATATTCAATATATAAATGGTACCGATGTGTACAAAATTATATTTCACAATTAAAAAACCAAAATTGCCTTGACTAAATTAAGAATAATTTAAACACATTTTCAATAAAACATACAAACATATAAAATATTAAAGTTAAGGAAGATAAAACAAATAAGCAGATAAAAAAGAAAAATATTCATAAGAACAGCAAATACACGAACATATATACATTTGAATAGTGGCATTACATACGTCATATTTCAGTGCTGAATTAATTTTCTCCAATAAATTATTCATTATAATGTAAATATTGTGTTAACATTTTTGAAAATAATGGAAGTGATAAAGCAAAATCTATTTGTCTGCTGTCTGAAGATATTCTGTTATGTACTTCACACATTTTTACAACAGGTGTTTTTTTATGATGTGAGGTGCTTGAGAAGGGGCAGTAAAATGTTTGTCTCAAACGAAGAGTTACCCTCTTGGTACTGAAGTTGATTCTTGTAAAAAACTCTTGGTTATCTAATATTCCATTAACTGTCTTTTAAAGAAATATCTTTTGAGCTAATCTTCTACGTGTACTGAGATGCATTAAACCAAATTCATTTAATAGAGTTCTATAAGGAACTCTTTGATGATATGATGATCGGTTATATTTTTAAAAATATAAATATCGCAAAAATAATAGGTGGTAGCCCTGTTCGGATATCTGCATCGTAGAAAAATACTGTCTTACGATACATGAGGTAGCAGAGAGGAGAGATCCTTCCTCGATGCTCTCCAGGGATCCACCAACCCGCCGCCAGAAACATGGTTCCTCGTACAGAACAATTAAAATCGAGACTATGTAAATTTGATTTTTGCGCCCATTTTCTGCGCTTCTGTTGACCTCCTTGGATAAGCTGTGATGAAGGCAAGTTGCCTGTTGTCTCCGATGGAGCTCGCACCATGTGTTCCCGCAAGGCTGCCACCTTCGTCGAACATAAGAAAACCGCGCTGTTTCAAATTGTCATGGCGTACTTTTAGTCACGTTTTAACAGGACTCAAGGGGATGCTAGAGGCCTGCCTGTGGGCTCACGCCCCCAGACCTATTTTGCTTGCCTCCAGCCTAATAGTCTTGATACTAGCTTGACCTAACTTATCTAGACCATATTCTAATGTATCCAGATCAATGGTCTTGCCCAGATCAATATTTTGTAGCTGTAACCTTTCTTCCATCATCTCTCTTGTTATTCAGTAGCTGTGTATAACGTCGACATTGTATAACACTATACCTGAAGTGTCTTACTTAAAATCGACACATACCTCTAACGGATCACTTTCCAGTAAGACTTGTAATACTTCTCACAATAAAAATAGCTATTTATGTTGTACTTCAAGTAATTAAAGAACTGAAAAATTATTACCCTATGACATTTTTCTTACACTTCAAATATAAAGCCGAAAGATTCTCAGCCTTTTTTATTTACGGAAGCATATGAACAATTTTCTGATTAGAAGAGCACGACGGGACTTCACCTGAATTATTCATTGCGGCTATTAACTCACCTTTGTGTGAATACATTAGATCAAGGTATACCAGGAATTTCATATAACTTAGCGACTCTGCAAGCGACAGACATGTTACCAAGAGGCTTTGAAATTCATAAAGGCATCTGACAGGAAGAGGTTTTATCTCAACATGAAAATACATAATAAGGTCTACACAAAGGCGACATAATTAAAAAGTAAAATTAAACTTCAGCGTGTGGTGAAGAAGAACTGATAGTGAAGTACTTGTTTAAGTGTTAATTTAATATTCGTCTAGAAGGCTTAATGAGAGAGAACTTCAAGATGCGTGCTCCTGAAGTCCAGCGTATACGGTTGTTTGTAAAGAAAGATAAGAAAGCTTAGTTGTTATTGGTGACGGGAGTACTAGAGACCAAAAAATCTTTGTAGACTTTAAGAAGGCAGAGAAATATTCCTTAGAAAACTAGCGAATATGATTGGAGCAGACAACCCACTAACCATAGCAATAAATAACGTACTGGCTTACAACAGGGTCACGATACAAGATGGCAAAACATCCTCAACAACCATTCTACAAAGCAACGGGGTACTGCAAGGGGACCTCGTTAGTCCGATACTATGCAACATAACCTTAACAGATATCACACATCGGTTGTGATGTACCAGTATGCAGATGACATACCAATAGGATCAAACAATATAGATGACCTACAAGCTGTAATGGATAAGCTCGATGAGTATGCCGACATAAATAGGTCTCATAATTAATAAAAAGAAAACAGTCCAAATGGTTTTCCGGAAAAGTGGGAAAATAGCAGCAAATGACAGGATACCAAGCAGTGAAGCCGTCCTGGAAGTTGTGAATCCATTCACATTTAAATAAGTGTGACATTACGTTCCAACCCTCTTCTACTTCTTTTAGAATTCATTGAAGAGAAACGTCATTGGCAGCCATCAGAAATATGTATGATCTGAAGGAACCCACTAAACTGTCTCTAAATACATCCGTGACGTTGTTCTATGCAAAGTTACTACCAGCCCTGACATACGTTTTGGAACTAATTTGGGAACATCTAACTCTATCTCACCTTAGAGTTATTGAGAATGTCAAGGCTAGATTCTTGAAAAGAATTTTAGATATTTCCAAAATGTCACCATCAAGACTTGCTTATGAGCTAGCCAGAGAAACCTTCTTTATGGAAGACATAAGAATGAGACTACATAGGGGACTACTTCAAATTAGACTAAGAGAACGAGCGGAAATTGACTAGGAATTCTACAGGACGGAGCAATGATTAATCGAAGCTGGACTGGGCCGAACAACGAACTGTGGAGTGCCCTGAACAGACTGGCCATACATGGTTTCCATCACAAACTGTGCTTACGACCTGGATTTCATGACCCATCTGTGCAGTGTGTGTGTGTGTGTGTGTGTGTGTGTGTTATGTAACAAACGATGTGATCGATACCAAGTAAGTGAATGCAGTAAAAGAACAATTTCCTTATTGGATTACTCTAAAATGTAATGCACATTTGTGCTCACTATCTTCTTATTAAAATGTCGAGGAATTCGATTCTCAGAAGTTCTCGAGATATCTCGAGTCCTGATAAAAGTATTCGAATGTTTCACTAATTCACTAATGATAATCCCAAAGCGAGACCACATTGGTCTCACTTTATGCAGTATCCTAGAACAGTGTCGATAGTAGCACCATCTCTGGACGTAACTCAGAACTACCTCTGCATTCATGATTAGCCTAAAGAGAGTAATGCACATCATACGAGTATTTACCTAAGATGTATTTGAATGCTTCTCTGAGACGTAAGAACGAGAAGTTCTCGAATGGGATCTTACTGATTGAGCATATACGCCGATATCAAGTTGTAATGATGGTTATACGTCACTATCTGATTGAAAATCGCTCACAATAAAAGGTTTTACTTCTTTATACTTCCTATAAGGAGAATAATTTTTATTTTTTATTTTTCAGTATTTGCTTTACGTGGCACCGACACGCGTAAGTCCTATGGCGATGATAGAATAGAAAACGTCAAAGAGCAGGAAAGAAGTGATCGTGATCTTAATATACAGCCGCAGCACTTTCCTTGTGTGAAAATGGAAAACCACGGATAACCATCTACAGATCTGCCAAAAATGGGTTTCGAGCCCACTCTCTTCCGGATGCAACTTCGTGCACTGACCCATGCCGCCACTCTCTCGGCGAAATAAAAAGTTTTTACAATTGATAAATTGATATGTAATATATGAATATTTTTGCTAGTTGTTTTACGTCGCACCGACACAGATAGGTCTTACGGCGACGATGGGACAGGAAAGGGCTAGGAGTGGGAAGGAAGCGGCCGTGGCCTTAATTAAGGTACATCCCACGCATTTGCCTGGTGTGAAAATGGGAAACCACGGAAAACCATTTTCAGGGCTGCCGACAGTGGGGTTCGAACCTACTATCTCCCGAATACTGAATACTGGCCGCACTTAAGCGAAAGAAAATTAAGAAAATCAAGAGAGGGATTGAGAGAATGAAAATACACATTTTGACAACAACCAATGGCGTAATATCAAAATTATATAAAATAGCTGCAATTAAAAATTTCTTATATATTCGTCAAATAATAATAAGCTATACACTATACAAGGCTAGCCTTTGCTAATGCGCTTCCTGGACAAGAATTGTTCTTGATGTCCAGAGTTCGCTTACATTTCACTTACTCTTATTATGTAAGACTCGAGAACTTGGTTTCGAATGCAAGTTTCCATTCTTAAATGTTCTCGGATGCATAGTGATCGATTCTGAAAAGTATTCGATTCTGTCTGTCACTAGTTGTTGGAAATGAAAACCTACAACCTGTTTTCCAGTCATTGACCGGGTCAGGGATGTAATGAATGAAGCAGATATAGGCTGGTCGCCACTCCCAAAGTGATTTATTAATGACTGATAGATGCTATGAAATGAGAATGGAGAGTGTTGCTGGAATGAAAGATGACAGGGAAAACCGGAGTACCCGGAGGAAAACCTTTCCCGCCTACGCCTTGTCCAGCACAAATCTCACATGGAGTGACCGGGATTTGAACCACGGTATCCAGCAGTGAGAGGCCGACGCGCTGCCGTCTGAGCCACGGAGGCTTCCTTACTAGTTGTTATTATTGTATAAATTTGGGAGCTTGAGATAATGCGGTCAACAATAACGTCATTGGATTTTAGTTCCCACAATTACTGTTACAAAGTGCTATTTGTCACCAGCGCTCCTTTACTGGGTCGAAGGCTTTGTCATTGAACAGACTGCAGGCCTTTGAAATGTGGATGTAGCCCAGAATGCCCATGATCCCAATGAAGAGTTGCCGGGAAATCTTGTGAAGTCTAAAGCATCACGGAACGCAGAAAAGCAGGTTATTGTGGTCATATCTTCAGAAATAATGAACACAGTCCAGTACAACTGTTCATAACAGGCAAGATTTGATGGAAACGTGGACGAGAACAGAGAATAATAATAATAATAATAATAATAATAATAATAATAATAATAATAATAATAATAATAATAATAATAATAATAATAGAAGAATAAAACAAAATTGATTACAAACATCAAGAACGCTCCAAAACTTTGGCAACAGATATTAGTCCAATGGAAAGAATAACGAAATTCAAATATCTGGGAGAAATAATTCAAGAAAATGGTTTACGCAAATCTGCAGTAGAAGAAAGGATACATACGATGAAAAGAGCATATGGTATCAAAACTAATTTTTATAACGAAAAATGTCTATATAAAAATCTTAAAATAAGGCACTACAGTACAGTGGTGAATAGTACGTAATGCAAGTGAATGCCTGGTGCTAAACTATAGATTAGATACATTTGGACCGGGCTAGTTGGCCGTGCAGTTAGGAGCGCGCGGCTGTGAGCTTGCATCAGGGATATAGTGGGTTCAAACCCCGCTGTTGGCAGCCCTGAAATGGTTTTCCGTAGTTTCCCATTTTCGCATCAGGCTGTAGCTTAATTAAGACCACGGCCGCTTCCTTCCCACTCCTATGCTTTTCCTATCCCTTCGTCCACATAAGACCTATCTGTGTCGTTGGGACGTAAAACAAATAGGAAAAAAACTTGAGGTACTAGAAAGGAGATTCATGAGAACATATTAGGCTCTTTGAAAACAACAGAAGTGTGGAAATTAAGATCTAATGAAGAAATGTACAGGAACATAGAAAACATAACAGAAACCATAAAAAAAGGAGACTGTAATTTTTTGGACATATTTACAGAATGGATGATTCCAGATTAACGAAAATGATTTTCAAGTACCTTCGGGACAAAAAGGCAACAACTACCTTGATTCAAGAAGTAAAGAAAGATTTGGAAATAAATAATATAAGATTATTTTTTGCTAGTGGCTTTAAGTCGCACCGGCACAGATAGGTCTTATGGCGACGATGGGGCAGGAAAGGCCTAGAAGTTGGAAGGAAGCGGCCGTGGCCTTAATTAAGGTACAGCCCCCGCATTTACATGGTGTGAAAATGGAAAACCACGGAAAACCATCTTCAGGGCTGCCGACAGTGGGATTCGAACTCACTATCTCCCGGATGCAAGCTCACAGCCGCGCGCCTCTAACCGCACGGCCAACTCATCCGGTGGAATGGAATGTCGTATGGCTTTTAGTGCCGGGAATGTCCGAGGACAAGTTCGGCTCGCCAGATGCAGGTCTTTTGATTTGACTCCCGTAGGCGACCTGCGCGTCGTGATGAGGAGGAAATGATGATGAAGACGACACATACACCCAACCCCCTGCCAGCGAAATTCACCAATTAGGGTTTAAATTCCCGACCCTGCCGGGAATCGAACCCGGGACCCCTGTGACCAAAGGCCAGCACGCTAACCATTTAGCCATGGAGCAACTCATCCGATAATAATATAAAAGAAGAAGGAACTATGGACAGAAATCTTTTTAGAAAGTGGGTAGTAAGTATGGAAGGATTACAAGGAAGATTGAACTAGAAACCTGGTGCGAAATGGTCCGAGGACAGAAAGAAACAGCATAGTGAAAGGAGGAAAGAATATTGGAAGGAACGGAGGAGAAACCAACAACGTATGAAGAAGTGAATTGAAATTGACACGTGGTCCTTAGCAGGCCTCATCGGAAATAATAATAATAATAATAATAATAATAATAATAATAATAATAATAATAATAATAATAATAATAATAATAGTTCAACTACTGTCGTAAGACACAACCGAGTGTTAGAATTTTGACTTAGTGAGTGGCTGTTTAATGTTCTATTAAATATATTGACACGACTCTCATGTTCAAGCATTGTTAAACAGGCCTACCAACCGACTCTTTCAGTCATACAACTCTGAGGCCTGGAAGAAAGAACCTTACTTCTCTCAGAGAGCAGAAGCAGGTTACTCCAAGATGAGTGGGAAAGGCAGTTGATGAGTATTTCCTTATGTTAATAATAATGGCGTATGGCCTCCGGAGAGGCCTGGTGCAGGTCCTTTTCTAGTAGACGGCCTATTAGGCGACCTGCATGTCTGTGAAGATGAGGGCCCTACCTAGGACGATTTCTAATGTTGAATACGCCCACACACACCCAGCCCCGAGCCATTGGAATTAACCAATTAAGGTTAAAATCCCCGACCCGGCCGGGAAACGAACCCGGCACCCTCTGAACCGAAGGCCTGACCATTGAGCCAACGAGTCGGACATTCCTCATGTTAGTCGATGGCGTTTCACAAGAAAAGTGAGAGACTATGAGAAAAAAGACCTATATTAACCATGCCTAATTTTTTACCTTTTATATATTCTTTTGAACATATTTATCCTGACGTAAATGTACGGGGAGTAGCTGTTCACAGAGAGAAACCTGTCAGCATGTCAGCGAGCCTTTTCGCCTTTCTATTAAGTCACTAATACCTTTGACAGCAGACTACTTTGCTTTGTGTGTTTATTGGGACCGCGCTCGGCCTGCTGGTAAGGTCGGCAAAGCTCTGTCAGTCTCCTTGTGAAATTTTACATGCCTAGAGCTTGTTTTGTGATCTTATCCCCACCTGTATTGCAGCACGTTGGCTCTTTAGGTGAAAGGAAAGCCTTGTTTATAAGCATTAAATACTCGCTTTGTGCTTTGTTATCTACGAATTTAGTCCATTTTACTAGGTTTTATACATTTATCCTCATTAGTAAGTGATACCGTTATTGTTAATAATAATACCAGCAATATTTATCATCATAATCTAACAACGTTTAGCCTTTCAAGGCTGATCAAGTTTCACATTTCATGGCGTGCAACATCTCTTCTGCCTTTGTGCTTGTTTTTGTTGTAAGTCTTCAGCCCAGAGGCGGGTTGGATCAAATAGCATCACTAAAGGTTATTTATGCGGTGAGGCTATGTCCGCACCAGAGGTGGCTGCTTAGCGTCTAAATGGAGGAGAGTCGCTAGGATGATTCATCCAAGCAAACGAACTCCCGAGAATGAATGGAAGTGGCCGCACCGAGCGTTTGGCTTGTCTTGGCTCCCTGGGTAGTCGCTAAACGTCTATCCTAGCGAACGAACTGGACTGTTTTTCCAACCTTCTTTTATTTTTTTTGCTAGTTGCTTTACGTCGCACCGACACAGATAGGTCTTATGGCGACGATGGGACAGGAAAGGGCTAGGAGTAGGAAGGAAGCGGCCGTGGCCTTAATTAAGGTACAGCCCCAGCATTTGCCTGGCGTGAAAATGGGAAATCACGGAAAACCATCTTCAGGGCTGCCGACAGTGGGTTCGAACCTACTATCTCCCGAATACTGGATACTGGCCGCACTTAAGCGACTGCAGCTATCGAGCTCGGTTCCAACCTTCTATCCAGGTAGAAACGTGAACTTGTTTTTGTACTTGACGTACATTTTACGTAACTTTTGTTCGTTTTTGACTTGAAAATGGATGATCCAGCGCTATTGTGGCCGCATTATATTTCAAACAAACAAGTGTTGATAGAAACATTCACCAACTTGTAAATGCTTTAGGCAGCAAAAATAAATAAATAAATAAATAAATAAATAAATAAATAAATAAATAAATAAATAAATAAATAAATAAATAAATAAATAAATAAATAAATACGCCAGTATCCAGTATTCGGGAGATAGTGGGTTCGAACCCCACTGTCGGCAGCCCTGAAGATAGTTTTCCGTGGTTTCCCATTTTCACACCAGGAAAATGCTTGGACCGTACCTTAATTAAGGCCACGGCTGCTTCCTTCCCAGTCCTAGCCCTTTCCTGTCCCATCGTCACCATAAGACCTATCTGTCTCGGTGCGACGTAAAGCCAATAGCAAAAAGAAAATGGATGAGTTATTTTTGTCACCAGTTTTTCAAAGAGAAGCCCTGTAGAACTCATCACATGAGCTACACAAAAATTCCATTATCCTCAAAAAGCTTTAGATACCGTGTCTCGTGTAGGGACTGAACAGCAACTGCAGCATCCTTAGAGTTTAATGATAATAATGACCAACCTATATTGCATATTACAGAATTGTATGGTAGTAAGAGCGAGTCTCAATCCGAAGAAATTACCAGTCTCCATGGCTAAATGGTTAGCGTGCTGGCCTTTGGTCACAGGGGTCCCGGGTTCGATTCTCGGCAGAGTCGGGACTTTTAACCATAATTGGTTAATCTCCCTGACACGGGGACTGGGTGTTATGCGTCGTCTTCATCATCATTACATCCTCATCACGACGCGGAGGTCGTCTACGGGTGTCAAATCAAAAAACCTGCACCTGGCGAGCAGAAGTCCTCAGACACATCCAGGCACTAAAAGCCATACGCCATTTCATTACCTGTCTATAACAGTTGTAGAAATTATGAAAGGGATGTACAATGTTGATATCAAACATGACCTAAGAAACGGCCCACTTTCTGAACGCATCGTCAACTACGGACAGAAATATGGTGAACATCATCTTCGGATGGAGTCTTCAAAACTACGCAGAAGAGCAACGGCATAATAATTAAATCACCGAGCTCGATAGCTGCAGTCGCTTAAGTGCAGCCAGTATCCAGTAATCGGGAGATAGTGGGTTCGAGCCCCACTGTCGGCAGCCCTGAAGATGGTTTTCCGTGGTTTCACATTTTCACACCAGGCAAATGCCGGGGCTGTACCTTAATTTTTTTTTTGCTAGGGGCTTTACGTCGCACCGACACATATAGGTCTTATGGCGACGATGGGATAGGAAAGGCCTAGGAGTTGGAAGGAAGCGGCCGTGGCCTTAATTAAGGTACAGCCCCAGCATTTGCCTGGTGTGAAAATGGGAAACCACGGAAAACCATCTTCAGGGCTGCCGATAGTGGGATTCGAACCTACTATCTCCCGGATGCAAGCTCACAGCCGCGCGCCTCTACGCGCACGGCCAACTCGCCCGGTGTACCTTAATTAAGGCCACGGCCGGTTCCTTCCCGTTCCTAAGCCTTTCCTATCCCCATATGTCTGTTTGGACACCCCCTGGGGGGTGCCTAGTGCGGTGCCAGTACCGGTGCGCTATGCCGCGCTCCTCACCTGGCCTGTTGTAGAAAATAAGTATAAAAAGAATAACATATATTAGAGCGATAATAATAATAATAATAATAATAATAATAATAATAATAATAATAATAATAATAATAGTGGAAGTTTTACTGTTAAGTGGGTGCGGTTGTGTGGGAATATGGTAAAACTTAACGTTATTCGTTGTGTGCCATGGCTGGATGTTAAATAAAATATCTAAATTTGCCTTTGAGCCAGCGGCAAGGGCAAATTTGGATGGTCACCCATCCATGTTTTGACCACGCCCGGTGTTGCTTTGGTTTACCGGGCATTGCCGCTGGATTGTTCGCTGGAATATGTTTATATTCCCGTGTATCCGTTGTTTTTGATACTTGTAAATTTAGAAAAAGACAGCATTTGAAATTGCAGCTTTTATGAATACCCGCCTCGGCGTCGGCAATGTTTCCAGTGCTTTTTGGGGTTGTGCGTACTGAATTGGGTGTTGGCAGTTGTTGGTTGAGGATGTGAGGTGAATTGGGTGTTGGCAGTTGTTGGTTGAGGATGTGCGGTGATTGTCTTATGAGGAAGTGAGAACTGTTCGTGATTCTTACTCTGGACTTGGTGGGGGCGGTTGCTTGGTGGGGGTGGTTACTTGGGGGTGGGATGGTTTTGCGGCGTGGGTATTGGTCGCCATAAGATATATCTGTGTCGGTGCGACGTAAAGCAAATAGCAAAAAAAAAAAAAAAAAAAAAAAAAAAAAAAAAAAAAAAAATCTGGCGCAGTGACGCATTTAAGTATGCATTATAGTCTCTCACTATTCAAATAATAAAAGAAGGTTCATTTAAATGACTCTTTACTTTGGAAGCCTGTCGGAGCCCTCTACTGAACGGATGCACAAAGACTACATATCGAGGAACCCGGTCCCATGTTAAATAAAAGTTATTAGTAACATCAAGACGTAATTAGTACTTGAATAGGTTGAACCTAATAGATATCTCATCTCTGTGATCTCAGTTCAATACGGAAACATCAATGAAGCTCATATCTTTGAAAAAACTCAACGCAGCATACCAACTGTCGCAAAACCGTTACAACAAGAAGGGAATTTCCAAGAATGCCATTACAAAACTGTCGTCAGACCCCAGTTATATGCTGCGGAGGCCTTACTGATGAAAAGGAAAAGCACCATGGAGGACCTGGAAAAATCGAAAGACGTATCCTCTGGAAAAATCATGAACCAAGGAGTGCTTCCTGATGGAATCTGCTGACTGAAAGTGAACTCTGAACTGTACCAACAGTTGGAGACGGCTAACACTAGCATGCGACGTAGGCGGCTGAGGTTATAAGAGCACATGCTGAGAATAGACAACGGGAAGCTTACGAAACGTTACAAAACTGGAATCTTGTGGTTCAATGAAGTAAAAAGTGACTTAGCTTCCCCTGGGATTTCTGATACTGATATCTCAGACCGCCCTCAATTTTGGAAATTGGTAAATTCGTGGTATTTACTACCAAGCAAACCTCTTTCACAGATAAGAAAGGAAAAATTATTAGCAGGACTCAAGCGGTATTGGAAGCCAAAGCGAGCATCCAAAAATAACTAGTCTTAAACTCTCCCTAGTGGATTTAAATCACTAATAATAATAAATAACAACTACAATACTAATAATTAAAAGAGACAATATGTATATCAAAAAACACGTACAAAAGTGGAGATAACTTTAAATAGTCTATCCCTTGGCGTGTAATCTCTCGGATTTTTTAGAATATAAGCTCAGACAGCACTTTTTAGCAATATACTGGGCTACCTTTCTTGGGAATCTGCAGCTACAGTCCGAGTAGGCTACTGTTCCCCGCTTCTGAAGCAGGTCAACACATCTGCCATGGTTTGTACGGATTCTATCGAGTGTTGACCAAGTTCTGCGAGGTAGTGAAGTTCGCGTGGTTCTTTTATTGACAGAGAAATCTGTAGAGGAGTGCCCTATTACGCCGTTCTTGCAATTTATTATGCCTTATGAAGGTTGAATTTTTGTATCTTTAGAGTGGAGGATGTTTGTAGCGGAGCCTGTGAATTACAGCGCCAGTAATGTCCTTACCGACTGGTAGCTCATGGTTGTGGATGATCTTGTATTCTCTCACAAGAGAGTTTTTCCTTCTCACATGATTTGGGGAAGTGCGACTCAGTATTGGTAGCCAAAATGTTTGGGTGGACTTGATCGTACCACTTAAAGTCCTCATTCTTCGATTTAGCTGAGCATCTTCGAGCATGGTATGACAACTGTTCATCCAGATAGAGGTGCAGTAGGCTATTTCTTACGCCGAGTACACAAAACTAACAGCTGTAAAACTCCATGTTCTACCATATATATGGCTCTTGATCTTTTCTGCGAGCGTCATTAGATGCTGTGTCTGTCAACAGTAAGGCCAAGGTACTTTGGACAACAACAAAATGTATTATTATTCATATAATATTTGCCCTTATAGACAGTGTTTGAACTTGAATATTTCATGATGACATAATTTTCACTTCTTTCCCTTTTTTCTCTTCTCTTTCCAAACTCTTCATCCTTTGGCTGTGCCACTGTTTCCTTTGTTCTGTCCACAATGTTTCTGTCTTCTTCTTCTTCTTCTCCTTCTTCTCATTTACTATAAATTTTGTATTCCTAATTTTGTTTCTGAATGCTTTTCTATCTCCTATCATTTCCCTGTTGTCAGACACGTTGGCTGAACGGTCAGCGTACTGGCCTTCGGTTCAGAGGGTCCCGGGTTCGATTCCCGGCCAAGTCGGGGATTTTAACCTTAATTGGTTAATTCCAGTGGCACGGGGGCTGGGTCTATGTGTTATCTTCATCATCATTTCACCCTCATCACGACGCGTAAGTCGCCTACGGGAGTCAAATAGACCTGCACCTGGTGAGCCGAACCCGTCCTGGGATATCCCGGCACTAAAAGCCATACGACATTTCATTTCATTTCATTTCATTTCATTTCATTTCCCTGTTGATCCCCATCTGCCTTAAGTCTTCCTCTATTTCACGATGCCAAGTTGTTTTCTTGCTTGATCTGTTTACTACAACAAAGATTTTCTTTGTAAGTTTGTTGTTGTCCATTACCTGTATGTGCCAATAGAAAGTTAGTCTGCGTTTCCTGATCATGTCTGTCAGTGTGCTGGTACAGCTCTTCGGTGGGTCGTTTCATTCATATGCCATCTCTGTGTATTGGTCAAAATTATTATTATTATTATTATTATTATTATTATTATTATTATTATTATTATTATTATTATTATTATTATTATTATTATTATTATTATTATTATTATATTTTATCCGCGTTAGTCGACTTTGTATTGTCCTGTACTTCAAATATTCAGTCAACTGTTCTCTTTCAAAGCGTCTTTTCCCGTCGTAAGGGGTTTGCTGTTCTTCTATAACTTCTCAGTTTCTCTGCGTCGCTGGCGTTTTCAGGAGTGAGACAGATATTTTGCATATTCTCCTTGATTTTATCCGCCGGGCTCCTCATAAAAATTCCACGCAGTTGGTTTCTTTCTGGGACGAAAGGAAAGACCGTTTTTGTCAAACGATAGTCGTTCCTTCTGACAACATGGTCCTACCACAAAAGCCTACTCTCCGGCAATTTTTTAACAACTGGGGCTACACCACGTCTCCGCTTAATATGCTCGTTTATCACGCAGTCTGAGCATTTTCATCTCCATGGTGTGAACAGCCTGCTCGTGTGTTCTAGTCATAGGACAACATCCTGGCCACTAAGCGGTTACAGCAAGCACTACGGTCTTACGGTGTTTAGGCATCCTTTTATGGCACAGGACACGGATGACTTGTCTACACTTGAGCTATACTGCAGTAATTCCCATTCGTGGTATTGCGTGATATTATCAAATTAAAATGAAAACATATGAATTACTAGCACAGTATGTTAAAGATCAGTGGCAAGTGGCTCAAATATGCGTCGTAGCGACTGGAACAATATATTTGGTGCGTAAAAATGTGACATTCCTTGAAGATGCTTCAGATGCCAATTCATCTGACTGCAGGCATCTAGACATCTGTACTCCTTAGCACAGCAGAAACATGACAGTGTTCCTTAATGAAAGTTAACGATGGTATAGAAAACACAGAGGTGTGAATCAAGCTATATTTTCTTTAAATTACATCAGTGATGATGTTGTAGCCAATTTAGACTCCTGTATCAATATTAAATTCCAGTGTACCGGGCGAGTTGGCCGTGCGGTTGGGGACACGAGGCTGTGAACTTGCATCCGGGAGAGTGTGGGTTCGAATCCCACTGTCGGCAGCCGTGAAGATGGTTTTCCGTGGCGTCCCATTTTCACACCAGGCAAATGCCGGGGCTGTACCTTAATTAAGGCCACGGGCGCTTCCTTCCAACTTCTAGGCCTTTCCCTATCCCATCGTCGCCATAAAATCTAACTGTGTCGGTGTGACAAAGCCACTAGCAAAAATCCAATGTTGAGGATTTTTAATTCCTCTTTTGAATAGATAAAATGGAATCAAATGAAGCGATTGTATGATATTTTCCCTTTTTTTTTTTTTTTTTTGCTATGTGCTTTACGTCGCACCGACACAGACATGTCTTATGGCGACGATGGGATAGGAAAGGCCTAGGAATTGGAAGGAAGCGGTCGTGGCCTTAATTAAGGTACAGCCCCGGCATATGCCTGGTGTGAAAATGGGAAACCTTGGAAAACCATCTTCAGGGCTGCCGACAGTGGGGCTCGAACCCACTATCTCCCGATTGCTGGATACTGGATATTTTCCTTTATTAGAGTATCTGTACACATTTTCTACCCTAACTTTATTAGAGCGCTGATATAGTCCACCTCTGTGGCGTAGTGGTTAGTGTGATTAGCTGCCACCCACGGAGGCCCGGGTTCGATTCCCGGCTCTGGCAACAAAATTTGAAAAGTGGTACGAGGGCTGGAACGGGGTCCACTCAGCCTCGGGAAGTTAAAATGTGTAGAGCTGGCTTCCATTCCCACCTCAGCCATCCTGGAAGTGGTTTTCCGTGGTTTCCTGCTTCTCCTCCAGGCGAATGCCGGGATGGTACCTGACTTAAGGCCACGGCCGCTTCCTTCCCTCTTCCTTGTCTATCCCTTCCAATCATCCCATCCCCCCACAAAGCCCCTGTTCATTATAGCAGGTGAGGCCGTCTGGACGAAGTACTGGTCATTCTCTCCAGTTGTATTCCACGACCCAATGTCTCACGCTCCAGGAAAGTGCCGTTTTGGCGGTAGAGGTGGGATCCCTCGCTGAGTCCCAGGGAGAAACCAACCCTGGAGGGTAAACAGATTAAGAAGAAGACGACGAAGAAGAAGAAAGAGGAGAAGAAGAATAAGAAGGAGAATAAGAAGAAGGAGAAAGAGGAGAAGAAGAAAAGCGCTGATATGATTCACTGTGCTTTGTACTATTTACTATCCGAACTGTCAGAAACTGATGATGTACAGTTGTCAAGAACCAAACAAAATGATATAATCTCAACGTTATATTTTAAAAATTATGAAAAATACATTATTTCACAAATTTTGGCCGTCGGATTAGTGTTTGACTGAAAGACTGGAATTTCCATTGTACAGATTAGAAGGACAAGTGAAGGCAAATACATAAAACGAGGCAATTTTATTTTTTATCTTCTCCTTTGAGTCTAATAGCCGGCCCTGTGGTGTAAGGGTAGCGTGCCCTTTACCCGGAGTCCCGAGATTCGATTCCTGGCCAGGTCAGGGATTTTTACCTGTATCAGAGGGCTGGTTCGATGTCCACTCACCCTACGTGATTACAATTGAAAAGCTATCTGATTTTGAGATGGCGACCCCGGCATAGAAAACCAAGAATAACGGCCGAGAAGATCCGTCGTCCTGACCACACGACACCTCGTAATCTGCAGGCCTTCTGGCTGATCAGCGGTCACTTGGTACGCCATGGCCCTTTTTGGCTGTTGTGCCACGGGGTTTGGTTTTTTGAGTCTAGTAATTTTCACACCCTCTATAACTTACTGCTATTAATCATGATTATTCTTGACAATACTTAGCTACAATTAAAATTGAAATAATTGATAAGGAGATTCTATCTATTCAATACCAAGGAATAAGAAATGTAGTGAATTACATTCTCATTTAATAATAATTAGAAATGGTACCGGTTTCGACCCTAGTCCAGGTCATCATCAGCCGATTAAGAAATAGAAAACAATGCACAGGATCAGTAGAAGAGGCAATATGAAAAGAAAAAGAACGGGGGTAGACAATTCAATTTTAATGACTTGTATTTAACTCTTTTAAGTTTTACAGTGTCTACCCCCGTTCATTTCCTTTTCATATTGCCTCTTCTACTGATCCTATGCAATGTTTTCCATTTCTTAATCGGCTGATGATGACCTGGACTAGGGTCGAAACCGGTACCATTTCTAATTATTATTAAATGAGAATGTAATTCACTACATTTCTTATTCTTTGGTATTGAATAGGTGGAATCTTCTTATCAATTATTTCAATTTTAATTGTGATATTCTTCAATACGGAACAATGAAATTTTTAACTTTAAATAGTTATATAATATAATTCTATGTACCAAATAATTTGTGAGCTACCGAAATACTAGTTTTACTAGTAACCCATGGAAACGCAGAAAGGTATATCATACTAGTACATAAGCTTGTTTTTGACAATCAAAATTACTATCTATAACTGGAAATTCTAAATGGACTATTAATATATCTTATGAATATAAGTTGCACTTTCCAGGTTTTATACCGCGTTGGAATGGAATCAAAACAGGTATTGTAGAATTTCCTTACAAACCATATTGAGGGCAGTTGTACGTTGACCTCTATAGATCTGCGTGCTGGTGAGAATACTACGTACAACTGTCCAAACGAAATCATCATCGACGGCATTATATGCCCTTATTCCATTTATGAGCACTGCGGAGAGGTTTGGGATTTAATCCAAGCTTTTGTTACGCGTTAGAAATTCTGTAACACCACCTCTACTACCCTGCCGGCCACATTCTGATGGTCAAGATATTTTCAACGAACGGGACTCAAACTGGCTAATCACGGTGTCAGATCATATAGACGACGACGGACACCAGGTAGGCTGCTCTGTCTCGTGCTTAAAGGTAGAAATAAATTCCAGAATAAAAAAATAAAAAAAACATTAATTTCACTGAACAGTTCAAGTATGATGGTCATCATTGACTGTTCTTGCAACCCACAACTGACACCAATTTAAGTCTCTCAGATATGTCTGTGGAAGGCGACAGAAGCCACGATGTACGCAGTTCGACATCATAACGGTAGATATTGCTGTATACCTACGTCATCATGGCGAATATGCGACGACTACGATGATAGAAACTTATTTTACTTTTAAAAAATACAAAATTCGTGGTCGTGAGAGGTTCATTGTATTCTTCTTGTGAATAAGACACAATAATCTATAAATGATACCAATTTCAGATCTTGAAACTTTCTCGTTTTCTCCATATCGCTGTGAATGACAGACAGAAATACGGATTTTATATACAACCTGTGACAAAAAAAGTTCGGTGAATAGTCCTGTACTATCAACATAGATGAACAATGCACGGCAGTGACCTTACTGTCCTTCGAAATAGTCCCCTCCCGTAACTGTGCACTGCTGAGATCGACGATACATGTCTTGGAAACTTTGCAAGAATGCTTCCTTTGGGATGGTGTTCAAAAGCCTCGTCACGTTTCGTTGGATGTCAGGAATATCGTCAAATATTCTTCCTTTCAAAGCGAGTTTGATGCGTAACTTTACGGCTCTGACCTTTTTCCGTCGAGGGGATCCCGGAGAACGCCATTACATGCTATACCCTTTCGTTTCAGGGTTGTACCTGAGACACCAGATTTCATCCTCAGTGACGATACAGTTCAAGAAATTTGGTGTCGCATCCGCCGTTTTGACAAAATCCTGTGAAGCGTCTAAACGTGCCTGCTTCTGATCGTCAGTCAAGTGATGTGGCACAAGACGTGAACACGTTTTCCTCTTCCCTAACTTTTTGGTAACGATTTGTCGCACGGATTCACGGTTAATCTGCAGTTCCTCCGCTATCATGCGCACAGTTAATCGCCGATAGATATCAATCCCAGAATGAAAAAAACCCGACCTTTATCTCAAAGAAATATAGTATTTTTCACTGAACAGTTCAGGAATGATGATCAACATTGTACTGTTCTTGCAACCCACAACTGGCACAAACTGGTACTCGACCAAACAATTCAATACGGAAGAGTCTTGTCCCTGAGTATACCATCGCTTAGATATCATGTCAGCGTAGCTAATAGAAGACAGCCAATTCTTTTGCTGTTTGCTTTACGTCGCAGGTCTTATGGCGACGATGGAACAGGAAAGGGCTAAGACTGTGAAGGAAGCGGCCGTGGCCTCAATTAAGGTAAAGCCCCAGCATTAGTCTGGTGTGAAAATGGGAAATCACGGAAAACGATCATCAGGGCTGGGGCTCGAACCCACTATCTCCCGAATACTGGATACTGGCCGCACTTAAGCGACTGCAGCTATCGAGCTCGGTAATACAGCCAAATATAGCGGTTCAATAGCACATAAGGGTGCGTCCACTACAATATGTTTTTGTTAACTTTGTTCAAAAATACGGTTAACCAAGGATGTTCATGAACACATTTGAATGTTAAGAAGCAAAATGGTGTGTTAGTAAACTTTTCGTGCATGTTGACAAACAAAATATCTTTACGTTTGCATTAATTTTTCGTGTTTTCGTTAACATTTCGGCTCGCACATGCGCAAGGACGCAATTAGAGCACACAAATTTTGTAGCGCGGAATACGATGCTTTCTTATTTCTTCTAAAAAAATTGACTTAAAATCTCAAGCGAAATTTGTAATGTACAATATTTGTAATACGCTGTTCTTTTAGCTATGTTCTAATGAAGTTTCATTTCCAGCTTAGCTCCTCGATAAATAACAACTTCCCATAATTATTTGTGTAAGTTATAATCAATATAATACTATCCTAACTTGGTTAAATTAAGATTTTCATTATTTCGTACCTTAAAAATTCAGTGAGATTGTTGCGTAAAGCTTCAAAAACCTCGGAAAAAATAACTGAAATTGCTTGTTTGCATACTCTAGACAAATATATAAGAGAAATGTACGAGTCACCAGTTGCTACGGATCCTAACGTTATACCCAGCCTGTCATTATTGGAGCCGGCTTTCCGTTAATCTGTACCATTTCTTGCAATTTCAGGTCCAATTACTGTCAACAAGAACTGAAAGCCATGTGGGAGCATTCTCAAGAAAATTTTGGAAGCCTGCTGCGTCTGGGTCGTACGACCAGACCCATCTCGTGGTGTTCTACGGCCTTCTGTGAACCATTCTGTACACACACCCTTTGCACTGCCGACACACTTTGTCCCACACGACCAGCAATTTACCGGACGGATGCATCACGTTCTCTCATGCCAATAATGCGCCCTCTTTCAAACTCATTCCTTTGACGGAACGCTTCTCGCTTTCGACTGCGAGGCATCCTGCACGTCTGCTCAAGCCACACTGATCCATTACCTTCGGTTTATAGCGACAACGAGAGCCGCAGGCACATTTTACCAGTCGGTGGTGGTGCGCCTAGATATCGATGTGGACCCTGAACCTGAGGGCCAAATGCTAATCGTTTCTTCAGAACGTACTAATGTGCATGTCCTGTGAATATGAACTTCCTATCTCTAGTCTTTGAAGGTGTTCTGGTTTTAGAAATATGAGTGCATTACATTGTATTAATTAATGATCGTATATTAATTGTAGCAAAGTGTGTTTTCTCACTCATAGTAAAAATTAAGCCCGCCTCTGTGGTGTAGTTGTTAGTGTGATTAGCTGCCAACCCAGGGGCCCGGGTTCGATTCCCCGATCTGCCAAGACATTTGAAAAATGGTATGAGGGCTGAAGCGGGGTCCACTGAACCTCGGGAGGTCAACTGATTAGAGGGGGTTCTATCAGCCATCCTCGAAGTGGTTTTCCGTGGTTTAACACTTCTTCTCCAGTCAAATGGCAGGATGGTAACTAACTTAAGGGCTCTCCCGCCCCCCACACAAGGCTCCTGTTCAGCATTGCAGGTGAGGCCGCCTGGACGAGGTACTGGTCCCCCTCCCCAGTTGTATCCCGCCGGCAAAAAGTCTCACGCTCCAGGACACTGCCCTGGAGGCGACAGAGGTGGGATCCCTCGCTGAGTTCGAGTGAAAAACCAACCGTGGACGGTAAACGGATTTAGAAAGAATGAATGAAAGAAAGAAAGAAAGAAAGAAAGAAAGAAAGAAAGAAAGGAAGGAAGGAAGGAAGGAAGGAAGGAAGGAAGGAAGGAAGGAAGGAAGGAAGGAAGGAAGGAAGAAGAATTAATAACAAAAGAAACCACCATGACATATGACTATGTTTAGAAGATGGTTGCGTAGATGAAGGCCTACTTTCTCTTAAAACAATAATCACCACCATGACTATGTTGAAGTTGATAGTGCTGGTTTTAGTACAATTCTTCTTAAAAAAAGGCATTACCTAAAGGCAAAAATTTGACACAGACAAATGAAATGGCGTTGGGCATTTGATGCCAGGAGTGTCCGAGGACATGTTCGGCTCGCCAGGTGCAGGACTTTTGATTTGACAGCTGTAGGTGTCCTGCGCGTCAGGATGAGGATGAAATAATGATGAAGACGACACATACATCCAACCCCAGTGTCAGCGAAATTAATCAATGATGGTTAAAATTTCTGACCCTGCCGGGGATCGAACCCGTGATCCCCGTGACCAAACGCCAGCACCCTAGCCATTTAGCCATGAAGCCGGACCGACACAAACAGGAAAGCCCAAATATAAACAGACTCTACCGGGTTTTTCATACTGGGTCGCGGTATTCAATACTGCTTCACAGGAACGCTTGACGGTTTGCCGATGTAGTCGGGCGTCAGACTATTTCATTTAACTTATGGTCAACATACTCGGTCAAGGAGGCCTGTACTGACGACAGTAAGTTGTTTGTTTTATCCCCGCAATTTTTATTTGCCATTCACGCCAACAAGTCATCATCATCATCATCATCATCATCATCTGTTTACCCTCCAGGTTCGGCTTTTTCCCTCGGACACAGCGAGGGATCCCACCTCTACCGCCTCAAGGGCAGTGTCCTGGAGCTTCAGACTCTTGGTCGGGGGATACAACTGGGAAGTATGACCAGTACCTCGCCCAGGCGGCCTCACCTGCTATGCTGAACAGGGGCCTTGTGGAGAGATGGGAAGATTGGAAGGGATAGACAAGGAAGAGGGAAGGAAGCGGCCGTGGCCTTATGTTAGGTACCATCCCGGCATTCGCCTGGAGGAGAAGTGGGAAACCACAGAAAACCACTTCGAGGATGGCTGAGGTGGGAATCGAACCCACCTCTACTCAATTGACCTCCCGAGGCTGAGTGGACCCCGTTCCAGCCCTCGTACCACTTTTCAAATTTTCGTGGCAGAGCCGGGAATCGAACCCGGACCTCCGGGGGTGGCAGCTAATCACGCTAACCACTACACCACAGAGGCGGACTACGCCAACAAGTCATGAAATAAAAAGTCGTTGACGAACACACTACCATGGAAGTCTACATCGGTCACAAAGTCATGTTGGTATGGACGAAAATGTCCATTGCTCCCTAGCATTCGAATTTATAAAGGTCAGAACTTGAGTACTCGGCAACATTGTAAAGTTGAACGCACCGGTATAATGTACGTTGATGTAGTAGTGAGGCTGAATGGCTAATGTACCCACTCATAAAGTTTAAGATCCCGTGCTTAATACCAGACGCCGACTTTCCTATGTTGTGTTTTTCATCCGTAATTTAAAGTACAAATTTCACTAACAGACAAATATAGTCACGCGTGAGGAAGCAAATAATACAGTACACGCATTTTGTTTCTTACGCATACGGGTTAAAACTCGGAAGTCTCCTTGAAGTACTGAGAGTATTGTAGTCCCGAGCGAGTTGGCCGCGTGGTTAGGGGTGCGCAGCTGTGAGCTTCCATTCGGGAGATAGTGGTTTCGAACGCCACTGTCGGCAGCCCTGAAGATGGTTTTCCGTGGTTTCCCATTTCCACACCAGGCAAATGCTGGGGCTGTGCCTTAAAGGCCACGGCTGCTTCCTTTCCACTCCTAGCTCTTTCCTATCCCTTCGTCACCACAAAACCTATCTGTGTTGGTGCGTTGTAAAAAACCTTGTAAAAGAAAAGAAAGTTTTGTAGTATGTGGGTTCAACATAATATCATAAGCTCAAAATTCTTGAGATAATAAGTTTGCGGACTAATTTACACAGTTAATTTCAATTATAATATTAGTACTTAGGCAAGTCAAGAAGTATCTGCAGTTTTGCTCTGATTGTTTTTAGGTTGGCTCTAATGCATTGTGTGCTCACCAGACGCTAGACGGCATTGTTGTCTACGTCTGTGGTAGTATTCAGCGTTATCAGATCAGTACAGCTTGCGCTCTTGCAACGTAGATATGGCCGCCCTATTCTCTGTTTGCACCATGGGAAAAACAGCGTTCCGTAATCAACCTTTTGTGGTCTGAGTGTGTACCAGGAGCGGAGATTTATATAGAAGACTTTCAGCACAATACGGGGACAATGTTTTGCCACAGCGAAGTGTTTACCAGTGGAATGAACAAGTTCAAAAGGGTTCGCACGGGCGTGAAGGATGAGGGAAGTTCCAGGTGTCCATCTGCAACCGTAATTGATGCCAATATTACACAAGAGCGTGATCGAATGACTATTCTATGAAGTTTCGCTCCTGGTACACACCCTCAGACCATAAAAGACGGATTAAGGAACGCTCTTCTTCCTTGGTGCAAACAGAAATTGGCGCGGCCATACTTACGTCGCAACAGCACAAACTGTACTGATCTGATAACGTTGAAACCTACCACAGACGTGGAAAATTGTGCCATCTAGCGGCTGGTAAGTACACATTGCCATAGAGACAAGTAGAGAAAAATTGCAAATACTTATCGACTTTCCCTCGTAATTAAAACAAGCCAATGAAAAATTTCTTAGCAAGTTGTTATTCTAGTTTTAAATTATCTCAGAGGATCTAGACAGGTCGTCCTCTTCCTTCAGTGAGAAAGAAATCGGAGTAAAATGAAATAAATAAGAAATTATACTCGCATGTCTTCTTCAGAACTCCTTTTTCTGAAAATAAAAGCAAAGGAAACGAAGAAAAATACTCGTAGCAAGGATGGGAAAGGAAGCTATGAGATGAATAAAATATTGTTTCTTTATTTCCATCGAAATAAAAAGAGGTAAGACAGTCTTTCATCGCGTACCACTCCTTCAAGGATGGCAGTATTGAAAGACATTTATGATTTTATAACCATACATTGGATTTATACACTGTATATGCATGCAAATATGCTGCAAAATGTGCTGAAATATGCGCTTAATTATGCATTTATTTTCATGCTACTTAACACTTTTATGAAATGCAAACTTAATATTTATTTACTCTACTGACGCATCCACCCACACCATTACATGAAATCGTGATCATGAATAAACAACTAAATAAAAACAATCACACACTACATAAATCTGCAGCTGTTCCACTAGTACGTAGTTTGCGACACGGATATCAATCTCAATCTATCAGTGCTTACTGCAGCGTTGTCAACCTCTGAGATGGTCAGGATCGTACAATAACCCCCAAAAGATCGTATTTATTCAAGAGAGGATCGTACATCTTAAAATAACCTTTAAAATGTTCGCTATAAGTCTCTTTATAGATGTAATAGCTCACTTACGCAGCAGTTTTTATCTCAGGAAGCTCACTGGTACAAACCTTGGTTAATAATATGAGATTTCAGAAGAGTCGAGTACCTCTTGTTCCGATCGCGCGTAAAACTCCACGTTCCGCGGATTACGTATGAACACGATAGCTACTGTAGATGTACCACTGCCGCAACTCCGAATTTAAACAGTTAGGATGGAAAATAAATATACGTCATTGTGTTAATATGTATGATATGAAAATACATTTTATTTAGATAACTCAAGACTAGGATAAATTGAAAAGAAGTACCGGTTGTCAACTTCTTCTTTATCTGTTTACCTTCCAGGTCGGTTTTTCCCTCTTACTCAGCGAGGGATCCCACCTCTACCGCCTCAAGGGCAGTGTCCTGGAACTTCAGACTCTGGGTCGTGGGATACAACTGGGGAGGATGACCAGTACCTCTCCCAGGCGGCCTCACCTGCTATGCTGAACAGAAGCCTTGCGGGGTGGAAGGGAAGTTTGGAAGGGACAGGCAAGGAAGAGGCAAGGAAGCGACCGTGGCCTTAAGTTAGGCACTATACTGGCATTTGCCTGGAGGAGAAGTGGAAGACCACGGAAAACCACTTCCAGGATGGCTGAGGTGGGAATCGAATCCACCTATACTCAGTTGACCTCCCACGGCTGAGTGGAACCCGTTCCAGTCCTTGTACCACTTTTGAAATTTAGTAGCAGAGCCAGGAATAGAACACGGGTCTCTGGCTGTGGCAGCTAATCACACTAACCACTACACCAGAGTACCTTACCTCATACCTGGAAATGGTCGTCATCATCTTCTTCTTCTTCTATGGAATCTGTAGGCGCATTCGCAGCAGAAGGTTCTGTAGTACCGGTACTTGAGTTTGCTGGTTGATTATATCACTGTGCTTTAGTCATCTCTCTGAGCATGTTTTCCGACGACCAGCAAGCATCCTTTCACTGTAGAAGTAATTCGCCTATTCCTGCTTTTGACATCAATTAGATGAATTTTGCTTAATATTCTTTCATTATCAGCATTCGAGTGAGGGGGTTTACAAAACAGAGAGTGAAAATTTTTGGGGAATTCACATTCACCTAACGTGTTTTTCACCTCCTGTAACTTAGCCCAAAATTCATTTGCTTCAGAGCAGGCTTTAATATCATCATCGATGTTGACAAAGGGTAAATTCCTCCAGTCATCGTCAATATGCTGAAAGCGAATGCTATGATCTACAGGCGCGAGACCGTGAAGTAACTCACGAAGGATAGAGCCTTTCCCTTTTGGGAATCTGATTGTTCGAAAAGCCTTTCGCTCTGTTTGTAACTGATGATGATGATGGTGATGATAATGATGATTGTTATTTAAAGGGGCCTAATATGTAGGTTATCGGCCCTTCATGGTACTAAATGAGACGAAATGTAATGACAATATAAACGACCAAAATCATCCACTGACCAGAATTCAGAACATGATGACGAGGAATTAATGGATGGATATGAATTTAAAACAATCAATGGATCCGACCCGCAATGCCCCACATTCCCAGAAACTAGCATTAAACAACAGTATTACTGACCAAGGGACAACTTCTAAAGCACAAGCCTGAAAGGATGATGCTTGTAGTCTAAAGGGGTCCAAAATTCATGTCATAGGCCCCTCTTAATGGTACTTATCGTTAGGTAAGTAGAACCATGGTATTTGACGTGTTGCGATACTAATCAAAAGTAGCGTACACTCGCGGTATTCCACACATTATGGTACTACTCACATGTAATGTAATGCGCACATATAACACAGACCTATGGTGTTTCTCACATTGCGGCACCATTTACTGGCAAAGCAAATCTATGTTGTTCCTCACATAGGTGTACTGATCACAGGGACTCGTACTAATATACCTACGGTGTCGCTCATAGTGTGGTACTAATCCCAGTTACTGTAAAACTCACCCTGATTCACACACTGTCGCTGCTGATCACAAACCTATTGTGAATCCAACATAGTGGTACTACGCGCAAGTAAAAACGACCCATGGTGTTCCCCGCGTGGTGGTACTAATTACAAGTAGTCTCATGGTTCTAATTCGATCATTCCTTGGTCGCCCCTTTTAGTAGCTTTTTACGACAGACAGAGAATACTGTGGATGTATTCTTCGTCTGCGTCCCCGACCCACAGGGGGATGTGTGTTTGGTCCGCTAGAGCTATTTTATTTCGCTCAAGTCCACTGGCAAGCCGGTTAGGACCCCACTATCCGCCACCAAGGACGTGCCACGTGGGAGTGTCACCTCTCTCCCTGCTACGCCAGCCTGGTAGGTTCGTGGTCTTTCCAACGTGTCATCTATGACAGAACATAACTAGTACGAATAAAATATGGAACAAACTTTACGCATTTTAAAAGAAAAACACGACAAAATTTATGATACCTCATAGGATCGTGCAATAGGCGTACGATCCGCGGATCCTACATAAGACACAGTGTGTCGATCAATACCCTAGAATATCACAATTAGTAAGATTGTAAGAAAACCGCGTAAAGAAACAAACATGAAGAGACACACTAAAATACACATTCCTCTTTCATTTTATACTGCAGACCCCACTTTTCCTGTCCATAATTTTCTTTGCAGCACACTACAGCAATCTTCTCCATGTTTTCTGGTATAAATCTGTGGCGTTGGTTAAATTCAGTTGCATTGAGGAGAATGAATGACCCCTCTACATCTACGGATATGACAGGACGGTACTTGAGTTCGGGAGCGAGTGTAGGTGTTAAACATTCCAGTAGATCCACATTATCAGTATCAGCCAAATATTTGTTTATAGCTACCATGATGTAGGTCGGATTTCGTTTGAAGACATCATGATATTTTGTTTGCAGATAGAGTCCGATGTTTCCTGGGATACCTTCCAGTTCATGCTTCACTTTCTCTACAATCTACAGGTAATCACTAGGACCCAACCCACGTGTTTCTAGCTTATTGATTTTTCCTTGAAATCTTACCAGAGATGTAATGTTCATTTACTACAAGGCCAATCATTCCGAAATAGTTCACGGCATTAATTACATTTTCTCGAAGACTGCTCGTGGAACATATTGAAATATGCATCATAAAAGTAGAAAACATGCACAATAAATCCTACATTTGAAATATATGCGTTAATGTCAAATATATGCAAATGCGCAATGAGAAAATGAAAATCCTCTGCCTGTTTCTAGTCAATCGACCGGGTCAGGAATGAAATGAATGAAACCCCCCCATCTACCGGGGAGGATAGGAATTGTGCCGGCCGTCGAAACCTGTCGCACTCCCCTGGGCTAATGATTAATGACTGACAGATGAAGTGAAATGATACTGGAGAGTGTTCCTGGAATGAAAGATGACAATGAAAACCGGAGCACCTGGAGAAAAACTTGCCCCACCTCCACTTTGTTCAGCACAAATTTCACATGGAGTGACCGGGATTTGAACCACGAAACCCAGCGGTGAGAGGCCGGCGCGCTGTCGCCTGAGCCACGGAGGCTCATATTTAAAATGTTAAACAATAATCCGTCCAATTTTACCTTCAAACGCCCATTCTAATCGATTTTGGATGTCTACATATTGGCAAACAATGTAGGCCTATGCATTTGCATATACATCCTATATCTATTCATGACCCATCTCATTGCATTCCCGTCAAGGAAGCCAAGGAAGTCGTCAAACTGACCACGTGAGACTGCAATATATTGATGGGCAGCTGTCATCATGGCATGCCCAGGACTTATGGTTGAATGGGCCACAAGTTTACTTGTTCCATTGTCCGAAAAGACATGCCATTGAAACAAAGTACAGTATTATACATGTGTGCATTTGAAAGACAGCTTACGGTGCGCATTTAAACGTCAAAGATCCTGCATAAGAAATGAGGCCAATTGCATCAAAACGAGCAGATACTATTTACTAAAGTGTGTTTTAATTTTTTTTTTTTTTTTTGGTTACAAATTACTTGACGTCACACCGCCACGTTGTTTTAGCGACGATGAGAGAAAAAATTGTGAAAATGGGAAATAATGGAAAACCGTCTTCTGGGCTGCCGATAGTGGGATTCGAACCCACTATCCTCCGGTTGCAGGCTCACAGCTGCGCACCCCTCACCGCACGGCCAACTCGCCCTGTCGCATCAGTAATAGTAATTTAACACATCGTAAAATCCTTAAGTCTGATCTGAATTTTCTCTACACTAAAGCCTATGATTTTTTTTGCTAGTTGTTTTACGTCGCACCGACACAGATAGGTCTTACGGCGACGATGGGACAGGAAAGGGCCAGGAGTGGGAAGGAATCGGCCGTGGCCTTAATTAAGGTACAGCCCCAGCATTTGCCTGGTGTGAAATGGGAAACCACGGAAAACCATTTTCAGGGCTGCCGACAGTGGGGTTCGAACCTACTATCTCCCGAATACTGGATACTGGCCGCACTTAAGCGACTGCAGCTATCGAGCTCGGTACCTATGATTTTAGAGCGCGTATAAATGATAATATTCGCTACACATGCTTGACACGCGGATTGTCATTTTACTTAAAAATCATAAACTACACACATATGTAGTGTCTTTTTCTCTACGTCTCTCTCTGCATATGTGTTTAAGAAAGTGGTGGAGAAACAACAGGAAGAGTTAATGAATAGTATATTTAAAATCTGGTGTACACCATCAAAGTTCTCTTTCAGTTCAACACTTCACAAGAAAAGTTGTCAAAGTTCGTTCAACGTTGCTGAAGGTTTGACAAGGTTTGATAGCATTTTGTTTTAACGTGGAGGAAAGGCAAACAGCTCTTGTAGTTCTTGGACTACCTGTGGGATACATTCTTAAAATGAAGAGAAACGCGCAGTATACTATAATTTATATGGGGAAAATATTATTCTGGTCCGCCTCTGTGGTGTAGTGGTTAGTGTGATTAGCTGCCACCCCCCGGGTTCGATCCCGGCTCTGCCACGAAATTTTAAAAGTGGTACGAGGGCTGAAATGGGGTCCACTCAGCCTCAGGAGGTCAACTTAGTAGAGGTGGGTTCGATTCCCACTTCAGCCATCCTGGAAGTGGTTTTCTGTGGTTTCCCACTTTTCCTCCAGCCGAATGGTACCTAACTTAAGGCCAGGGCGGCTTCCTTCCCTCTTCCTCGTCTATCCCTTCCAATCTTCCCATCCCACCGCAACACCTCTGTTCAGCATAGCAGGTGAGGCCGCCTGGGCGAGGTACTCGTCATCCTCCCCAGTTGAATCCCCCGACCAAAGTCTCACGCTCCAGAACACTGCCCTTGAGGCGGTAGAGGTGGGATCCCTCGCTGAGTCCGAGGGAAAAACCAACCCTGGAGGGTAAACCGATTAAGAAAGAAGAAAGAAAGAAATATTATTCTGGTTATCTTCAAGACAATTTGTGCAACGTATTTACTGCCATAACATCATTTGCAGAGGTTATTTTATATTGCACTTACATTAATTGAGTAAAAATGACAGCAATGAAACGGAAATTCATATCGTATTCATGAATACATGTTACGAATTCCATAATAATATGCGAAGATCATCATAAATCGATCATTGCTAACTGTTTACTTATGGGGTACCGTACTGTAATAAACATAAAAGCTGTCCACTTCCTTGAGATATTTCCCTTGCTATCTCCACGTCCACTGCCGTTTTATTTATTTTGTTGTGGTACACTGCGGAGTCCACTGGATGTAAGCAAGAATGTGCCCCATACTTAGGGATTAATACACATACAACATCCTTCGGTCATGAAGAAGCCATTTTTACTGTTTTGATTTCCGTCTCGATAGCCCGCAACATTAATACTCGAATTTCATTGGTCAATTCTGTCAATGACTTGGCAATTCTTTGATCGATTAGAATATGTTTCCGGTCTAATGCCCGAGTGCACCAAGCTCGGTAATTATCAGTCTTTACGAAACCGTGGTAAAACTTTTACCGTGGTATTGTCGTAAAAGCAGTGCACCTTTACTATCGCCCGGTTTCGTTACCGCGGTTTCTTGACGCTTGATTTTCTCGCTATTATTCCCCTCGGAAGAAATTCGAAGTAGTATTCAGGAAGCAGTGATCATTTCGATAGTCACTTGTCTTTAGTTTATCCAGCCGGCAGTGATCGTTTCGACAGTCACTTGTCCCTCGTGTTTACATTTTGTGACAGCGCAAGCAAGTTATCGACTCCTTAAAATGGAAAATAATGTTCGACATGTTTTGAATGTTACATCGAAGTCCTAAAGACATGGAAGGGAACCTCCGTTTCCACACACAATATTGTCTCTCGACAACATTCCTTGTGGCAATATGGGCTCTGTTATATCGTTGTTCTGCTGGGGAGGTGGGATTCTGAACAGGTGTAAGGAGGAAGGATTTACATGGGTAACCTCCATCACCCAAAATATAGCCATTAGCTATTTATCTCGTCTCGAGACGCGCTCTCAGCCGAGAATTGTGAAATATTGTGCTATCATGAGTCGACCCTGGCCATCTTGCTACAATATCTCGTATCGTGAGGTTCGAATCGCTCACAGTTTGCACGTTTAGCGAGAAATAACCTTTCCTATTTCTAAATACCTCCCCATTTTCAACTCCGGGAGACTGTAATCGCACATGAGTGCAGTCCAGCGCACCCAATACACCAAGGAACCCAGCTATTGTATGAAACCCTTCCATAACCTCTCTTTGTTCCCGTTGCGTAAGTGGAAGTTGAATGAACTGTGGCGATAACGACACAAGTAGATCAGAAACCTTGTGTATTATGCGGCATACAATTGTTCTGTCAACATCACAGACGTCACCGATCACTCCTTGAAATGTTCCAGTTGCATAGGACCGCAGCGCTATTAAAAGACGATTTCTAGGCGATATAGGACAGTTTCTCCCAGTCGGGCATTCCAATTGTTCACCATTTAAATCTAAAATGTAATTCACTGTTTCCTTATGCAATCTATCTTCTCTGGAGCGAAACATCGCTTAATTCTTCAAATAAATCGCGTCTCTCTTCTATAATTCTCCCTTCATTTCTTTCAAACTGATTAAGATACTGGAGATATAACCTATAGTTGTTAAGCTCCATCTTGGAATCTTTAACCACAGAGCACAAATACAACTTTAGCGCGGTTTTCTTTGTTAACCGCTCGCTCACGAGCGGTAAACATTATACCGCGGTGAAATGTCGGTAAACTCGAAACCGAGCTTGGTGCAACAGAAATACGACTTTACCCTGGTAAAATTGTGAAGTTTACCGCTGTATTCTCTTTACCGAGGTTGGTGCACTCGGGCGTAAGTGCAGCGCCCCTCTTGCGGTACTGCGCGTAACACAGTTTGTCACAAGGTCGTTCGCTATACGCTGTAGCGTGCCAGCAGGATTTTTCGATGTACAGAAAGCTTTCGACACTGTCTGGTACGATAATTTGATTGTTAAAGTCCAGGAGTAATATCAAGTTCCAAATTGTCTTGTCAAAATTATCCGGTCATATTTGATAAAGAGGAAATTTTACGTTCCCTGTGAGGGAGAGCAATTCACCCCAGGGGCACTCAGAGCTGGAGTCCCACAGGCTGGAGTGCTGAGTCCCACCCTCTGCGGCGTATATGTGAACGATCTTCCAACACAGGATAGTGTAGAGATCTAGCAATACGCATACGACATAGCCATATATATCGGTAGGAAACGTAATGACTATGCCGTCCGGCGGCTGCAACAATGGATCAGTTCCTTCAGGGAGTGGTGCTACCGAAACAAGGTGAAAATAAACGCCACTAAAACTCAGGCGATTGTTTTCACCAAGTGTCGGCCTAGAGTTGATCATCTTACTATTAATAAAGTTCCCGTATCTTGGACAAACAAAATTCCATATCTCGGCCTAACTATGGACAGAACTATGTCCTGGAAATACAATATAGAACAGGCCCGTCAGCGTGCCACAGCACGGGTGGCAGCCTTGAGACGTCTGCTAGGAAATAAATATAGCCTATCTCTACCACCATTAAGAGACATATTTACCTAGTATGTATCAGGCAAATCCTGATGTATGGCTGCGAGGCCTGGGGCTATATTGCTAAAACTCTACTTTCTAAATTAGAAGTTATTCAGAATAAGACACCATTTCTGAGATCTACCGTTAGGATACGAACTGAACTTCGTATTCCGACTCTTACATCTCAGATAAATAAAATAGTAAAGATGACCAAAACTAGAATCTTCTCTAGTAATTTAACCGACCCTGGCATCCTACTCTTAAAACAGATCATAAGGGTCAAGAAGCCGCGGACTCGTCTGAAGCTCCGCGGCCCTTGGATCACTTATGATCTGTTTTAATTTGAAATAATTCTCACATTTCGGCCTTTTCCAAATTAAAAATCGTTTTTCACACTAAATACCTCAAAATTAAACCCCTGAAAGGGGCCATTTGTTAAGAAGGCATTTCCCTGTAAAGTATAGCTCTCCGACACCCTTAAATTTTATTTCTTTCCGCAAGCGAAGAAGGGGTTTTAGCTCTGATGGCATGAAATACCGCCCTTCAGCCAGATTTGTATTCGCCCACTACTATAGCAGACCAGAGACTCATCGGCATTCCTCTGAAACAGATGAGTAGAGGGGCATTGTTTTCGGCCCGGGACTCTCGTGGACTTGCTCCCAACACCAGAAAAATAAGAAGTTTTGAAGACTTTTCAAGACCTGTCAGGTGCTGAAATTGATTTGACAAGTAAACTTGTGAAGTATTAAATTTGACAAACATTTGATCGTATACAACAGACTTAAGACCCGCTCCCAGAAAAGGAAACTATGTTTTTACAGAGCCAACTCCTATTTCCAATGCTAACTTCCCTCCTTATTAAGCCAGGCGTCTTGGCCAAAAAGTATAACGCAGCTGTATATATTAAATGTCACGACGGCAATAGCAATATATCACCATTATGATAGAGTCCCATATATCTGGAGCGCCTGACAACAAGCTTACACAACAGAGTCTTCTGTCATATGTACCACATTATGTGCCCTACAAACTCACTTCCAACATGACTTAATAATACTTCTTCCCTTGTCAATTTCTCTTAGCTTGTTCACTAATATTAATATGTGCCATCCGTATTTTGTAGCCATGTTTTATTAAGGAGATTTTTCTATCTTATGAGAATAATGCTTATACTATCCTCTGTAACACACTCGGTTGCTGGTTGTCGTCCCGTTCATAAGATAGTCGCTTCGATGCTGAATAAAATCATTGGCATTTGAGGGTGATAAAGGTGACAACTCCTAATCGTGGTTTCCGTGACAGTAAAGACTTCCTTTAGAACAAAATTCCGACGACACTCCTCCGTATCTTAAAAATGTATAGCAAAGGCCGTAAAAATCAATAACAAAATAATAATAATAATAATAATAATAATAATAATAATAATAATAATAATAATAATAATAATAATAATAATAATAATAATAATAATAATAATAATTGTTGTAAACAAGGTTGGGTTTACAAAAACAGAACTTCTTTATTTACTTCACATGTAAAATTACAATATTTATACTAACAAAACTGAAAGTTATCTCGAAGCAAAATGAACTATGAATTTGGAGAAAGAGTCTGTCTTTGTACACTATATACATGTTGGAGTATTCACGTTTACTACTATTTCGGAAAGATAGTCCTTGTGACATGAAAAGTTCTTGATAGTCGAAAACTATCAGAAGCACTGACGTAAATATTTCAGAGAGTCCTTCCTTGTTGAAGTGTCTGAGTTCATTAACGTAAGTTCAATGACTGAAGAGTTCCTACTTAGCAAAACTAAGTTGATAATGGGAGCTTGCATTAGCTAGGGAATGATAGTGGCATATAATGATAAGACTGGGCATGGATAGCGGAATAGGCAAGAGGAGCGGTGACCCGAGGTGAGACCTCTTACTGCCAGAAATTCAGTCCACCTGGCCGAAGCACATTTTCAAGAGGAGTAGCCTCCGTGCTCGACGTAGGGTGTATTCTGGAGCTGGACACCGAGGTCAGTGGGCGTCTGGACAGACTAGGAGCTCCTTTTTATAGCACACACGACGTTCCAGGCACGCGCACTGAGAGCTGCGCGTCGAGGCTCGAAGAATAACACACTGGCACGCGTGTAGCTGGCTGGCGGATCGAGAAGGGAGCGACGGACATACAACAACAACAACAACAACAATAATAATAATAATAATAATAATAATAATAATAATAATAATAATAATAATAATAATAATAATAATAATAATGTTGTTTCTACTTGCTACTAACTACTTTTATGGTTTTCGATGTTGTTATTTCAGTTACAGCTTGTATATATATATATATATATATAAACCATTACGCTTTCTGTCCAGTTGGGGGCATCTCCGAAGATTTTACTAACTTCCTGATTAGCTAGGAAGTTCAAACTTTCCGTACGTACATTTCTTTTTTTTTTTAAATTAGCTTTAAGTCGCACCAACACATATAGGTCTTACGGCGGTAGTGGGATAGAAAAATGCTTGGAGTGGGAACAAAGCGACCGTTGCCTTTATTACGGCACAGCCCAAGCATTTGCCTAGTGTGAAAATGGGAAACAACGGAAGCCATCTTTAGAGCTTGTGACGGTGGGGATAGAACCGTATTTATTCTCTCTGGAATGTAGATTTGTTTGAAAAAATGACAAGGTCGATATAATAATAATAATAATAATAATAATAATAATAATAATAATAATAATAATAATAATAATAATAAAGCCAACGGCCGTAGCCGTGTTGAAACACCGGATCCCGTGAGGTCTCCGAAGTTAAGCAACATTGGGCGTGGTCAGGAGCTGGATGGGTTGCCACGTGCTGTTGGTGGGGGGTAAGGGAATGGAGGAGCGGAAAGGAACTTGCCACTCTACCGCACGTAAACTCCAGCTCAGGATTACCTCTGCGGAGGTTCGGACCTGCCTTCGGGCAGAATGACCCTTACCTTAATAATAATAATAATAATAATAATAATAATAATAATAATAATAATAATAATAATAATAATAATAATTGTTACCGTGTTTTCGTGGATTACAGAGAGGTGAAAGAAGGTGCGGGCTGAATGGGTCTGTCTACGAAATTCAAAGATTACTTTAAAACTTTAAAATAAAGGTTATATTTATTTTCAGAAAATCAAAGTTAACAACATTTTTCACTTAGTGAAAACAACAATTTATCAGGTACAATGACAGTTTCGATATAAGAATAGAAAACCCCAGAACAGGGAATTTAACACATTTGGGCTTCAAGACCCTACTTTACAAATTTACAATGTCGCCACAGTAGCGTTTGCTTCGACACAAAGTTCCGGAGCACTTTGCTCCAATCTTTACAATTTACAGCCTTCCAGAGGCACCCCTCAATATTACAGCAATCTCAGAAAAGAGCTTACATGCTCTCCAACTTCAACTAAGGAGGCTGTGCTCCCAATTTCTTACAACCTACTCAAGGCAGTATTACATAAAAAAAAACTCTCAATTCCTGGGCTCTCTAGGCCCAACCTACAAGTTACCATGTTGTTACATAGGGGTATCTAGTACCCATACTACTGGGCCTACGTGAAAAAGGAAGAACAGGTTAACATTACTGGCCCAAGCTCAAAATGTATGGAGGCGTACACTTGCGCTCCTTGAAAACTCAGTTAAAACCTTACTTGGGCTGGTGGCCCGATGATGCAGAGGCTAATCCCAAGCTACTGAGGTGACTAGAAAGAAGGTTAATTAATGCTTTACAGAAATAGAAACAGTTACAAAATCGTAGTCACTTCGAGATAAATTGAAGGGCAACTCACGAGGGTAACGCACTCTCTATCCCCGATTTACAGATAAAGACTTAATGAAGTTTTACATTAGCAAGAAGTAATTTACATTTTAGACATCAAACGGTTACATAGTTAAATATTATTTATTTATTTATTTATTTATTTATTTATTTATTTATTCATTCATTCCTGACTTACATTTATGGCGAAGTTAGGGCTCACGGCCCTCTCTTCCACTTAACCACTATAAACAGAATTTAAAAATGTAAACATAAAAGTAAGACATAGAAATTCTAAAAAGAGATAATACTACAGACAGATAATTCTAAGACTACCGGTAAGTTAGGCCTACATATCAGTACAGCAATTAATGTGATAATAATAATAATAATAATAATAATAATAATAATAATAATAATAATAACAATAAATGAAGAAAACCCATTTACACAACATACACACAATGACTCACACAACTCAGTTTTATGTTCCCAGGAAAAACTTTCTGCAGGCAGATTTGAATTTATGAGAAGAAGTAAGGTGCCGAATGTCCATTGAGAGTGTATTCCAGAGTCTCGATGCGGTAACTAAAAAGGAATGATTGTAGGAATTCGTTCGACTTAGTGGAATTTCAAGTAGGGAACCAGAACGGGTACTAATTTCATGGAATGAGGAAAGGAAACGAAAATTAGAAGAGAGGTAAGTAGAAGTGTTCGTCGAAAGCACTTGCTAAACAAGTGCCATTAGGTGAAAATTCCTTCGTTCATTTATGCGTAGCCATTCCAATGTTTTGAAATATGGTGTAGCATGAGCGTCGTGTCGCAGTTGGAAGGCATATTGTACGCATGAGTTTGTGCTCGCTGAAGTCTTAAAGCTTGTTCAGCATTTAGATTGACTAGTACCGTGTCACAGTAGTCTAAAATTGGGAATGGTAGTGCTTGGATTACTTTTAATTTAAGTTTTTGAGGAAAAGAATTCTTGTGACGTTTCAGGGAATATAGAGCTGCATGAACCTTTCTACATGCATTTGTTACGTGTTCATTCCAGGTCAGATTCTCATTGATGGACATTCCAAGATTAGTTGCATTTTTAAGGTACGGTACAGCAGTGTCATTGATTATGATTGGAGGAGGATTGATATTGCTTATTACATTTAATAATTTAGAGTTTCCTATGATAATACTTCGTGTTTTACTAGGATTTAGGAGTAAGTGGTTGTTTTTAGCATAGGCGGTAAGCCTTTCAATATCCGAATAAATATGCTGAACTGTTTCATGTAAATTGTTTGTAGTGGTGTGTTTGTATATCTGCATATCATCAGCATATAAGTGGTAGTTGCAATACTGAAGTGTGGAAGATATGTCATTAATATGCAAGACGAACAGTAAGGGACCTAGAACAGACCCTTGAGGGACACCGGATGATTTTACAGCCCATTGGGATCTTTGATTGTTTACCACTACGCACTGGCGACGATTTGTAAGGTACGACTTAAAAAAATTAAGGGCTATCGGGCCGATATGCAGAGAGCGTAGCTTGGATGATAGTATGTCTATATTTACCGTGTCGAACGCACTACTAAAGTCAAGGAGTGTCAGTATCGTCACCTGCCGTTTGTCCATTGCTAGTCTTATGTCATCTGTTACCCGAAGAAGTGCAGTCGTAGTACTGTGTCCCTTTCTGAAGCCAGATTGCAATGGGTCAAAAAGAGAATGTCTGGTTAAGAATTCTACTAGCTGCTCGTGTACAACTCGTTCAAGAACTTTCGAGAGAGGGGGAAGAATCGAAATAGGCCGGTAATCAGATGGCGCATTTGCTGTGGTACCGGTATGCTTTAATATTGGGGTTACTAGACCATCCTTCCATGCAGTTGGAAACGTCCCTGTGGTGAGAGAGTGGTTTACAATGTGGATAATAATTGGTAGGACCGCGCCAATAATGTTTTCTATAAAGCCTATTGGGATGTTATTTGCTCCTTTAGCTTGTGACTTAACTGAATTCAAAATACGCTTTACATCATTTACACTGACAGAGTGAAAAGATAAATTATTTTCGTTTTCTGTAGGGTCACTGATTTTTTTATTTAGAGTGATATGATTTTGAGGTTGAGATTCCTTTATTGGGTTAGTTACGAAGTGAGAGTTAAGTGTATCGAGAGATATAGTTGGCATATGTGGCTCTTTGCATTTTCCAACTCCCATAGCTCGATGTTCATTCCAGGTTTCACGTGCATTTAAGTTCCGTGTTACATTTTTAATCTGATTACATTTGCTATTGCGAATTAATTGCGTTGTTCTGTTACGTAAAAGATGATACTGTTCGAAATCTAGTTCATTATTTGTTTCTTTGTATCGGCGGAACATTGCGTCATGGCGAGCCATTGTTGCTTTTATATCGCTTGTTAACCAAGGTGCAGGCTTACCTATTCTCTGAAACTACAGCTAAAGTGAGCGCTCATCTCTACACGACGGCTCTGGATTTTGCTGAAGCGAGCACCTTGGGGCGTAGTACTGGTCATTCTACTTGCCTTATTGGCGCCAATGTGGTTCGGGGGGTGTAATTCATATTCATTGTATTCTGGTTACATATCCATACATATAGAGAATAGAAATGAAGATTTCGCTCTGCGGTATTTATTCTTTTAGGTACTTTGTCTTGAATAGTCTATGGTCACTTAAATTGACCTCTTAGGTGCAATCCTTCTTCGTTATATTTATCACGACGTTGTTAATGCGTTCCGAACTGACGGTTGACTGCTGATGTATTTACCAGCATTTCGATAGGATGAATACGAAAACTTGCGGAGATAAAGGAAGCAAATAGTACCAACCTTCCTGCAGCAATCCATATTTCGTGGAGTTAGGAAAACAAAGGAGAACAGAAATGTGAAACATTAAAATAGAAAGGGGAAAGTACATACTGATGGCAGATCTGTGTTTTGCTCATTAGTAACAGTACGTAATATTTAATAACCTAATTCACAATAGTCAGCCACGGAGTCAGAAATAATAATAATAATAATAATAATAATAATAATAATAATAATAATAATAATAATAATAATAATAATAATAATAAGTCGTCCGCCTCTGTGGTGTAGTGGTTAGTGTGATTAGCTGCCATCCTCGAAGGCTCGGGTTCAATTCTTGGCTCTGCTACGAAATTTGAAAAGTGGTACGAGGTCTGAAACGGGGCCCACTTAGCCTCTGGAGGTCAACTGATTAGAGGGGATTTCGATTCCCACCTCAGCCATCCTCGAAGTGGTTTTCCGTGGTCTTCCACTTCTCCTCCACGCAAATGTCGGGATGGCGCCTAACTTAAGTCCACGGCCACTTCCTTCCCTCTTCCTTGTCTATCTTTTCCAAACTTCCCATACCCCCGCAAGGCCCCTATTCAGCTTAGCAAGTGAGACCGCCCGGGCGAGGTACTGGTCGTCCTCCCCAGTAGTATCGTCCCACCCAAAGTCTCACGTACCAGAACACTGCCCCCGAGGTGGTAGAGGTAGGATTCCTCGCTGAGTTCGAGGGAAAAGAAATCCTGGGGTTAAACAGATTAAAAAAGAAAGTAAGAAAAAATTTACTTCTGGAACTAAAATTGTAATCATTTCATTCTAGTGGTTAAGAAGCATCACTTGGAAGCAGAAACAGGAAAATTTAATTGATGATGAAGATAACTTTCGGTTCTACTAGAAGCAAGTAGGCATGTAAGCGTACAATCAAGCACTATTTTGCAATAATGATTTACCTACATGACGGGATGATTTACATAGAACTAAAGCTATATAGTTGCAATGACTTTGATATATTATAGGTCGACATGAAACTTATTTCCATCTGTGGTAAAAGCAGCGGAGGCGTGAATCACTTGTATGGGTATTGAACGCCTTGGAGATGCCTTCTCCATTACTAAAATGAATGGAAGATTCATATCGTTTCGGCAGGCTGCTGACACGCTGTCAACATCACGGCCGCAAATCGCTTTGCAGCCATTCTGTGTGCAGGGAAGCCATTACATTATTAAATTTACATGCTTGTTACTTAGATTGATGGTCAGTCATCGGAGATGCAGTGAGAAACTCATAAATATACGTTAAACGTGATTTATGTCCTCCGTATAAAACAATACATGTTTGTTACAGTGAAATTGCTTCTAGATGGTCCTATAGAGATTCAGCTGATAACGTGAGGGTGCTTCAGTGAGACTGGCCTATTTGATTGATTACTTTTCTTGTTGTCCGTTATCGTGGTTCGGGGGTTTAGCATAGTAGTTTCTTAGTCGTCCGCCTCTGTGGTGTAGTGGTTAGAGTGATTAGCTGCCAACCTCGGAGGGCCGGGTTCGATTCCCGGCTCTGCCACGAAATTTGAAAAAGTGGTACGAGGGCTGGAACGGGGTCCACTCATCCTCGGGAGGACAACTGAGTAGAGGTGGGTTCGATTCCCACCTCAGCCATCCTCCACGCAAATGACGGGATGGTGCCTAACTTAAGTCCACATCCGCTTCCTTCCCTCTTCCTTGTCTCTCCCTTCCAATCTTCCCATCCCCCACCAAGGCCCCTGTTCAGCATAGCAGGTGAGGCCACCTGGGCGAGGTACTGGTCATCCTCCCCAGTTTCATCCCCGACCCAATGTCTCGCACTCCAGGAAACTGCCCTTAGGGCGGTAGAGGTGGGATCCCTCGCTGCGTCTAAGGGAAAAGCCAACCCTGGAGGGTGAGCAGATTAAGAAGAAGAAGAAGAAGAAGTTTCTTAGTCATCTGGCCCGGTTTCGAAGCTTACAAGGGGAATACTGATTTCGTTCAAACTTTAAGGGGTTGTTCTACTTCAAAAACAAACATAGTGGCGTACGCCCCTATTTAACTGGAAAATGCTCTTCAATTTAACTGTCAATATATCTGTTGGCAATTTGCAGAAGTGTACCTCTAGCACCGCTGGTAGAGTGGTTAGTGACTACTATAACTTCCACGAGGGCTTTTTTCTTCAGTTTACATTCCTTTTCTATTTACCTTTTCATTTGATATCTTCTTCTTTGTCGTTTTTTGTTTTATATTACTAAAAATCGTATGAGAAATTAACCTAAAACCTAGAACGATGGCACACACGTTAGTTATGCTAGTTTGTATTTCTTTCTTTCTTAATCTGATTACCGTCCAGGACTGGTTTCTTCCTCGGACTCAGCAAGGGATCCCACCTCTTCCGCCTGGAGTGTGAGACGGTGGATACGACTGGGGAGGAACACCAGTACCTTGCCCGGGTGGCCTCGCTTGCCATGCTGAACAGCAGCCTTGTGTGGGAATGGGAAAGATTGGAACGGATAGACAAATAAGAGGGAAGAAAGCTAGTTGCTTTACATCGCACCGACTCAGATAGGTCTTATGGCGACGATGGGAGAGGATAGAGCTAGGAGTGGGAAGTAATCGGCCGTGGCCTTAATTAAGGTACAGCCCCAGCATTTGCCTGGTGTGAAAATGGGAAACAACGAAAAACCATTTTCAGGGCTGCCGAAGGGAAGAAATCAGCCGTAGTCTTAAGTTAGGTACCACCCTGGCATTTGCCTATAGGAGATGTGGGAAACCATGAAAAACCATTTCGAGGATTGCTGAGGTGTGAATCGGACCCCCTCTACTCAGTTGACCTCCCGAGGCTGAATGGACCCCGTTCCAGCCCTCGTACCACTCTTTAAATACTGTGGCAGAGCCGGAAATCGAACCTGGAGCTCCGGGGGTGGCAGCTAATCACGCTAACCACTATATCACAGAGGCGGACTATTTTGTATTTACTGACAATAAGTCAACATGAGCAAATTGATCGAAGATAAAAGAAGATAAAAGAGAATTAAAAATGAAACGGTCAAGTGCCTCGCGGAAGACAGGGAAGCTGACCACTAGATCAGCAATGCCACAGATAACCGCACGCAAGTTGCTAATATATACACCTCAACAATGGAATATTGACATAATTATGTTGCGGGTTAACACATAAATGAACGAACTCTTATTTCTACTCTCATGAGTAAGATCAAACACTCTCTATATATTTTCCCCCTGTGGGTGGGGGCGAAAGAATTAACACCCACGGTATGCCCTGCCTGTCGTAAGAGGTGACTAATAGGGTCCCCAGGAGCTTTCATTTGGGAGCGTGGGTTGGTGACCACGGGGCCCTTAGCTGAGTCCTGTCATTGCTTCCACTTAATTGTGCTAGACTTGTCACTTTCATCTATCCTACCTCCCTTGATCATCTCTTGTTCTTTTCCGAACCCGACAGTATTAGGTCACGAGGCCTAGGGAATCTTTTATTTTCACGCCCTTCGTGGCCCTTCTCTTCCTTTAGTCAATACCTTCATTTTTTGGAGTGTCGGATCCTTTCCATTTCTTTTCTCTCTGATTTGTGTTATATAGAGGATGGTTGTATAGTTGTACTTCCTATTAAAACAATAATCACCACCACCAATCTATGTATTTATCATTTGCAATTAATTACTCTCTATAAAACATTGGCTTGAATCGATCTATCCTTTACTTTAATTGGAATTCCAAATTTTGTTGAGGAGTGTATATGGTGACTGTTAAAATTGAAGAGTCATTAATGAGGAGCTTTATTCTAAACTCGACCTAATTCATTTTTAGTAACTCTACAAGAGGAACATAAAAGAAAATTTTGCCTTTATTATATTTTAAATGGGGTTATTTTAACCTTAGCCAGTAGTTGTTGGTAAATACGACACTAAATTAAAGTTGAAGAAATGTCTGTTTTCCGTTTCGGGCGCAAAGGACATAACTAAGTTAATACGCGTTTGTTTCCAAAACCTATCTCAGTCATAGAACTGTAGATTTAAGGAAGCATGTTCACAGAAGTGAGCCACAGTAGAAATAATTTATTCTACACTTCTATTTAACATCTACATAAGTTATACAAAATAAGAGTTTTGTCTGTACATTGCTCAAAATTTAAAAAGAATGGTATTTCTGTATCGGTCGTGTCCACAGTAACAAGATAATGCACTTTTTAATTGTCCTTCATTTCTGCCTGCCTGTATGTATGTATGTATGTATGTATGTATGTATGTATGTACGTGCATCATGAGTAAACGGCTAAAGATAATTTAATGAAAAGCGGTATGTAGAGTTGGGGAATAAGTCACTACAATCTAAGCCATAAATAATTTTATTCACGCTGAGTTAAATGGTAGTTTAGAGGAAGGCCTATAATTAAATTCTCAAATATATGTGTAATTTTTGTTCCTATTGATAAATATTATATAACTAAAGTTATATAGAATTAAATTTCCGATTACTTATGTCTTATACATTTTTACTCTACCGGATATAATAACAGAGATATTCATGAATTTGAATTTTGTTACTAGGTCCATATCAGCGCCAAGCCACGACAAAATTGGTGAACAGGATTTAATGAAAATCGGCATGTAAAGTCGGGGAATAAGGAACTACACTCTATGCTATAAATAATTTTATTCACTCTGGTTGAAATTGTAGTTTAGGGGTAGGGGACTAAAATTTAATATATAAATACCTATGTTATTGGTCCTATTGAAAAGTACTAAATAAAAAAAGATATAGAGAATACAATTTTCAATCATTTATGTCTTATTCAGTTTTATCGTACCGACTATGATTCATTTTACGCGCTCCGGAGCCCTTGTCTTCCTTTGGTCGATACCTTCAGTTTTCGAAGAGTCGGACCCCTTCCATTTTTTCTCTTTGATTAATGTTATATCGAGGATGTTTGCCTATTTGTACTTCCTCCTAACGTATCGTCCCCATAAGACCTATCTGTGTCCGTGTGACGTAAAACAAAACTCTCAAATAATCTCCTTGTACTTGTAATCGAGATTTTACCGATATATATTCAAACACCTCGCGCACTTCCCCTGTCTGTTCAATCGTATGTAAACTTCAGTTAAGCTCCAATCTCAGATAAACTCGACGACGTCGTTCGTTGAAAGGCCACATGATAAATTCAATATCGGGTTATATCAATATCCGCCTATTTCGTCTTCTATGTTTGTCCAGCAGCAGGACTGAGAGTGGAGCTCGTCTCCAGAAACTTTGTTTATACAACTTATGAAAGTCTGTCAAGTACAAACATACTGACTGCAGCAAACTAACAGACAGACTTTCTTTAAAAATACATCAAGCTTATGTTCTACTTTCTTGTTCAGATTTCCTTTCTACTGTATGTCTGTGATTATATTTTTTATGTTGAGATATTTCCAAAGTTGTTATCCATTTACAACACTTTCTTCGTGCTTTGTGTTCCCCAATTTTATTGATGGCAATGTCTGTTGTTTGAAGGGGCCAAACAGCTAGATCATCGGCCCCTAATGATACGAGGTGCAACGAAATGAAACAGTAATTAAAACTTCAAAATGTATCCACTGACTAAAATCTAAAACGAATGATGATTACAAATGACCAATAATCCAAAACAATCAGTGGACGCAATTCACCATGACTCATATTCTGAGATGATGCTTGTTGTCCAAAGGGGTCCAATATCCAGGTTATCGGTCCATCATAATTGTACTAATCACTGGTAAAGAAGAACCATGGTGTTCCTTCTATAGTGGTACTAATCACAGGTAATGTAGACCCATGATATGTCACACATAATTACTATATTATTATTATTATTATTATTATTATTATTATTATTATTATTAACAAATACATCGCAATTGGTAAAGATACCGGTGGCAACGGTCGCTTAGAGTATTGTGATAATAAAGTAATATTTAAACATAATCACCCAAGAAGAATAAGAATAAGAATACAACAAGCAATTCGATGTAAAAGAAAATATTATAAGAAATACTAATAGTTTAACATTCTAAATCCAGCATCATCATGTACAAATTCACACACACAAGTATTTCCAGAGCTTAACACTACCGCTTACAATACTATAGGTTGAGCGTATTACTAGATTAACATTACAAGTTATAATAAAGTAATATTAAAATGTAATTACACAACAACATGAACAATGGCACCACTCACAAGCAACGCAGTCCCATGGTGTTCCTCACTTAGTGGAACTAATGACAGGCGATGCATAGGCCTATTCATGGTGTTGGTCACATAGTGGTCCTAATCATAAGCAAAGTAGACCCACCGGTGTATCACACATTATGGTACCACCCAAAGGTAAAACAGAACCATGGTGTTCCTCACATAAAGGCACTATTCACAGCCAACGCATACCCATGGTGATGCACACATAGTGGTACTAATCACGGGCAATTCACAATTCCGTGGCCTTCCTCACCAATTACAGGCAATGCAGACCCATGGTATTGTTGGGAGCTCAAAAGAATGCACACCCCCGGTGAGGCACGGGGCGAAGGGGTTTTCACCAGCGGAGCCAGTGACTCAGTGGTTACCATAGCAACTCCGCTACTACCCAGGCGACTTTATATTATCTTCTACTGGCAGCTCTTCGCTCTTGTCAGTTGTAATCCAGCAAACTGCAAAGTGTGAGTCAATGTTTTCGTGTAGGAGATAAGAGCAGATAAGAGCCGATCTGTCTGGGCAGAACAGGAAGTTCGTGCTTGCAGGCCACATTCCTCATTCTTGCATTCTTCTCATCTCTACACAGTACTCCTCATATAGTGGTACTACTCCGCGGTAACGCAGACCCGTTCTAGATACAGGGGAACCAACTCAATTCGGGGCGGCGCACGGCAGCTCCTCCCCGACGGAGCCAGTCCGTGATGCCCCTCCCCCTTCCCCAACCCGATGGAACGCACATGGTGGTACTAATCACAGACAAAGCCCAGACCCATGGTGTTCGTTACATAATGGTACTAATCACAAATAACGTCAACGCATGGTGTTCCTCACTTAATGGTACTAATCATAAGTAATCTCATAGTTCCGATTTCATCATACCTTCGTCTCCCCTTTTAGTCGCCTCTTGAGACAGGCAGGATATACCGTGGGTGTATTCTTCGTCAGCGTCCCCCACCGACAGGGGGTCCCGATGTTATTGTTTTATATACATTTTTATGCTCGACGATGCCGAAATATAAATATTATATGCCAGAAAACCGAATCTCAATGAGGCTCAATATAGTTCAAGTTTCATTATGATACAGGTTCTTCGCCAGAGTTCAGATTTTCATTATGATACATGTTATCCACCTCGCCTATAATGGTAAATAAGACACTCGCATGGAAATTATAGAACGAGCTTAAAAATACTCGTGTCTTAATTATTGCCATTATAGGCTTGTTGTGTAATATATTATTATAATTTTGGGATAATGAAAGGGAATATGTTATCATTTCTTATTGGGGTTGTGCATTCGTCTTTATGGCAACGAATGATATTTACATAATTCTCCAAATTTTGATTATATCAATAATTTTATGTCACAAATGGATTAACCTGTATATTAACCAACATAACAGATTACTTGATCTGGAAATGCAGAGAAGCCATTTTTGCTGTAGCTGGGTACGGAACCATAGTGCTGTAATCAGGCGGAGAAACTATTCAATACTTTAGTTGTGAAGGAAGTAGATGAATATTGTTGGGTGGTAAAATAGCTAATGATGGCAGAAGTAAGGAAGACATAAAATGCAGACCGGCAAGAGCAAGGAACGCCTTCCTTAAGGAAAGCAATTGCTCACTTCCAACATTGATATAGGAATTAAACCAAACCAAACCCCATGGCACTACAGCCCTTGAAGGGCCTTGGCCTACCAAGCGACCGCTGCTCAGCCCGAAGGCCTGCAGGTTACGAGGTGTCGTGTGGTCAGCACGACGAATCCTCTCGGCCGTTATTCCTGGCTTTCTAGGCCGGGATATAGGAATTAGAAAGATGTTTTCGAAGACTTTCGTCTAAAGCGTGGCATTGTATGAAATTGAAATATGGACGATAACAAGCTCAGAAAGAAAGAGATTAGAAGCTTTTGAAATGGGGTGTTACAGAAGAATGCTGAAGGTAAGATGGACAGATCGACTCACGAATGAAGATATACTGAATCGAATTGATGAGAGAAGATAAATTTGGCTAAATTTGAACAGAAGAATAGAATGATAGGACACATCTTAAGACAGCCAAGACTAGCGCAATTGGTTTTTGAGGGAAGTGTAGGCGGTAAGAACTGTAGAGGAACCCAAGGTGTGAATATGACAAGTCGATTAGAGCAGATGTAGGATGCCGCAGTGACGTAGAAATGAAAAGGTTAGCACAGGATAGGCTGGCATGAATTGCTGCATCAACCAGTATATAGACTGATGACTCAAACAACAACAGTAATAATAATTTAGGTGTTCTCTGATTCATAATCTCTCTAACTATCCGTGTTTATATTATTGTGCGGCAGAGTTCAACCAATCAGACGCGCTTTCTAATAAACATTACCGAAAATAATTGCAGTACGGTAAAGTGTCATTTTCCGCACTCTCTTGAATACGGAATGTAGGCAATTACGTCATGATACGAAAGAAAATTTATTTTGCGACATAACTGATTTAATACATCGTGGAGAATCCTTTCTAGACAATTTGCTTGCTGATCTCGTGTGAAACGTATCACTGTATGATAACTTGTCCGATCTGATATCGATGAAAATTTTGAGTTTAGAGGGTAAATTCATAATCCTCATTTTAATTTTCCTTGTCACATTTGTTCCTGTCTGTTTATGTTTACAATTGGCTTTACGTCGCACCGACACAGATAGGTCTTCTGGCGACGATGAGATAGGAAAGGCGTAGTAGTGGGAAGGGAGTAGCCGTGGCCTTAATACAGGTACAGGCCCAGCATTTGCCTGGTTTGAAAATGGGAAAACACGGAAAACCATTTTCAAGGCTGTCGATAATGGGGTTCGAACCCACTAACCCACTATCTTCCGGATGCAAGCTCACAGCCGTGTGCCCCTAACAGCACGGCAAACTCGCCAGATGTCTGTTATTATTGGACGGTATTTTTGTACATTCTGTTTATAAAAATGTTGGCAATAAAAGTGAAGTGATTTAAACGGAATGCTGTCAAGCTCCATAACTAAATGGTTAATGTGCTCGAATTCGGTGCAAGGGGTCCTCGGTTCGATTCCGAGCTGCATCGGGGATTTTAACTTTCATTGTTTAATTCATCTGGCTCGGGAGCAGGGTGTTTGTGCTGTCTTCATCAGCAGAAATGAAATGGCGTATGGCTTTTAGTGCCGGGAGTGTCCGAGGACATGTTCGGCTCGCCAGGTGCAGGTCTTTTGATTTGACTTCCGTAGACGACCTGCGCGTCGTGATGATGATGATGATGATGATCAATCAATCAATCAATCAATACTGATCTCCATTTAGGGCAGTCGCCCAGGTGGCAGATTCCCTATCTGTTGCTTTCCTAGCCTTTTCCGAAACGATGATGGTGATGAAATGATGACGAAGACGACACATACACCCAGCTCCTGCAACAGCGAAATTAACCAATGATGGTTAAAGTTCCCGACCCTGCCGGGAATAGAACCCGGGACTCCTGTGATCAAAGGCCAGCTCGCTAACCATGGAGCCCGACTTCTTCATCACAATTTCTCGTAGTTGGGGCTCTATCCTCACAGATACGCAGGTTATCAATACGGAACTCGGAAAGACTTGCACATGGCCTATCCAGAGTCCACAACCCATTCTCCTTCTTCTTCTCCTTCTGTTTCCACTTCTTATTCTTCTTCTTCATCGTGAAGACCACTACGAGCCGCGAGATCTCAACTGTTTTTTTTCTTTCTTGAGGGCCCACCAGGTTTTCATCCTTTCGGAGTGTGCTTTCTTCCATGCATGAGAATGGACATGCTTCAGCCGAGTTGGGAACGTAAGTTTGTGTTTGTGTGGTTCTCGAAGTCGAATGTCTCTTTCTGTGATTCCATTGTTTGAAAGATCCTTATCGATCTGCATCAACCATGGAGAAATCGCTTCGAGGCTTCTGAAATAGGATAGCAAATGTTTACAGATTCTTTCAGCTGGCAGTCTGAAGAGGTAAGCGTAAAAGTTATCCTTCTTTTCCGGATTACTCCTTGATATCTTTCCGGTGTGGGTGTATATTTCTAAATTGCTCCGAAGTCTGTAAATTCTTTGAGATTGGGACCAATAATTTTTCGGAATAATCCTCCTTTCCTTAATTGCCAGTTTTTCAAGCAGTATATGTGTTCGAAGTGTTTAACATTCTGCTACATAGAATGCTTTAGGTCTAATTACAGTTTGATTATGTCAAAGTTTTGCATTTCGAGATATATACTTTATATATATATATTTTGAGTGGATCAGAAGGCTGCTTCAAACTTGCTGACACTTGTTAATACGGCGAACTTCTCAGAATTACTGGATTCAACCCGTTCACTAAGGTATTTTAATCTTTTCACTTTCAAGATTCTGCCGTGGGTAGTCAGAAGATGTGATGGAGCATGTATGATGTTAGAAATGAAGTGGGTTTTGGTGTAGGGGATTTTGAGGCCAATCTTACCTGCGCATTCATGAAAGTGATTGATTTGTTGAGTAGCTAGTTCAGGAGAGGAAGTAAGGAGAGCAAGGTCATCTGAAAAAGCAAAGTAATCAAAAGTGATACAATTACGAGTTCGTCTTGTATGAACTCCATTAGGAATTATTATTCTTATTTTGATGTGGGGAGTGATAGCCGAGTGATATAATCACATGCGCTTCTCTTAAGGGGAGGTGCGGTTCTAATGCCACGCAATATGTGGGGGATTTTTGATGCTGATGCTGCTGCTGATGATGATGATGTTTGTTATTTAAAAGGGCCTAAAATATAAGTCCTCAGCCCCTGGGATTTTTTTCAAATGAAAGCACAAGATACATTGAACGCTTCTGACTTGTACTGTCAACAAACGAATTAGCGTAAAAATTTATAATAAGATATAACAGACGTGTAACAAGATCAGGTACATAGCCTATAAATAACAATTGTCCGTTCAGAGATAAGATGTCGTTCGAATCTTTTGTAAGTCTTAAGGCCTTTTGGTTATGATAACGGTATCAGTAGAGACGCAAAACTACTATAGATAATTCCATTTTAAGTAAACAATATTGCTCTAATGAAAACAGGGTTGCCATATCGATCGGCTCTGCTCAACAGCATCAGGGAAAAACATTGGCACGTAAATTTATGAAGAAAGAAAGAAAGAAAGAAAGAAAGAAAGAAAGAAAGAAAGAAAGAAAGAAATCGAACACGTAGGCTAATTAATCACATAACACTCACTCAACACAAGTAAAAGATTCAAAAATATAAGCAACACATAAACCGATGACTTCTCTACAACAGTAATAAGCTACCAGCTATTCACAGAGTAACGGATTACGCGTTACATGAACCAGAGCGACTCAGAAGAAACATGAAGGAAGGCAACAATGCGATTGTTGTTCCCGCCATTGTACTTCCTCCCTGTGAATTTATGAAATAGAAACGTTTCAGTAATTATTTTAATAACGCACGAACAAGAAATCTCTCGTACTTTTTCCTTTCTTTCACGACATAATATAAAATACATTACAATATTCCTTAACCGTGAGAAACTATGGGCGTTATGCTGTTGTCTTAACATGGAATGATCTTTATAGCACGCATAGGCCTACTAGTTTCATACTAGTTTGAATTGGTTAACGAATTAAGCAGCGAAGGCGAATTAAATGTGTTTGTTACGTACGATAAATTTCTCTACCCTAGCGTTCTTTCATAAACAATATGCCATTCTTCTCCAAATATTTCACAACAGCTCATGCGTGGAAACCGTGCGGATCAATTTAACTGTGAGCCAGTATATACAAATTCATTAAATAGTGGGATTTAAAATCCAGAAATCCTCTTTTATTTGTTTTTCGGATTAAATTAGCTCTCCATGTCATAACCGGACAATGTGTAGTATCCCCGTTGTCATTACTGTGTTGATTTTGACAAGTCCTTCTTTACTGGATTATTGAATTTTAGCATAGAACATTCCCAAATAACGCTAACAATATACATACACGAACGAAATTGGAAATATCTGTTATTGTGCTGATCGAGTTATTGGAATTGGCTATAATTCTATTCTTCTCAGCTAGTGATATTATTTGCAGTTCCTACATATAGACAAGGGCTTGTTCTATAAAGGACAGACCAGTAACACAATGCTATTGGATCCGTTAACATAAATCGTTTAATTCAATTAAGAACCAATCAAAACAGCTACAGCCGATTTACTACATTAAAGTTTAATCTGAATTCCGATAGCTAATCAATACAGTGAAATACAGGGTTATTAGTCAATTAATTTGATAGCTGTCAGAGTGCATCTCGTGCTGCACTATGGTGAATCTCTGCCCTCCCTTCTCATTCCACACCATCAGCACTGCATTCACCAAGTAGCAAGAGTCATGTATGTCGAACGGAAAATACTCTGGAGGGAGGTAAATAATGGTCCTGCCATGTCAGTGGTCAATTAGTAGAAAGTAATATACAGTATTTACGCGAATAATACCCGAAATTTTTTTTAAAAAAAATTGAGACACGAATTTGGGGTGCGGGTTTTATTTGAGTCAATGTTGAAATTTTTTTTTTTCAAAATCAGCCTTCCTAAAGTTAGGATGCGGGGATTATTCGCATAAATACGATATATATATATATATATATATATATAATAAGAGTTTGTTTGTACATTGTTCAGAATTTAAAAATAATGGTATTTCTGTGTCGGTCGTACCCACAGTAACAAGGAAATGAACATTTTAATTTTCCGTCATCTGTATGTACATACGCGTATCACGAGAAAATGGCTGTAGAGAATTTAATGAAAATCGATATGTTAAGTCTGAGAACGAGCCACTACAATCTAGGCTATACATACTTGTATTATATAGATCTATTAAACACACTGTGTACTTTTAACAAAGAATGGTAATAAGGTCCCTTGAAAGTTATCATCGTTTGCATAGAAATTCAGGGAATTTATCCTCTCCTTACAATCAATCAAGTGGTACTGTGGGCAATATAAGCCACAGAGCGTACAGGAACACTGGGTTGAAGCATGATGGTAACCTCGTTGGTGACAAATTCTGTGGTGAAAGCCATGCGCTGCAGTCCGCGTGAAGACATGTCGGAGTTTAAAGTTGGACTCTTTCCATACATCTGTGTTCATTGCAGGAGTTTCATAGAAGTTGGATCTATTGCTGCAAGCTCTTGCTGTCTTTGTTCGATGTGGGCTTCATATGCCGGGGTGGATTCTAGATTATTGCTTATCATTATCTCCCTGATGAAAAAGTCCGTGTCTACCAGTTTGTACACTAACCGTGTCCGAACTGTTCTATGTAGCCGTAATGCTCTTTTCAAGTAGGTGGCTTTCACAGCTTCCAGTCTCCCCAGGTTGGCCATAGTGAGGTGCGTCAATATTTTTCTGATGGCATAGCAGGTTATTGGAGCTATCTTAATGTTAAAGAGAATGAGGGTGGTTCTTACTGATAGTTTCTCAATGCTCTTTATTTCAAATATGGATTTGATCGCTGCAGTGCATCGTTCCTATATATGTTTAGTAAACGTCTTCCCAGTTACTTGCAAGGTTAAGCCTAAATAACGATACGAGTTTACCAGCTCTAGTTTGTTATTGCCGCACTCAAAGACATCTTCTGTGGAGATATTTCCTCCTCGCCTAAATTTCATAACTTTTGTTTTGGTTGTAGTTATCTCTAGATCATTTCTCCGAGACCATTTGTTTAGCTTATTGAATCCTTGCTGCAGGGATTTTCTGTTTTTTGGTAGCAATATCATGTCATCAGCGTACAGGAACATTGCAATATCTTCCGAGGCCACATCACTGATGACATCGTGAGTCAAAAGATTAAAAAGCATTGGGCTGAGAGGGTCCCCTTGGAGTACGCCATTAGTCTGGGTTATAAGTCCAGACCGGCCTACTTTATCACTAACCGTAAGCCAGTTAGAACTTAGTATATCTTCCAATAAGTGAAATAGTGGATTCCCTGGTCCTAAGATAAAAGATAGTTTCCTAAATAGAATGGTTCTGTTAACTCCATCGAACACTTTAGTATAATCCACGAAGATAGCGTAAACGAAGCCTCCAGTTATGCTTGTAGCATCCCATATGATGCTAAGCACCCTCTCAATTGCTTGGATTGTTGATCTGCCGGCAGTAAATCCATATTGTTCTTCTGGTATGTACATCATGGCTTGTGGTAGTATGCGATCTAATAGTAACTTCGTAAGTACTTTAAAAGGAGCACATTCGAGGGCTATCTCACGATAAGAATCTGGTGAGTTCTTTGGCCCTTTTACTTTATATAGCACCTGGATAGTAGATTCCCTCCACCTCCTAGGGATTTTCCTCTGTACGATGCATTCATTGAATGTTGCTGTCCTTATAACAACACTTAGAGAAACTGATTCTTTTAGAAGCTCGTTTGTGAGGTTGTCCGGACCTGGCGCTTTTCCTTGTTTACATCTTTGAAATGCATTCCATACTTCTTCCACTGTGATTGGCACGACTGGATCCTGCTGCGTGGTTCGAGTCTGTATGTCAGCCATTTGGGTCCTTTGATATATACTTGAAAAATACTCCTCCCATATTTTCATCGGTATAGTGGGATTCACTTTCGTTTTGTAGGGTTCAAGTATTCTATACGGTTTTGATTCTGCGACTGGTATTGTCTCCAGCTCTTGCTTTACAACGAAGTCTTGTCGCTTCCCTGTATTTACTCCTTTCTTCTGAATATTCTTCCAGCGTTATTTCTGTTTTGTGTTCTATCCATCTGTGGAGTTTCTCCAAGGTTGCTTTCCTTTGGGTGTATTCACGCTGAGTGAAATGGTAGTTTAGGGGAAGCCCTAAAATTTAATTCACAAATAGGACAAAAGTTATATTGAATTAAATTTCCGATCATTTATGTATTACACATTTTTGATGATGATGATGATGATGATGATGATGATGATGATGCTTGTTGTTTAAAGGGGCCTAACATCTAAGGTCATCGACTCTTACACATTTTTACCGTATCGACTATGATGACAGAGATATTCATGAATTTCCATTATTATTGCTCAATCCAAATCAACTCCGAACCACGAGAGAATAGGTGATCATAATTTAATTAAAATAGGTATGTAAATTCAGGGAATAAGGAACTGAAATCTAGGCTATAAATAACTTTTATTCACGCTAGATGAAATGGTAGTATAGTGGAAGGCGCCTAAAGTTTAACTTTTAAATACCTATGTTATAGGTCCTATTGAAAAGTACTATATAAATAATTTCGTGTGGCTATTTCTAGCCGGAGGCAGCCCTTGTAAGGCAGACCCTCCGACGAGGGTGGGCAGCATCTGCCATGAGTCGGTAACTGCGTGTTATTGTGGTGGAGGACAGTGTTATGTGTGGTGTGTGAGTTGCGGGCATGTTGGGGACAGCACAAACACCCAGCCCCCGAGACACTGGAATTAACCAATAAAGGTTAAAATCCCCGACCCTGCCGGGAATCGGGACCCAGTACGCTGACCATTTAGCCAACGAGTCGGACAAACTCGTGTCCTCATCCCGAGGCGGTGCAGCTCTTTTCACGCACACCCACAATGGAGGTGAGCTGCCTGTACCATTTCAACCACATAACAGCCCTTCTGCCATTCTTAAATCTCTGGCAGTACCGGGAATCGAACCCGGACCTCCAAGGACGGCAGCTAATAACACTAACCGTTGCGCTACGGAGGAGGACACTATATAGCAAAGTTATAGAGAATACAATTTTGTTGCTTAGTCCATATTAAAGCCGACCATTGCTGACATGGAAATATTGTTCAGTTATGTTAACTGGCGATGGTTTGGGCTCGATTTTCTTAAGGTGGAAAACAACGTGGTCATCGGTCCATTTCGACAAGGAAAATTATGAAGGTCATTATAAAAAAGAGAAAAATCGTAAAGGAAAAATCGCTTGAAGTATAAGACCAGATGCATGAAAGAAAGAACGACTGCCTTCACATTAGATGCCCTGATATCACAGAGTCGGAAGAAAACTAAATGTGAAGTAGAGATGTGTCGTTCCTGACTGAACTCCTCCTAAGGAACCGTTCCTGGGGATGAGTAACTCTTCAAAGAAGCTACGGAGAGGTTTGTATGTGATTTGACCATGACATGATGGAACTGTCCCAACCGATCAATGAGAAATTTGTATGTGATTTGAGCGAGACGCGATGGGAATAGGAGTAGGAGTTGGAGTAAGACTAACCAAAAGTTTGGCTCGGGACTCTTCTACAGGCGTGCGTGGAGTGAACTTTGTAGTGAAATGTAAATTTACTTCTGCAGATTGATTCCAATACGAAACACCAGTAGGGAACCTATAAAACTTGGCCTAAATTTCAATCAATCAATCAATCAATCAATCAATCAATCAATCAATCAATCAATCAATCAATCAATCAATCAATCAATCAATCAATCAATCAATCAATCAATCAATCAATCAATCAATCAATCAATCAATACTGATCTGCATTTAGGGCAGTCGTCCAGGTGGCAGATTCCATATCTGTTGTTTTCCTAGCCTTTTCTTAAATGATCGCAAAGAAATTGGAAAATTATTGAACATTTCCCTTGGTAAGTTATTCCAATCCCTAACTCCCCTTCCTATAAACGAATATTTGCCCCAATTTGTCCTCTTGAATTCCAACTTTATCTTCATATTGTGATCTTTCCTACTTTTGAAGACACCACTCAAACTCATTCGTCTACTGATGTCCTCCCACGCCCCTCTCCTCTGACAGCTCGGAACATACCATTTAATCGAGCAGCTCGTCTCCTTTCTCCCAAATCATCCCAGCCCAAACTTTGCAACATTTTTGTAACGCTACTCTTTTGTCGGAAATCACCCAGGACGGATCGAGCTGCTTTTCTTTGGATTTTTTTTCAGTTCTTGAATCAAGTAATTCTGGTGAGGGTCCCATACACTGGAACCATACTCTAGTTGGGGTCTTACCAGAGACTTATATGCCCTCTCCTTTACATCCTTACTACAACCCCTAAATACCCTCATAACCATATGCAGAGATCTGTACCCTTTATTAACACCTATTAACACCTAGGTACTTACAATGATCCCCAAAAGGAACTTTCACCCCCATCAACACAGTAATTAAAACTGAGAGGACTTTTCCTATTTGTGAAACTCACAACCTGACTTTTAACCCCGTTTATCATCATACCATTGTCCACCGTCCATCTCACAACGCTATCGAGATCACCCTGTAGCCGCTCACAATCTTGTAACTTATTTATTACTCTGTACAGAATAACATCATCTGCAAACAGCCTTATCTCTGATTCCACTTCTTTACACATATCATTGATATATGTAAGAAAACATAAAGGTCCAATAATACTGCCTTGAGGAATTCCCCTCTTAATTATTACAGGGTCAGATAAAGCTTCACCTACTCTTATTCGGTAGACCTCGGTTATCTTCGACATCCATATTGGCAACCTTTGAAACACAAACTATGAATCGCTTATTTATCGCTGTGCGACATCTGGCGTACACTTTACGAACTAGTACTGGTGTTGTTTACACAGCAAAGCCAAACTATATAATTCATGCTAGTAACAAGATTCGCATCGAGAAATGTTGTATAATGTTAAATAAGGTATGTGTGACAAAGTTGTTGACGTAAGATAATAAATGTTTAGAAAATTCATATCGATCGATCATATTATCGATTCAATTCAGATTTCATTTCCATCCAGTTGGCAGTATAACCGGAACCGGCAGCGCTCCCTCCTTGCTCCTCACTCCGTAACAATCGGGCTCAAGAAAAGGTTCGCGTACATTGATAACGAAATTTCCTTCTATTTGAACTGGACTGATCTTTATAGAGGTCATATTGCCTTCCTTTTGGAAGGAATTCTTGCAGATTTTTCTTGCTTGTTAGATATCCTAATCGAATTCTATACATACGTATTGGACAAAATAAGACCGTAATTTGTAAAATGCTGCGTTCGTCATTTCACACCAACTACGCTATTCAATGCATTTTTCGAACATACCACAATTCTACTTACCTGGTGTACCGGGCGGTACACCTCCATGCCGCTCATTCAAATATTGCGCCAATTTAAACTCCTCTACAGGAGAAGTTTGGAATCTTGAAAACTGAACTAATTCTACTATTTCTTAAAAGATGTCACTACGGTAAATGGTGTAATTTTGAAGTGTTCTGAACTGTGTCTATTTCGATTTGTGTTTGTTTATTCCTTATCAAGAAGTGTGGACATTCTTTTCTAGATGTCTCTACAGAGAAAAAACTAGGATTACGTACTCTGTTGCAAAGTAATGAACCTTCTTGAAGAAGTTTTGTGTTCATAAGTTTTGACCTTACTAAATTTTGTTCTGTGGTTTGTGGGTTGGCAACATTAATCATTTTTACCCGCTTGTTTTGAATTTAGCCAATCCCGAATTTCTCTAATTAATTTTTGACCAATAACGTATGTCTTCTCCGATATGGATATGTTGCTTTAAGCTATCCAATAAAGTTGAGGGGGGTGTGTGTACTCATTCTTGAAAGGTCTCGAATGTTCCACGAGGGTATTTAAACTGCTGATTTTCTTGTCTCGGTGCAACTTCATCGACATCTTGCTTAGTGTGTGATTAGGTAGCAGGGGGCGGGAAGCGCCTCTTTCTTCGGGCAGCAGTTCATCCACAAGGTAATGGCCGTTTAATAACTTTATTTCTTGCTAGCTCAGCAGTTTAACCCTCGGGGCAGGTTCGAAACTTTTCTCATGTAAGCTATCTTTAAAATGTATTAGACATTTGGTAAAAATTCCGTCTCTTTAACTACAAATTGGGATAGAGAGTGCCTAACCCTCTCGAGCTCCCACTCATATCGTTTTGAGGTGACTACGTTTTCATAACCGTTTTTCTTCTCTTCGTAATATAATAACGTTTTCTTATCGTGTCACCTCCTTAGTATGGGATTAGCCCTTGCGTAAGCGGCCTAGTGCCAAATAGGTTTTAAAAGTGTATTAGGAGTGCAAGCTTCGCCTCCATTCTATTTTGTATTATGGGCCAGTAACTTAACCTGATGTTTTATTTTCCTCATGTAAAGGCCCTGTAGGTTGGGTATCAAATACCCCTGTTTCTTGGTGTGCCTTAAGGGCAGATAGAAATGAAGTTTGCTGTAGCCTTTGATAGGCTTGTAAAATTGAGAGCGGGTCTGCTCTTTTTCTTAACACTGTAATTAGGAGCAAGTGCTCCTTGTACTTAGGGGTTTTATGCCCTTCAGCAATAGTAGTTGTGAGCCGAGAGCTCAGGAATTATACTTGAGGCTTGAAGCCGAGATTTTGTAATAACCCCCGAAATCTTGTAATTTGTTTGTACCTGATTTTGGCTTGTTGCTGACTTTTTATTTGTTGAGTTTTGAAAGTCTATATGAAAATTGTTAAACTTTGTTGTCTGTTGAAAATATAACCTTTGTCAAAGTTTTAAATTAACTTTAATTCTGTAGTTGAGACCTATTCCAGCCAGCACCTTCTTTCACCTCTGCTGTTCCACCAAAACTCCGTAACACCTGGTATTACACGAACAGATTTACAATCACACCGAAAAGGAAAATATGCTTAATTTTACTCGCAAAATGTAACACTAGTGATTTTGGCAATACGGCGGTGACAATATGTAATTCTCGCAAATCACGAAATAAACCATGACGGCATAATGCCAACGTGCCAGATTAATAGTAACTGTAAGTCGTCGTATCGGCAAGTAGGGTCCCTAAACTGTATGGTTGGCAACACTGAATCAAACCCACCAGTTAGAAAATAACTAAAAACATCACTACCCTCAAAATTAACAGGGAAGAAAGAGTAATGTTGTACCCTTAGTGCCTTACGTGCCAGGGAGTATACTGTGGTACATTTAAGACATGGCGCTCGCCAGTTCAACTTGCTTCAGAGACGATACCCCACTACGCCTGCGCCCGGTGTGTACGGCAGAAGTGCGGTCGGAGTGTTCCAACGAGCGCTGTTCGGTCAGGCCTGCTCAAGGGGCTTGAAGGCGCAGACGGCCGAGGAAGGCATGGAGACACATCATTGAGCAAGACTCTTGGAAAATGGACGAAATGAAGAACATGGCATTAATAGCGATAGATAAAAGTAATTTTCTGAGGATCTGTACCCTGTACGGAATAAAAAGTAATGAAATCAAATAGTAGTAGCAGTAGTAGGTCGAGGAGGACGAAGGAGAGGAGGATGAGAAGGGTGTGATGATGATGATGATGATGATAATGATGATGAATATGCTTGCTGTTTAAAGGGGCCTAACATCTAGGTCATCGGCTCGTAATGGTACGAAATGAGATGAAATATAATGTCAATTTAAAATTCCAAAATTCATCCACTGACTAAAATCAAACACTTGATGATGAAGAATGAATGTTTTAATATGAATGTAAAATAATCGGCGGATCTAACTCACAATATTAAAAGTTAAAAATAATTCCAAAATTAATCCACTGACTAGAATTCAAAAAGAACACGATGAACAATGATTATGAACTTAAAACAATCTGTGGGTCCGACCCGCAATGCCCCACCTTCCCAGAAACTAAATTAAAACAATGGTGTATACTGAACAAGGGGCTGCTTCAAAAGCACAATCCTGAATTGATGATGCTTGTTGTTCAAAGGGGTTCAAAATCCATGTCAGCGGCCCCTATTAACACTACCCAGCATGATTTTTGCGGCAAAGCATCTGATACGTGATTTTAACTAAATAAGGCCTCCTGATTTCAGAAATGTCGTTGGTTCTTTTGTATCACATTTAGTTATCGTGTTATTTGCCATTTAATGTCTGAAAATGTGTCATTGCGGCATAGTGCTGCTTTGTTACAACAGGAAATCGGCTGTTGATAGAGTGGCCGTGGTTTGCTTAAATGTTGTACTACTTCATAACAGAAGCATTCTAGCTTCGATTCCTGTGGCACATTCCGTTTCACTAAAGGAAAATTATATCACAATGCAAACTGTTTTAGATAAAATCAAATATCATGAGCACCGGTGGGATGTGTGTAGTGACTGGAAGGTGTGTGGTATTCTGTTAGGACAACAAACAGGCTACACTAAATTCCCTAGTTATTTATGTTAATGGGACAGCAGAGCTAAGAACAAACACTGGTCTACACCTTGCTGGTCCAAGAGACAAGTTTTGACACCTGGTGTGAAAAATGTTACAAATGATGCCTTAGTTGAGCCACAAAAAGTTATTTTGCTACCACTACACATCAAACTTGGAACCATGAAGCAGTTCGAAGACCTTGGACAAAAGTAGCCCCTGTTTCAAGTACACGGCAAGCAAATTTCCACATGTATCTCATGCAAGAATCAAGGAAGGCATTTTTAATGGGCCACAAATTAGAAAGCTTCTGAAAGACAGAAACTGTGAACAGACGTTGTATGCCGTGGAACTTGCTGCATGGAATTCAATAAGTGATGTCCTAATGAAGTTCCTATGAAATGTAAAGGATGAACAATACGAAACAATAGTGAAAACGATGTTGGACGATATGAAAGAGTTGGGGTGTAGAATGAGTCTGAAGCTGCACTTTCTTCATTCTCATCTTGAACACTTTCGGGAAAATCTTGGGGCTGTTATTGAATAGATGGGGGAGAGGTTCCACCAGGACATCAAGGAGGCAGAGAAAAGATACCAGGGGATGTGGTATGAACCAGTGATGGCCGACTACGGTTGATGTTTGAAAAGAGAAGACAAACTTGATGCAGTCAGACACAGGGCAGCCAAGCGTTCATTCCAAGGGGACATCTAGGACTGCTAAAGTTTATTTTGTTCACATTTATGAATTCATAAAGATAATGCATAAAAGTTACATTGTTTGCTTGTAAATCACGTTTAATTGTCAAAATAAATTGCTTTCATTGCCTCAGAGTTCTTTGTTTATGTGTTTTGTGTAAATCAGTATTACATTACAATAAATTTTATACTCAATAATTATTCATTGTATATAATAATTCAAGACAATATTCAACTATTTCAAAATATAAATAATAATACAAAAAATTAGAAATATTTCCAAAATTATCTACATTTGTCAGTACTTTTTATATGCAATATTCAGGCCTATATTGTGCCATTTCACTGTGTACAAAGGTTTATCCTGAGCAAAAATGGCGGCTATGCCGTACGATCGCCAGACATAGAACGTCAACGTGTGCCTGAATGATAAGAGAATTATACTCCCGTCAGGTAAAAGAAGGGAAGAAATTACAGAAGGCGGTGAGAAAAGATGACATCGATATATTGTTAAAATAAGCTTATTGAAAGAAAAAAATTCGTTAAGGAATACACAGGACTTTTGGAGGAAACTGACTGAGAAGAGTAAAATAGATGAGTCGGAGAAGTAATAACAAACATCTTCACAAGCAATAGAAGTCATCGGCGGGATAGAGTTTGTAACATTTCTTAATATAAAGCTACACAATTTAATTGGCAGAGTACCGTAGTACTACGTCACGGGAGACCAGTAAGAACTTGTGTACAACGAAAGGAATTCAACATGAAGAAGTCGCAGAAGAAGAAGAATTGCTGCGCAAGAAATAGAAATAATTATATTGCGGTTTAATTGAAGCTTTATCAGACGTAGAGAAATATTCTAAAATATCATAAGCCACATAAGAAGCAACAATCAGGCTAATAAGTAGCTCATAGTAGGCTTTTTCCCAGCAGATGATGAAATTGACCATGTTGATCTGTTTTTCCATGTTCACCACGCAAGAAACCGCTACGTCATGTGCTAGACGTACAGAGGCAGTGGCTGCCTACATGAAGGTATCACGATCGACAAGTCCAGCCCCATGAGAGTCGGAGATGAGCGAAGACCATCCCAAACGTTCCCGACAGGCCAATGTGATGCCGTGAACCCGGAGACCACATGTCCCAATCAATTGGACATGTGACAGCAGCATCGAGAGCGGGAGGAGAAGATAAGTCTTGTCACTCTTTTAGTAAGTAGTTTAGGGGTATGATGCGCGAAGGTATCACCCAAATATCACTATAAAATTTGTCACAAATGGAACATAATAATTGCTTTTACACATATCAAGTGAAAAATCCCTGGCAAATTAAGAAATACCGTCGTTATTTGAGAAATTTGAAAGCATACTTAAGGCTTGTAGACAGGACTGGTTTATGTCGTACTACGCTGCTGGTGCCGTTTTTTGTTATTTTCTTCAGGTCCAGGGCTAGCACCGTGGAATGGGAGTGCTATGTCTGTAGATTCTCATTATCTTTGGCCAGTACAAACAGCAAAATGGAGGTCAAAAGAAAAATAGCATGATCCCTGGACCAATAAATATTTTTATTTCTGTTCGAACGAAAGTAGCTCGATCCCTGGACCAATAAATCACTAGTCCACTGAATTTTTCTTATGTACATTGGCCATACCATTTTGTCGCCTATTAAATATAGCTTATCGCGATACAATTCATGAAATGATGTCCTTGACAGGTGAAGAATGAAACGAAAGCAAAGAACTTCAGTGAACACAGATATCACACACGAAATTGTTCAAAGTGTAAGACAAAAGACATACGTGTGTCACTGTGAGCGCAACACCAAATGTACTTGTAAAGTGGTAAAGTACGTATTAATATTCTCCAAAAAAACAACAACATATATTTCTTAATTTGCCAGGGATTTTTCACTTGATATGTGTAAAAGTAATTATTATGTTCCATTTGTGACGAATTTTATAGTGATATTTAGGTGATTCCAATGCGCACTATACCCAAAGGTAAGTCTTGTCACTCTTTCAGTAAGTAGTTTAGATATTTGTTATTTGGAAAGTGCCAGGTATATTTGCATTCGTTACTCGAAAGTGCTACTTTCAAGTGTCCTATAAGAGTGATGTTACGTGAATGGTTATTAGAATTCGCAGTATCAGAGGCTAGTAGGTAATCTAAAATGCAAGGCAAATCCTTTCGTATAGGAAGTGATTATCCAGTGATAACTTATTTTCTTTTTGCGCTCGTAATGTTGCCCTTGGTGAAGTAACGGAGGTTAGTTCATGTAAATGCGATATTAAGCCGTATTGTGTTTGATATTAGGTCTATGATAATGCACGTACAATCAAGATGAGGTAAGATATGATCATGGAGAGGTTGTTACAACATCGTTACAAGACATAACGAGATAATTTATGGAATTCGAAGAAAGTTTGAGAATAAAGTAAGATATTTGATGGATGAATAACGAGGAGGATGTAATGTGCGTCAAGTTAAGGTGAACTGTGATGTTGTTACAGTATTAATATGAGACATGAGGCGCGTTATATGAAATAAATGAATTGTATAGGAAGAATAGTAATATGGTAGGAGTAATGATGATTATGATTATTATTACATCGCAAATAAAGAGATAGATAGTCTCTAGAAATGAAATGAGGTCAATTGATGCTATTCGAGATAAATAATAATATAATTGGTTCTCAGACATATGTTAATCTTTAGGGAAGCTTTACACAATGTCAATTACAATACAAATATCGTAACTAACTTAGCAACTACTTATATGATCAACGAAAATGATTCCACACATAGATGATATTAGGAAGGCAACTTATGTCTGTAGAATTTCCTAGCCATAGGTATTTTTACGCTGGTGAACTAAGCTCAGAAGTTTATTTACTTACATGATATGGTATCACTGGTGACATTCATGATTGACGGTTGATGATAACAGTTAGAGTCTTCTCACGTACCCGATTGCCTAGTATTTAATTGAATTAGTTTAGATGCTTATTAGATGCTTGAATATTAGGACACATATAACCTCTGAACTGGCACTTAAGGGTATATAGATTTTCTTTTGAAATTAGTATTTCTTTAACGAGCAACTTGATTAATAATTATAATAATATTTTGATTATTTGTGTTAAATAGAAGAATGACCACGAGTTATCTTTTCCTCAATGCCTACGACATACTGTATCGAAAACTCAGGAAAGTTAGACAGGTGAAATGCTTGGGACACTTGGAAAGAATGTTTTCCCTGAAAATTGATATCCCTAATAACTGAATGTGATAATTACTAGCAAAATGAGTTTATCATACCGCGAATTAAGTTGGGAAATAATTAATTAAATCGAGTGGAAGTTTGTAGGAACAGATTATGTAATATTGGAAGAAAATTGTAAACATGGTCCTGATTTTTTTCTTTTAGAATGTAAATATCTTGCGTCAGACTTTTTCAAACTACTCCCAATCAAAGAAGTAATGTTTGATTTTCCTTTCTCGTTAATTACTTGGAGGCCTCCAAATTTAAAAATACTTTGAAAGCATTTGATGAGATGCGACAATGATGAATTATTGTTCATTACTTTAATGGTATTTCAACGCATTTAAAGTTCTTTTTAAAGATTTCATTCATTCTTGTTTTAATAAATAGTATTGATTCAAACTGCTAATTCTTTCAATGACTTACTAGGTTATGGACTTAGTTTGTAAGTAGACATAGATTAAGAATTGTGCTACTTTATTTGGATACGAATCGGTTTCGCGATTTGGAGACGTCCGTTTGCGTAGGTTTGTTCATCCGATGGTTTACCACGACGGTGTTTTCTCTAGTTTCTGAACTCATAGCCCAGATTTTTTTGTTATAATATTGGAAATTGACATTGTCTTCAAGCTAGCCTGGATCTCACGTGACCCTACCTGGACGCGGGACGGCGCAATATCTTATTTTGATATACCTATTGCGAGAAAACGTGACGTGATACGTAGAAAGGGACAACGAATTCGTGTTCAGCGATCCAAAATTAGTTAAGATCACTATCACAGCTCTTGCCGCAAAAAGAAAGTTTGAAAATGCTGGGTTGTGTAATGGTACTTATCGCTAGTGAAGTAGAACCATGGTATTTCTCATGTACCGGTACTAATTACAAGTAACGCAGGCCCACGGTGTTCCTCACATAGTGGTACTAATCACAGGCAACGCCCGGACCCGCGGTGTTCCTCGAAACGCAGACCCACGATGTCCACAGCCAGATGCAGTGAGGATAGCCTCTCTTTTCCTCCTTGGCGTGTTCCAATCGAAGCTCGGCAGCGGAGAGCCTCCATCTTAGTAGTGGATATTACCCACATACACGAGTACTGTAAATCCATAGTGAACAACCTACAGACCCATGGTATTCCTCACACAGTGGTACTAATCACAAGAAAAATGGACTCATGGTATTCCTCGCGTGATGGCACCAATCACAGATAAGAAAATGGTTTAAAATTCAACATTCCTTGGTCACCCCTTTTAGTCACCTCTTACGACAGACAGGGGTTACAGTGGGTGTAATTTTCGCCTGCGTCCACCACCCACAGGGGTTGAGGAGGAGGAGGAGGAGGAGGAGGAGGAGGAGGAGAACTGGTCAAAAACAGATTTATCGTAATTTAGTGTAATTAATTCATTAATTTCGTGTGGCTATCTCTAGCCGAGTGCAGCCCTTGTAAGGCAGACCCTCCGATGACGGTGGGCGGCATCTGCCGTGTATAAGTAACTGCGTGTTATTGTGGTGGAGGATAGTGTTATGTGTGGTGTGTGAGTTACAGGGATGTTGGAGACAGCACAAACACCCAGTCCCCGGGCCACTGGAATTAACCAATGAAGGTTAAAATCCCCGACCCGGCCGGTAATTTAGTGTGAGACCACGTCAGTAACATTGCAAGGATATAACACTTGCTTTTACATGAATTATTCTGTCTGATGTGGTGCCACTGATTGCAGATCACATCGAGCGTGTACGCTGAGAGAGAGAGGGTCTCAGTGTTTACTCTGGTGAGTCACGCTGTTTTTGGCGTTCTCTACACACCTTAACCAAATAACAGCGTGTTTAGCCAAGTCTAGGCGATAGCAAAACTAACACTCGACCGGAAGGCTCGCAACACGTACGTGAAACACAGCTGCAATCTCGATACCAGGATAAAGAGTGAACTCTTTCAGATCCCATGAAACTATCAAGCCATCCAATCCTCATGAATAGTGCGATAGACACTCTTCTAAAAGCAGAAATTATATATAACTAACTTAACCATGATATCAATAAGAATACTTTTCTAAATCCTTCCTTCCACAAAACCCTGGTGAGGGTGATGATGATTTTAGTTCTAATATATTAGAAGTTTGCAGTGCAAAGGTAGTAAGGAATGACGAAGGAAGCTGTCAGGATTGCCTAACGTCGGGCTGATCCCCAAGAACAGGAAAGCATCAGTAACAAATTTATCAAGCAAAAATCTTCTCTCTATATAAAAATCAATTGCCGTGCGTTAGTCTCGGAAAAAACTCGAAAATTGCTCGACCGATCTGAATAATTCCTTCTTTTCTGTTCGCCTCAATACTGGGGTGGTTTAGGAAAAAATCATCACGAAAACCCCGAAAGAACAGCCGAAAAATCGAAAATAAATCGAAACTGTTACAATGCGAAGGAGAGGAGTCACCTCGGATTACTTTCAATAGATGGTGTTAGTCTCGGAAAAACTCGAAAATGGCTTGACCGATTTGAATATTTTTTGTTTTGTTCGCCTCAAACCTGGGAGTAGTATAATTGGACAGTTCGGCGGCCACCTCCACCTCAGGCTCCCAGTGGCCACCTCCACCTCCACCTCAGCCAGAGGCCTCCCAGTGGCCACCTCCACCTCCACCTCAGCCAGAGGCCTCCCAGTGGCCACCTCCACCTCCACCTCAGCCAGAGGCCTCCCAGAGGTCTCCTCCACCTCCCGCGGGAAATTTGAATTTGTAAACAAAGCCACGTGCTTTTTGACAGCTGTCATCGACAACAACGCATCGCTAACCTCAGTACTGCCATCTTGACGGGCCTAAACCTCAGTAGTGCCAACTTAACCTCACTAGCGCGAGGTAAACAAAGCCACGTGCTTTTTGACAGCCACGTGCTTTTTGACAGATTTGTAAACAAAGCCACGTGCTTTTTGACAGCTGTCATCGACAACAACGCATCGCAAACCTCAGTACTACCATCTTGATGGGCCTAAACCTCAGTAGTGCCAACTTAACCTAACTAGCATGAGGTAAACAAAGCCACGTGTTTTTTGACAGCCACGTGCTTTTTGACAGATTTGTAAACAAAGCCACGTGCTTTTTGACAGACAACAACGCATCGCTAACCTCAGTACTGCCATCTTGACGGGCCTAAACCTTAGTAGTACCAACTTAACCTAACTAGCATGAGGTAAACAAAGCCACGTGTTTTTTGACAGCTGTCATCCGCCATCTTTAAACTACAGAGCACCGTGCTGCCCTCTTTCATCACCTATCATCGGCAGTGCTGCCATCTTGACAGACCTAAACCTTAGTGCTACCAACTTAACCTCACTAGCTCGAGATAAACAAATCCACGTGCTTTTTGACAGCCACGTGCTTTTTTGATAGCTGTCATCCGCCATCTTTGAGCACAGTGCTGCCCTCTTTAGCTACTTACCTTTGAAATGTGGTGGCGGATAATTTGAAAAATGCTTTTCGACAAGCAGCCATCTTTAATCCGGAGAGAACAGTGCTGCCCTCTATGTGATGGCGGCAAATTGAAAAATTCCACGTGCTCTTGTTTGAAAACAAACTCACGTGCTTTTTTGACAGCTGTCATCTGCCATCTTTGAGCACAGTGCTGCCCTCTTTAGTTTGAAATGTGGTGGTGGTAAATTCCACGTGCTCTTGTTTGGAAACAAAGCCATGTGCAGCTGTCATCCGCCATCTTTAATCAACAGAGCACTGTGCTGCAGGCAATTTCGTCAGCTGTCATCCGCCATCTTTAATCCACAGAACACCGTGCTGCCCTCTTTATGGCTACTACCTTAAGCACGTAGTAGCGGGCAATTTGAAAAGTTCTGTTAGCTATCATCCGCCATCTTTAATCAAGAGAGCACCGTGCTGCCATCTTTAGCTAGATACCTTTGAAATGTGGTGGCGGCAAATTGAAAAATTCCACGTGCTCTTGTTTGGAAACAAACTCACGTGCTTTTTCGACAGCTACCATCCGCCATCTTTAATCAACAGAGCATAGTGCTGCCCTCTTTAGTTTGAAATGTGATGGCGGCAAATTCCACGTGCTCTTGTTTGGTAAACATAGCCATGTGCTTTTTTGACAGCTGTCATCCGCCATCTTTAATACAGAGAGCACCGTGCTGCCCTCTTTATCGTAGTAGATGTAAATTCGTCACCTGTCATCCGCAGTGCTGCCATCTTTAGCTAGATACCTTTGAAAAGTGGTGGCGGATAATTTAAAAAGAAAAATTCTACAGCAGCCCTCTCTCGACGCTAATTGCGTAAGATGGCGGCTATACATGACTCCTTAAGGGTGCTTACGCAAGATGGCTGCTATACACAGGTTCTTATGAGACGCCCTTGGGATGCTTGCGCAAGATGGCAGTTATACATGGCTCCTTATGAGATACCCTAGGGATGCTTGCGCAAGATAGCGGCTGCTCTTATGGGACGGCTTAAGGGTCCTTGGCTAGAGACTCCCTAAGGATGCTTGCGCAAGATGGCGGACACAAGATGGCGGCTATACATAACTCCTTATGAGACGCTTTAAGGGTGCTTGCGCAAGATGGTTGCTACTCTTATGAAGAATGCTAGCTTAGAGGCTAACGTGTCGTGATAGTTCGATTCATTAAATTTAGGGCTTAAATGCAAAATGTTAAATATATCGAAAACGGTGCACCGTAGAGCAAAACGGACAAAATTTTTCTGCCTAACACCTCGGTTCGCAGTATGAGGAACAAGAAAATCATAGTCTAATGATGGGATCAACGGTTCGGTTCCTACTTAGGCCCTTTGGCATTTGCTCTGTTTTAGCTTGTATTGAAGCGAGTCTTCGTAACATGATCAGGTCTAGCTATGGTAGAGAGTATAACGTACCGTGCAGGTTCGATTCATTAAATTTGGTGGCTTAAATGCAAAATGTTAAATATCTCAAAAACGATGCATCGTAGAGCAAAACGGACAAAATTTTTCCGCCTAATACGTAGGTTCGTAGTATCAGGAACAAGAAAAAACATAGTCTAATGATGAGATCAACGGTTCGATTCCTACTTAAGCCCTTTGGCATTCGCAGCTATCTATTTCTTCAAGATGGTGGCTGCTCTTATGAGAAACAAGATGCCTTGAGACGTCCTAGGGATGCTTACGCAAGATGGCAGACACAAAATGGTGACTATACATAGCTCCTTATGAGACGGCCTAGGGGTGCTCGCACAAGATGGCGGCTACTCTTATGAAGAAAGCTAGCTTAGAGGCTACTGCGCAAGATAACAGCTGCTGTTATGCATGTGGTGGAGGGCAATTTGAAATTCTATGTGCTTAATCAACAGAGCACCCTGCTGCCCTCTTTAGCTGAAATGTGGTGGTGGATAATTTGAAAAATTCTTTTGACAGCTATCATCTTTAAACAAAGGCGACTATACATAGGCTGTTAAGGCCTTATCATTCTCCTCCTCCTCCTCCTCCTCCTCCTCCCCCTCCTCCTTCTCTACCTCCTCCTCCGCCTCTTATGTCAAGGCATAGCTTTATATCGAACAAGTTTAAACCTGCATCGCGAAGGCAAGCGTGTGCAGCGATAACATTATTGCGCATGTTTAGACTTTCGAAACATAAGAAGAGTAGAATCAAACGCTGTACTCGATACGACATGTGATCAGAACATTGATTGATGCGTTCAGAAAACAAAATAAGTGATCAAGACTAGAATCGAACGATGTACTCAATACATCATGTGTTTAGAATATGTCAGGGGATACGCTTGTTCTAAGAAGATCAGATTGAAACATAACAAAACTAGAATAGAACACTGTAATCGATGTTGTTAACTTCAACATGTGATCAGAACATTGATTGATGTGTTCAGAACACAAAATAAGTGATCATGACTAGAATCGAACACTGTACTCGATACAACATGTGATCAGAACATTGATCGATGTGTTCAGAACACGAAATAAGTGATCAAGACTAGAATCGAACACTGTACTCAATACAACATGTGTTTAGAACATGTTAGGGGGTACCCTTGTTCTAAGAAGATCAGAATGAAACATAACAAGACTAGAATCGAACACTGTAATCGATGTTGTTAACCTCAAGATATGATCAGAACATTGTTTGATGTGTTCAGAGCAAAAGTACAATTTTGATGATTTGCGCAGCTAACTCGCTCGGTAAACGATGTGGCCAAAGTATAACTTCAAATTATTTACCTTCCATCATTCGTCTTGTGTGTAAAAATCAGTCGAACAAGTTATCGCATAAACATGGCTGAAAAAAAATCGTGATAGGGTATGGAACCCAGGGGTTACATCTTATCAGAAGGGCAAAAAGGATGAAAGGACTCTTCCTCCTCCTTACCGCACATTCCTTGAAGGGCTAATTGGCTGAAGGGCTAATGGGCTAAAGGGCTAAAGGGCTAATGGGCTAAAGGGCTAATGGGCTAAAGGGCTAAAGGAGCAACAACCTCGTCGATCGCTATCAGCAAGAACGCTTGTACTTTGTTAAGTGTAGAAAATTAATCTTTATTTGTAAATGGTTTCATGTTCAGAACAAGGAATGGAAAATCCCCGAGGTGCGATGAGTTACGTTTTTCGAACTAGTGTTTGGAACACTGAACTTTTCAAGATGATAGCAGAGAGTTTAGCAATGTTCTGTTGTTGGATTTTAAATTCCGCGCTACAACATGCATAAGGTGGTAGCCTTGAGGTTTACCGCCGTAAAGATGGCAAGAGTGAGGTTAACAATGTTCTGTTGTTGGATTTTAAATTCCGCGCTATAACATGCATAAGGTGGCAGCCTTGAGGTTTACCGCCGTAAAGATGGCAGCAGTGAGGTTAGCGACGTTCTATTGTCCTTCAAAGTGAGGTTAGGGTTCGTCAAGAAGACAGCTGTCAAAAAAGCACGTGGCTATGTTTACCAAACAAGAGCACGTGGCTGTGACGTCACGGTCACGTAGTATGCCGCCTCAGCATGCAAAGTTTAATGTCTACAACTACTTAGTAAACATTCTGCTATGTTCACAAGATTTTTTACACATAACTATTCTTTATGCTTTAAGTTCATTCACATAGGCTATGCTAAGATAGCAATACAAACACATGCGAACTTTGTACATTCTAATGGAATAAGTTTAGTACTATGTGCATCATGGATACATGATGTGTGCACGCATTTAAACTTGACTATACGTAATGCTGCTGCTTTGTTTACAAGATTTTTATACATTGCTATTCTTTATGCTTTAAGTTCGTGCACACACAAGCGATAGTCGTACGCTCTGGCAGGAGAAGTTTAGTACGACAGTCGATGCATACATTATCGATAGGTGATGTGTACACGCTTTAGAACATAGCTCATCTTTATGCTTTAAGTTCGTGCACATGGGTTTGGGATACACAAAAGCGATTGCTACATGCTCTAGCGGAAGAAGTACGATAGTCGATGCATGTAAAATCGATAGGTTATGCTAAGATAGCAGCACACTTACATGATTTTAGCACAATCTAGTGGAAAAAGTTTAGTATGATAGTCGTTTCGTGCAAAATCATTAGGTAATGTGTAAACGCTTTGAAACAAGGCTATTCTTTGTACTTTAAGTTCATGCGTACAGGTTATGCTAAGATAGCAGCACAATCTAGCGCAAGAAGTTTAGTACGAGACATGCAAAATCGATAGGTGACGTGTACACGCTTTGAAGCATAGCTATTCTTTGTACTTTAAGTTCATGTGTATGAGTTATGCTAAGATAGCAGCACAACCTAGCGGAAGAAGTTTTGTACGAGAGTCGATACATGCAAAATCGATAGTTGATGCGTACACGCTTTGAAACATGACTATTCATTGTACTTTAAGTTCACGCGTCTTAGTTATGCTTGCGATAGTCGATGCATGTAAAATCGATAGGTTATGCTAAGATAGCAGCACACTTACACGATTTTAGCACAATCTAGTGGAAGAAGTTTAGTACGAGAGTCGATGCTTGCAAAATCATTAGGTAATGTGTACACGCTTTGAAACAAGGCTATTCTTTGTACTTTAAGTTCATGCGTCTTAGTTATGCTAAGATAGCAGCACAATCTACCTGAAGAAGTTTTGCACGAGAGTCGATACATGCAAAATCGATAGTTGATGCGTACACGCTTTGAAACATGACTATTCATTGTACTTTAAGTTCATGGGTTTAGGTTATGCTAAGATAGCAGCACAATCTAGCGGAAGAAATTTAGTACGAGATTCGATGAATGCAAAATCAATAAGTAATGTGTACACGCTTTGAAACATGGCTATTCTTCGTACTTTAAGTTCATGTGTATAAGTTATGCTAAGATAGCAGCACAACCTAGCGGAAGAAGTTTAGTACGATATTTGTTGCATGCAAAGTCGATAGGTAATGGGTACACGCTTTGAAACATAGCTATTCTTTGTACCTTAAGGTCATGCGTATAGGTTACGCTAAGATAGCAGCACAATCTAGCGGAAGAAGTTTAGTACGAGAGTCGATGCTTGCAAAATCGATAGGTAATGTGTACACGTTTTGAGACATAGCTCTTCTTTGTTCTTTAAGTTCATGCGTCTTAGTTATGCTGAGATAGCAGCACAATCTACCTGCAGAAGTTTAGTACGAGAGTCGATACATGCAAATTCGATAGTTGATGTGTACACGCTTTGAAACATGACTATTCATTATACTTTAAGTTCATGTGTATAGGTTATGCTAAGATAGCAGCACAACCTAGCGGAAGAAGTTTAGTACGATATTTGTTGCATGCAAAGTCGATGTGTGCAAAATCGATAGGTGATGTGTACACGCTTTGAAACATGGCTATTCATTGTACTTTAATTTTATGGGTATAGGTTATGCTAAGATAGCAGCACGATCTAGCGGATGAAGTTTAGTTCGATGGTCGATGCATGTAAAACCGATAGGTCATGTGTACACGCTTTGAAACATAGCAATTCATACTGCTGCTCTGTTCCCAAGACTATTAAGCATAGCTAACCCTAATACTGCTCTTAACGACGTCGAGCTAAGGATTGATTACGTGACCGTGACGTCACAGCCACGTGCTCTTGTTTGGTAAACATAGCCACGTGCTTTTTTGACAGCTGTCTTCTTGACGAACCCTAACCTCACTTTGAAGGACAATAGAGCGTCGCTAACCTCACTGCTGCCATCTTTACGGCGGTAAACCTCAAGGCTGCCACCTTATGCATGTTATAGCGCGGAATTTAAAATCCAACAACAGAACATTGTTAACCTCACTCTTGCCATCTTTACGGCGGTAAACCTCAAGGCTACCACCTTATGCATGTTGTAGCGCGGAATTTAAAATCCAACAACAGAACATTGCTAAACTCTCTGCTATCATCTTGAAAAGTTCAGTGTTCCAAACACTAGTTCGAAAAACGTAACTCATCGCACCTCGGGGATTTTCCATTCCTTGTTCTGAACATGAAACCATTTACAAATAAAGATTAATTTTCTACACTTAACAAAGTACAAGCGTTCTTGCTGATAGCGATCGACGAGGTTGTTGCTCCTTTAGCCCTTTAGCCCATTAGCCCTTTAGCCCTTTAGCCCATTAGCCCTTCAGCCAATTAGCCCTTCAAGGAATGTGCGGTAAGGAGGAGGAAGAGTCCTTTCATCCTTTTTGCCCTTCTGATAAGATGTAACCCCTGGGTTCCATACCCTATCACGATTTTTTTTCAGCCATGTTTATGCGATAACTTGTTCGACTGATTTTTACACACAAGACGAATGATGGAAGGTAAATAATTTGAAGTTATACTTTGGCCACATCGTTTACCGAGCGAGTTAGCTGCGCAAATCATCAAAATTGTACTTTTGCTCTGAACACATCAAACAATGTTCTGATCATATCTTGAGGTTAACAACATCGATTACAGTGTTCGATTCTAGTCTTGTTATGTTTCATTCTGATCTTCTTAGAACAAGGGTACCCCTAACATGTTCTAAATACATGTTGTATTGAGTACAGTGTTCGATTCTAGTCTTGATCACTTATTTCGTGTTCTGAACACATCGATCAATGTTCTGATCACATGTTGTATCGAGTACAGTGTTCGATTCTAGTCATGATCACTTATTTTGTGTTCTGAACACATCAATCAATGTTCTGATCACATGTTGAAGTTAACAACATCGATTACAGTGTTCTGTTCTAGTCTTGTTATGTTTCAATCTGATCTTCTTAGAACAAGCGTATCCCCTGACATATTCTAAACACATGATGTATTGAGTACATTGTTCGATTCTAGTCTTGATCACTTATTTTGTTTTCTGAACGCATCAATCAATGTTCTGATCACATGTCGTATCGAGTACAGCGTTTGATTCTACTCTTCTTATGTTTCGAAAGTCTAAACATGCACAATAATGTTATCGCTGCACGCGCTTGCCTTCGCGATGCAGGTTTAAACTTGTTCGATATAAAGCTATGCCTTGACATAAGAGGCGGAGGAGGAGGTAGAGAAGGAGGTGGAGGAGGGGGAGGAGGAGGAGGAGGAGGAGGAGGAGAATGATAAGACCTTAACAGCCTATGTATAGTCGCCATTGTTTTTAAAGATGATAGCTGTCAAAAGAATTTTTCAAATTATCCACCACCACATTTCAGCTAAAGAGGGCGGCAGGGTGCTCTGTTGATTAAGCACATAGAATTTCAAATTGCCCTCCACCACATGCATAACAGCAGCTGTTATCTTGCGCAGTAGCCTCTAAGCTAGCTTTCTTCATAAGAGTAGCCGCCATCTTGTGCGAGCACCCCTAGGCCGTCTCATAAGGAGCTATGTATAGTCACCATTTTGTGTCTGCCATCTTGCGTAAGCATCCCTAGGACGTCTCAAGGCATCTTGTTTCTCATAAGAGCAGCCACCATCTTGAAGAAATAGATAGCTGCGAATGCCAAAGGGCTTAAGTAGGAATCGAACCGTTGATCTCATCATTAGACTATGTTTTTTCTTGTTCCTGATACTACGAACCTACGTATTAGGCGGAAAAATTTTGTCCGTTTTGCTCTACGATGCATCGTTTTTGAGATATTTAACATTTTGCATTTAAGCCACCAAATTTAATGAATCGAACCTGCACGGTACGTTATACTCTCTACCATAGCTAGACCTGATCATGTTACGAAGACTCGCTTCAATACAAGCTAAAACAGAGCAAATGCCAAAGGGCCTAAGTAGGAACCGAACCGTTGATCCCATCATTAGACTATGATTTTCTTGTTCCTCATACTGCGAACCGAGGTGTTAGGCAGAAAAATTTTGTCCGTTTTGCTCTACGGTGCACGGTTTTCGATATATTTAACATTTTGCATTTAAGCCCTAAATTTAATGAATCGAACTATCACGACACGTTAGCCTCTAAGCTAGCATTCTTCATAAGAGTAGCAACCATCTTGCGCAAGCACCCTTAAAGCGTCTCATAAGGAGTTATGTATAGCCGCCATCTTGTGTCCGCCATCTTGCGCAAGCATCCTTAGGGAGTCTCTAGCCAAGGACCCTTAAGCCGTCCCATAAGAGCAGCCGCTATCTTGCGCAAGCATCCCTAGGGTATCTCATAAGGAGCCATGTATAACTGCCATCTTGCGCAAGCATCCCAAGGGCGTCTCATAAGAACCTGTGTATAGCAGCCATCTTGCGTAAGCACCCTTAAGGAGTCATGTATAGCCGCCATCTTACGCAATTAGCGTCGAGAGAGGGCTGCTGTAGAATTTTTCTTTTTAAATTATCCGCCACCACTTTTCAAAGGTATCTAGCTAAAGATGGCAGCACTGCGGATGACAGGTGACGAATTTACATCTACTACGATAAAGAGGGCAGCACGGTGCTCTCTGTATTAAAGATGGCGGATGACAGCTGTCAAAAAAGCACATGGCTATGTTTACCAAACAAGAGCACGTGGAATTTGCCGCCATCACATTTCAAACTAAAGAGGGCAGCACTATGCTCTGTTGATTAAAGATGGCGGATGGTAGCTGTCGAAAAAGCACGTGAGTTTGTTTCCAAACAAGAGCACGTGGAATTTTTCAATTTGCCGCCACCACATTTCAAAGGTATCTAGCTAAAGATGGCAGCACGGTGCTCTCTTGATTAAAGATGGCGGATGATAGCTAACAGAACTTTTCAAATTGCCCGCTACTACGTGCTTAAGGTAGTAGCCATAAAGAGGGCAGCACGGTGTTCTGTGGATTAAAGATGGCGGATGACAGCTGACGAAATTGCCTGCAGCACAGTGCTCTGTTGATTAAAGATGGCGGATGACAGCTGCACATGGCTTTGTTTCCAAACAAGAGCACGTGGAATTTACCACCACCACATTTCAAACTAAAGAGGGCAGCACTGTGCTCAAAGATGGCAGATGACAGCTGTCAAAAAAGCACGTGAGTTTGTTTTCAAACAAGAGCACGTGGAATTTTTCAATTTGCCGCCATCACATAGAGGGCAGCACTGTTCTCTCCGGATTAAAGATGGCTGCTTGTCGAAAAGCATTTTTCAAATTATCCGCCACCACATTTCAAAGGTAAGTAGCTAAAGAGGGCAGCACTGTGCTCAAAGATGGCGGATGACAGCTATCAAAAAAGCACGTGGCTGTCAAAAAGCACGTGGATTTGTTTATCTCGAGCTAGTGAGGTTAAGTTGGTAGCACTAAGGTTTAGGTCTGTCAAGATGGCAGCACTGCCGATGATAGGTGATGAAAGAGGGCAGCACGGTGCTCTGTAGTTTAAAGATGGCGGATGACAGCTGTCAAAAAACACGTGGCTTTGTTTACCTCATGCTAGTTAGGTTAAGTTGGTACTACTAAGGTTTAGGCCCGTCAAGATGGCAGTACTGAGGTTAGCGATGCGTTGTTGTCTGTCAAAAAGCACGTGGCTTTGTTTACAAATCTGTCAAAAAGCACGTGGCTGTCAAAAAACACGTGGCTTTGTTTACCTCATGCTAGTTAGGTTAAGTTGGCACTACTGAGGTTTAGGCCCGTCAAGATGGTAGTACTGAGGTTTGCGATGAGTTGTTGTCGATGACAGCTGTCAAAAAGCACGTGGCTTTGTTTACAAATCTGTCAAAAAGCACGTGGCTGTCAAAAAGCACGTGGCTTTGTTTACCTCGCGCTAGTGAGGTTAAGTTGGCACTACTGAGGTTTAGGCCCGTCAAGATGGCAGTACTGAGGTTAGCGATGCGTTGTTGTCGATGACAGCTGTCAAAAAGCACGTGGCTTTGTTTACAAATTCAAATTTCCCGCGGGAGGTGGAGGAGACCTCTGGGAGGCCTCTGGCTGAGGTGGAGGTGGAGGTGGCCACTGGGAGGCCTCTGGCTGAGGTGGAGGTGGAGGTGGCCACTGGGAGCCTGAGGTGGAGGTGGCCGCCGAACTGTCCAATTATACTACTCCTGGGGTGGTTTAGGAAAAACATTACGGAAACCCAAAAGACCAGTCGAAAAATAGAAAAAATCTAAATTCGTGATTTTGTATGGGAACTGCCACTTCCGATTACTTTCAATAGATGGGGTTCGTGGTACAATGCGAAACAGCTGAGCAATTTACAACTGTTATTCATTTCGTACGGTTGGGTGAAATATATTACATTTCAAATCGTTCTTTCGAAAAACAGGTAGTGGATTTTTGACAGCACAACAGTTGATTAAAGGGAATTTAATTACGTTTTGCAAACATTAAATTTCATCAACCATTCTCTTACTATAAATTGACTTTGCACGCTTAGACATAACCATAACTTTCAATGTTGTAAAGTTCTCAAGGTATGTTCGACAGATTCCAGTGACTGTGAAGAAATTTGCCGCATCTTTTCCTTTCCGATCTACGAAAGACACCCTGCAGTTGTACATTAGGTAGTACATCTAGGAAACGGACGAGTGTATTTCAATTCAGAGAACGCAGCGGACGGAACGGCATCGCCACCTTCGACAACATCGACAAGCTTCTTCTCGGTTTGTCAAGAATATGCTTTCGCTCGCACTTTGCTGTATGCTAAAATGCCACGCTACTACACACGGAACGCATCATCGAAATTGTTTCAGCGTCGGAAACAAGAAGCACAAGTTGAAGGATATCCAAATATATTTGCCTCAGACGCTCTGCGTCGCATCTACACTTTGCATTCAAATAATGACCAATGTCATCATCTTCGACTGCTGTTGATTGTTCGTAGTACGACGTCGTTTCAAAACTGAGAACTGTTAATGGGCATCTATGTGCGACTAACCGCGAGGCGTGTCAACTCCTACAGTTGCTCGAGAACGATTCGTATTGGGACAATACGCTCAAAGATTCCGTCATATCACCGCATCAAATTCGCATATTGTTTACGATGACCATATCCACAGGTTTCCCTTCGAATCCCAACGGTTTGTGGGTCAAATATAAGAACGACATGTCTGAAGATATTTTATGTAGTGTCCGTCGCCAAACTTTAAATCCGACATTGCAAATGACTGCAGAAATTCACAATGGGACATTGATCATGATAGAAAACATGTATTTATTGATGGCGAATAAAGTTTTGTCGCAATGAACGACGCATTTAACTACGAGTTACGAAGAGAACAACAATACGACACTGAAGCATTAGCCGAAGCAGTTCGTACAAATGTTTCGCTATTGAATCAACAACAAAAGACTGCCTAAGATCCTCTAATAAAATCTGTGAACAATGGAAGTGGTGGAATTTACTTCTTGGATGCTCCTCGAGGACTGGAAGACGTTAATATTTTCATTGCTTTTGGCGAGGATTCGATCGCAGAATGAAGTGGCCGTACCCTAGGCTTCATCTGGAATAGCAGCGACTTTATTAGAAGGTGGACGAACTGCATACTCTGCCCTGAAATTGCAACTGAACATGCAAATTAACGAGACACCAGCTTGTAACATCGCAAAAAAAAGAAAAAAAGAAAAAAGAAAACAATGGCGAAGATTCTACAGATATGCAAACTGATAGTTTGGGACAAATGCACGATGGCCCATAAGAGGTCACTGGAGGCGCTGGACAAAACATTGAAAGATCTTCGTGACAAAACATTTTTGGTGGAGCCATGATTCTGTTGTCTGGTGATTTTCGTCAGACTCTTCCGGTTATTCCACGATCAACTGTAGCTGACGAACGAAATAAACGCGTGCTTAAAATCATAAAACAATTGTGGTGGGATGTGAAGACACTCCGATTGACGACTAAAAAGCGAGTGTTTTTGCAACAAGATCGAAATGCAGATGTGTTTTCGAAGCAATTGTTAGACATTGGTAATGGGAAAATCGCAGTTGACATATCGACCGGATTCATTACATTGCCCACTGATATGTCAGTTGACCGAATCAAAGGTGGAGCTCATTCGGCGTGTTTTTCCTAACGTAGCGCAGAACTACAAAAACCATACTGGCAGCGAAACACAAAGATGTCGATGATCTCAACGCGTCCATTCAAAATTTAATTCCGGGACAGTTGTTTTCCTTCAAATTGACTGACAAAGTTATCAACCAGGATGAGGTAGTCAAATATTCCGCAGAATTTTTGAATTCGCTGGAATTGCCTGGAGTACCACCTCACAATATGGAATTGAAGGTAACCTCAGTCATCATCATGTTGCGTAACATCAATCAACCTCGACTATGCAGTGGAACGAGACTGGCTGTGAACAAGCTTATGGACAACGTCATCGAGGCGACGATTATCAAGGGAAAATACAAAAGAGAGGATGCTTTGATCTTGAGTATCCCAATGATGCCAACGGACGTGCCATTCCATTTTAAACGGTTGCAATTTCCGTGCGTCTGGCCTTCGCGATGACCTTCAACAAATCACAAGGCCAGTCGTTGGAAATTTGCGGAATTAACTTGGAGTTGGCGTGTTTCGCGCAAGGACAACTGTATGTCGCGTCTTAGCGTGTCGGAAAACCATCATCTGTGTTTATTTAAGCGCCGGAAAACAAAAGTAAGAACGTAGTTTACCAGAAAGCTTTGCATTGAATGTTAACTGAAATTTATCTTTCATGTATATAAAAGACATTGAATTCATTTCAATTACAAACGAGTTTCATTTTAATAACCAAACAAAACAAAACCGTACAAGATACGGCTAATATTCTAGATCTCAATGAATCGGAGTTGGAAGGTTGATTAGGATTAATAATCGCTTATGAATAGTTGCAATCAAATCCATTTTAGGCGGTACGAATTTTACCGGGTCATCTAGTAACTGATAAAATGCATTGAAACAAGGGGAGTTTCCTTAATCGTCTGTTCCGCATAAATACCTGAATTCTCCATTTTGTGTACTTGATGGGCCTACTATTGTAGGCATTATTCACTTGTTCTTCACTTGTGGAAGGTACCGAAAACCATGAGAGAGTGTTTCATGAAATCAATCAGTGATCATCGCCAGCTCCTTCTTTGTACATGAACACACTTTTTGATTTATAAGCTAAAAATATTAATGTGTTAATCATTTAAATGAAATCATGTATTCATTGGTACATAAATTACTCTCTATAACACATTTGTCCGCAGTAAAATATTCATGTGTTGTGCGGATACCTCATTATCAGTCCCATATAAATAAGATCGAACAAGTTCAGAAAAAATGTCTTCGCATTCTGTATTACAAAACGTATCATACTTCAGCATTGAAAGAAAAGGTTTCATACAACAACTTGATAAATTAATTTGAACTTTCGTCATTATTTAACAGAAGGGAAATTCTTCAACAAGTGTTCTTGTACAAACTCATAAACAATGTGAGTAATGACAGTGAACTACTTGCTGGAGTGCACTTTAATGCGAACATTACGAATTCACGGACAATACAAACGTTGTTTTGCGAAGACTCCAAAAGAGTGAGTCACAAAAATCCTCCAGTGGTTAGAATGTATCATCTTTTCAATACAATACACGTACTCAGAACATGAACTTTAGTATGACTCCTTGAGATTTCATATATCATGCGACAACTGTAGTTTCACACATAATTTTGTAGTTAGTGTAAATAAAAACGGGAATAACAGAATATTACTTTAGAAAAATTGCGTTATTGTATAACAACATTAATATTTATACTAAATATGCTGGTGGAAACAAAAAGCGTACCAAAATTTATAGTATTATTTTGTTTTCTTTTCTCTTTTTTCGTTTTTGTAAATACTCATTTTTTTGTTAGTTATTTACAAATTCCGTTCTTTATAATGTGCATTACGTTGTATAAAATCCGCCTGTAAATGGAGGATGTCTCTGTTGGCGCTATATGTTTAAATAAATACATGAATAAATAATTGAACTTCTTTTCTCAATACATTTTTATTAAATCTTGGTATGATGTTTATTTTATTTGAAAACCTATCTTCCATTGGAGATAGTCTTATGGCACTCAGTATACTATTTTTTGCGATTTTTGACATGTGATAGGTTGTGTTATTATGGTATTTAAGCTAGTAACATAGCCTTTATACTGTACAAGTAGAAATCACTGTTATTCCTTATAATTAATATTACGTTATTTTTATTGTTGTAGTGTAAATGTGCATAATATTTAGCTTTTAGTCCAGGTACATAGTTCCCCGTTAATTGCCATACTTGATTTTGTTCGTTACGTTATCATGTATGTATTCTATTTACACATTAGCTTATATTTTTCAGTTTTGTAATTTACTTGTATTTTTCATGATGATTTTCCTTTCTACTTTTAATCTCCGGATTTTTTTTCTTTTATGTTTTGATCTTTGATTTCTTTTTTCATTTTTTGTTCTCCAAATCTATTATTTAGCTTAGATATGTTTGATTTTATAGTATAATTGTGTACTTCTTCTGTATGTGTATTATCCTGCAATACACGTGGTCCACGAGCGCTAACTTCGCCACTACTTAAGTTAAGAATAAATAAATAAATAAATAAATAAATAAATAAATAAATAAATAAATAAATAAATAAATAAATAAATAAATAAATAAATAAATAAATAATTTTGACAAATATTTTTAAAAACGACTTTTGGAAAAACCAAATATTTAAAATAAATAATACATTGTGCTTTTATGGGTTAAAACAAAATCCTGTAAGAGTTCTTCCTCAACCTAGTATTTAGTTTTCATATCATGTTTCCCGCATGCCCTCATTATATCAAGCGATTTTGAAATAATATGCACCTAAAATATCCTTGAGATGGTACATTCTAAATATAAAGTTTAGTTGAAATACTTCCAGCAGTTTTCCCGACATAAGCAAACAATTAGCCAGACAAAAAAGTCTCCTACTTTGTCTTCGCATTTGTCTTCAAATAATCTGAAGCGTGTAAAACACGGCAAACCTGAAGTGAATTCGAAAAAAAGCTTTCAGTTTGAAAATATATTACAACAGTATAAGTCGGCATTCGACGTGATCTGCAGATCACCCATAGTCACACGCTGCACAACAGGAAGGCCAAGAACACGTCAGGCCAAGACCAGATACTGTCGAATGCTGAATTAAGGACGATTGTCAATGCTCTATCAATTTTAGAATCTTCTAGTTATGAACCCTACTTTTACATTCTGAAGCTTTTATCATCAAGAAATATTACAAGATTCATTTTACTTCATACTAAGATGAATAAACTACTAAGTTTATTGCAATTTTATACATAAGACAAGAGTACGTTCTCTCGATATTTAATGTCGTTGTACCACATTGTATAGGATCTTAATGCACAAGTACCACAGTATTGAATAGGAGGATGAATAAAAACTTAAATTGTTATACTTCAGCATTGTTAATACGAAATGAGGATAAGATTATTTAATAATATGTACATTTAGAATTTTCAATCCTAGACTGAACTACAAACTCACAACATTACAATTATAGACAATCATAGTTACTAGTTTCAAAAGGCATTCAAGGGCCTTACACGTGAATAGATTGAACATGAAATTTCTTCAATCACACCATTTTAAGCGATAAGCTTTCTTGTATAATAAGCTCGATGATTTTTGCACTATGTTTGTAAAGATTTTAACCAAATATAAAATAAAATTGTAACACTTGTACCTTTGTAAAATTTTAAAGCTGAACATTTTCTAACTGAAAATGACCAATAAAGAGTGTAGAAACATGTATGATATTTTTGGCATGATCTTTTAACCCTCTCAGGGAGGTGTGAAACTGTAATGAATAGGGGATGAACAAAACCTTATATTGTTATAATTCAGAATTGTAAATACGGAAATAGGCTAACATTATGTATTAATAATTATAAACAAGTTACATACCGACGTATTTCACCTCAAATATCTTCTGACTAGCTGAAAATAGTGGTAGGTGATATCGCTGATTTTTGTGTGATATTTATTGTTATTCAACTAGACAGAAAATATTTGAGGTGAAACATTAGGTGGGCCAGTCTGTATTTGTATAGATTCGCTAACTTCTTCATTGAAATTAATGCACCGTCCATGACTGTTCTCTAACGAGTGAAGTTAACTCATTATCGCTAAACACATCCATTCAAAGTTCACAGAAAGGGAGAAACGTGGAATGAATATTATAAAGACCACTGATGTTGGATGTCACTCTGAATGGAGAGCGTCACAGCAGTAGTACTGTTAGTATCCTCCATATCGAATGCAGTTATTCAACATTTTTAAACGTCATAATTAATTATTGGTTGCTGGTATGAAAGAGTGTACAATAACATACTTTTTCCATCGATGTGAGCTATTGTTAATGCTAGTGAGTGGTGGCATCGTTCTGTTTATTAGTTCGACGTTGTCAGGTCTGAGAGCTTTATTAAAATCCATGCCACTGACAGCTATTGGCGCTTTTTATATTCAGAGTACAGGTACTGCAAACATAATTCATGGTAATATTATTCCCATTACGAGCCACTAAAATGAACGATACGTGAACTGAAGATGGTGAGTGGCCGGTGCAGTTTTAGAAATCCATATCTACGAAGTTAGGAGTTTCTTAATGGTTGGATAATTCCAACTCTACAATACTATACAATTTTATTCCATTTTTCTATTTTAAAAGGGACATGTTTTGTCTTTCTTATATGAGACATCTCCAGCCTTAATACAATTACAGTAAAAACACATAATAGTCCTGATAACAATCTAAAAAATAACTTATCCATAAATCTAAGGGTCAATATGACTCAGTCAAATCAAGTATAAAAATAACTGAAAGCAGTTCATGTTGTTAAAATATCTTGTGATGAAAATATTATGTCATGAATGTAGACTGCTGAGAATTGTAAGTTCCACTACAAACATACGTACTTCAAAACATCAATAAGCCTGTGATTTTCTTTCTTTCTTCTTTGTGTGTATACAGGGTGAAGCGAAATTCGCGCACTCCGGCGTCGCAGCGTGACTCCTCACATGCCAGCAATAAAAAAATTTCTCTCACAAAAGTTAGTCCTGCGAGTATATCCGGGAGGAAAAGGACGTTGAAGCGTGGCAATCTGGCAACACTGTAACCACATGTAGGGTAACTACCTCTGTCAGCACACAACAGTCGTGCTGTACAGGTCGTGCAGTGGATAGAGTTTTGGGTTAGCATGCAGGAGGTCGAGGGGTCGATCCTGGGTTGAGGCGTATGTTTTTTATTACGTAAATGTAGTCCAGATGGTATGGTATCTGGCATCTTAATCGTCAACAGCGATTGCAGTGGTTCGTCTAGAAACCATTTGCACTTACGTATTACGATCCTAGAAATGGACGAACATTCGTTTTCATTGGTCAGCTTTGAAAGACGCCCTTTCCACGTCGTGGGCGTGAATTTATTCGCACCACTTCATCTACTAGATACGTTATAACGTGTTCAGCGTTACTAAATTTTGTAAAGTAGGATACATGTGACCTAAGAAACGGTGTCTTACTGTATTACAGTATTTAATGTCCGATGGAAATTAGCAAATAAAAAAGTGCGCCTCAACCCACGATCGAACCCTCGACCTCCTGCATGCTAACCCAAAACTTTGTCCACTGTTCCAACCGTACAGCACGACTAACATGTGCTGACACAGATAGTTACCCTACATGTGGTTACAGTGTAGCCAGATTGCCACTCTTCAACGTTCTTTCTCTGCCGGATATACTCCCAGGACGAACTTTTGTGAAAGTCATTTTTTTATTGCTGGCATGTGACGAGTCGCGCTGCGACGCCCGAGTGCGCGAATTTCGCTTCATCCTGTATATTAATATTTTTGTCTTAAACATTAGTATTATTTGTAGTTCTTAATATTTTAAGTTTATCAGTGTCAAAGTATTAATAAATAATTAATAATAAATAATAAATAATAAATAATAAATAATATGTGTGTTCTTAAGTGTAAGAAAGGGCCAGGAGCCCTAACACCGCCGCATTATATCAAGGCTTTATCTATCTATCTCTCTATCTATCTATCTATCTATCTATATTCAGAACATTGTTACTCTAATATTGAACTTTTGAATTTCATCATCATCATCATCATCATCATCATCTGTTTACCCTCCAGGTTCGGTTTTTCCCTCGGACTTAGCGAGGGATCCCACCTCTACCGCCTCAAGGGCAGTGTCCTGGAGCTTCAGACCCTTGGTCGGGGGATACAACTGGGGAGTATGACCAGTACCTCGCCCAGGCGGCCTCACCTGCTATGCTGAACAGGGGCCTTGTAGAGGGTTGGGAAGATTGGAAGGGATAGGCAAGGAAGAGGGAAGGAAGCGGCCGTGGCCTTAAGTTAGGTACCATCCCGGCATTCGCCTGGAGGAGAAGTGGGAAACCACGGAAAACCACTTCCAGGATGGCTGAGGTGGGAATCGAACCCACCTCTACTCAGTTGACCTCCCGAGGCTGAGTGGACCCCGTTCCAGCCCTCGTACCACTTTTCAAATTTCGTGGCAGAGCCGGGAATCGAACCCGGACCTCCGGGGGTGGCAGCTAATCACGCTAACCACTACACCACAGAGGCGGCAACTTTTGAATTTAAGAATTATAAATCCAATGGAGAATATACATTCAACAAATGCATTTGAAACAGGAACACTAAGTAAAAACAACAATATTTCAAGTTCTTTAAGCGTGTGCACTTCATTGTGTTTTGTCCTGCTTTGTCTCCTCTCCAGCATAAGATGAGCTCTAGAATTTAAGTTATTAAAAATTAAACAGAGATAAAGATAAATATTTGAGTGTGACTTGATAGAAGTCCGCTTCTGTGGTGTAGTGGTTAGTGTGATTAGCTGCCATCCCCGGGGGCCCGGGTTCGATTCCCGGCTCTGCCACGAAATTTGAAAAGTGGTACGAGGGCTGCAACGGGGTACACTCAGCCTCGGGCGGTCAATTGAGTAGAGGTGGGTTCGATCCTCACCTCAGCCATCCTGGAAGTGGTTTTCTGTGGTTTCACACTTCTCCTCCAGGCAAATGCCGGGATGGTACCGAACTCAAGGCCACGGCCGCTTCCTTCCCTCTTCCTTGTCTATCCCTGCCAATCTTCTCATCCCCCTGCAAGGGACCTGTTCAGCATAGCAGGTGAGGCCGCCTGGACGAGGTACTGGTCATCCTCCCCAGTTGTATCTCCGGACCAGAGTCTGAAGTTCGAGGACACTGCCCTTGAGGCGGTAGAGGTAGTATCCCCACCTGAGTCCGAGGGAAAAACCAACCCTGGAGGGTAAACAGATAAAGAAGAAGGAGAAGGAGAAGAAGACTTCACAGAAACTGATGATGTTCCTTTAATAACGAAACATGTCTTTCTTTGTTTTCTCTCTCTCTCGTTCTCCTCAACCTGATGGTTGGTGGGTAGCATGACTGTCCTCGTCCAATGACCTTCTATCCTGAGCCAGCCGCTTGATTAGTTGATATGGACATCGCCCTTTAATGCCATCGAGGAACCCTGCTCTTGGTCGTCCTCTTCTAGTCTTTCCTTCCAGTTTCCCTTCAAGCAGTGTGGTGCACCATGATGAATGCCGGAGTAAATGACCTATCCAACTACATCTTCTTTTCGCGATCATTTTCTCTAGACTGATGGTTTCTTCAGCTCTCTTGAGAACTTCATTTGTTAGCCTGTGAGTCCAGGGAATTCGTAACGTTCGACGCCAGCACCACATTTCAAATGCATTTATTCTTTTCTTATCAGTCTTTAATAGAGTCCAGGTTTCAGAGCCATAGGTCGCAATGCTCCAAATGAAGCTCTTAATGAAATGCTTTCTTACTGGTAGGGATATTGCCTTGGAGGTCAATAGGCTTCTTTTTTTATTGAAAGCTTTTTTAGCCTGGGCTATTCGAGAACGGACGTCCTTTTCACACCTCCCATCAGATGTAATGATGCTTCCCAAATAACTGAACTGATTTACTTGAGTCAATTTTTCTCCTTCCAACCAAACATTAACATCCTGTGTACCATCCGGAGTACATTTCATTATCTTGGTTTTTGTTTTGTTAACCTTCATATTACATTTTAGTTTTAGTATATCATTCAGTTTCTTTAGTGAGGTCTCTATCTCTTTGTTTTAATAGTGTGTATTTCTTCCCTCGGTTCTCAGATATGGAACGTGGACTTCTGCCAGCGAATGCAACATCAGCATAGATAAGATAATGAAGTGTTCTACGAGGGCGCACTATATTGTTTTACACTTTATTTTTTGTACGTCTGGGTATGGTTCACATTTCACTTTTAAAGGTGGTGACGTCTAAATAGTGCCTTGTTCCACCGTTTGGTGGCAGCACACTCACAGAGGACAATGAATGTACTCGTCATAGCCATTTCATAACAACACTGTCAGTGTAGGAGCAGACAACATGGAAAGCAACCGTCAGGAACAGCGCTATACGACTTGGTTCCTATGGAAAGAAGGCGTGGCCATGCAGAAATTCATCGGCGCATGGTGGCGGACTATAGAGAACATGCGCCGTCACGGAAAACAGTTTATAACAGGGAGGAAATTTGGACAAGGGAACCAGTTCTGGAAGGAGTGTGACAGTGTCAACACCAGCCAACATTGCCCGGGTCGAACAGGCCATCTAAGGAAACAAATGCATCACATTTACGGAAATGGAGTCAGCCACGGGCATTAGCCGAAACAACCTGCAACGGATCATGTACGACTACTTACAGTTGGGGAAGGCGTCATCAACGTGGGTGCCTAGACTCTTGTCTGCAGACGAAAAGCAGAGGCGTGTTGACGTGTGCAGAGAACGTTTGTAACGCCATGATCAAGATCCAGCCGACTTCATGCCTAGGCTTGTGACTGGTGATGCGACATGGCTCCATTACCATGAGCCACAAACGAAACAACAATCGAAGCAACACTCTCCCGATTTAGCACCAAGTGATTATCACCTGTTCGGGAACATGAAGAAACTTCTGCATGTGCACCGTTTTGCGGATTTTGCTGTCAAGGCATGGATACGTAGCACTCCGAAACAATGGTTTCAGGAAGGTCTGGAGAGACTGACACATCGATTGCAAAAGTGCGTACAGTTACAAGGAGATTACATTGAGAAGGTGGACGTAACAACTGACGTGTAATATACTTCATTTGGGGAAATAAAGTATTCGCATTATAGATGGAACCTCTTGATTTATTTCAATGGACCTTATGATTTTCTCTAAGACCACACTGAATAGTAATATTGGCAGTACATCACCTTGTTAGAGTCCTCATTTAACTTCAGAGGTGTTAGATTACACATATTTGATATTAGTTATAATTTCCATGAACACGTGACTGATTGTCAGTCGGTATATGTCACCCGGGTAAGGAGTCCAAATTTTAGGTTTTTGTTTTTCTGATCCTCAGTATCAATTGAAACATTTTTGGCGTATTTGAAGAAAAAAGGATGCATCCGCCCTTTGGATGAAAGGACACGCTGGCATAGAGCATAACGAAATAGTTGGTCAACTAGCAAAGCAGAGCATCTTAGATGGAACATATAACGCTATGGCGATTCCATATACGGACTTCATACCATTACTGTGCGGCAAATCTCACAATGACTGGTCGAATAACTGGACCATAACGCAGGAGATTAAAGGACAACACTACGCTGCTCATCAGCCTCACATTCAAACAAGACCCTAGTTTGACAAATTACGTCTTTGTAGGCGCCGCTTTACGTCCATCACACGCATCCGTTTCGGTCATGGTTGCTACCCAAATAATCTTCATCGAATTAGAGTAGTGGATTCTCTTATGTATGACAAGGACCAAGAGGATATTGTCGATCTTAAACACATCATTCTCGGTAGCAGAAAATATCGACAAGCACAACGTGTTTTATATGAAAAACTGGTCCTTATTCATGCCCCTTTCCCTATCAGTGTAAAATGTTTACTAAGATGATCTGATACCAACATTTACCTAGGACTTGCCCAATTTTTTTCATATAACTGACCTGAAGATCTGAATGCGACACTCATCGCCGAAGGCTTAATTTCGTGTGCCGTGAAGTGAATAAAATTCGTGTGTTTCTTTTGAGTTTAGATATTTCATCTATTGCTTTTATTTTTAGATATAATGTCCTTTTATGTATGCAATGTGCTTTATGTATTTGTACCTGATCATCTTGATATCTTGCATGGCTAATTGCCGAATGCCAAATAAATTAATAAAGAAAGGATGCAACCACTGCTTAGACTGTTCTTTGGTTTCTGGATTGTCATACAGGATCCAAGTTTCATCGTCAGTAACGATAGACTTCAAAAATTCTTCCACCTCACTATGGTAACGCGCGAGAAACATTACAGCTGACGCCATTAACTGAGTTTTGTGATCGTCAGTCAACATTGTTGGGACCCAACGTGAACAAAGTTTCCAGCATCCTAAGTGTTGAGTCACAATCGTGTGCAGAGCAGATATTGAAATGTCTGGGATTGCTGTAGAAAGTTCACAAATAGTAAACCTCCATTTGTGGCGTACAAACGCAGAACTTGAGCAGGCTGTCGAGACGCACATTACTTCACTGGGGACCAGGGTGCGAAATCGGAAAAAAATGGTGGGGGAGAGAAGGGTCATAGGACTTAACTAGTAGTGTTTATTTCAAGCAGTACCCGGCCGGGGAAGGGTATACTCTATAATTCCACTGTAAGTAAATACCACCTCCCCCTGAAAAAATATAAATATATTTTGTTTGTATTCCGTTGTTATAATAAGAATGATGTTCAATGGAAAATTATTTCAGATGGACTTACCAGAGTGAAACATGAAAAATAGGCTGCATGTGCGGAGTTGCCACCGATGCGTTATTTTATTGCTCAAGATCTGGCAGTCATCCTATTATTTCTATCTTATGTGTATTATTGTTGTTTTTATGAAAATATGCACAGTAAAATACACTGATTTCAGTAATATATGTGTTATATTTTCCTCATTTTATAACGAAGTATCCCCCCCTGGGCAATTTTACTGGGGGGGGGGAACCTTTGAGATAAAATCATCGGTGGGGGCGAAAACCCTCCCTTTCCCCCCGCGATTTCGCACCCTGCTGGGGACAGACTTATTTGCAAAGAGCATAGGAAAGCTGGTGTCACGATATGATAAATGCCTAAATCGCTTTTGGCGATTATGTGTGCAATTATGAAACTACTAAAGTTTTAGTGACTTTTATGTCAAAGTTTTTTTTATTGCCCATCGGAAGTTGAAGAAACAGCTATCTTATTTGCATTATTTATAAACGCTTTCATTACATAACGTTTCAAAGTACCTTATGGAGGTAAACCTTTAATTTCCTGACACGTGTGGAGCTTTCGCTGAAAGTAACGCAATACCTTATTAAGTCCCATAAGAGACCTAGTTCTTTGAAATGCTATCGCCCACTTCATTTCACGTGCCGCGCTCATTACTCCTTTGTCAACTGACATCTTCACTCAAGTGAAAACATGTGAATTTAACTGAGAAATATGATACTAATAGCGATAGTTGCCTCAGCGCTATGACAAACGATGAAGGCCGTACGTGGAGCCTTGGAGTACATGAAGCAGATCAGTTTCACGTGACAGACTTCTTTGACTTTGTTAACGGGTCCTGTACTATGAGACTTTAAGTCCTTCAGAACATGCTCTATACATCCAAACACAAAATATGATAGTCTGGTATTCTTTTATTTTGCAGCCTTTCATTGGTAAGGTGAAAAAACTTACGTCAATAGTAAGTTAGGTCTGTCAGACCCAGAATTTGAATTATGGGCTTAGCTTTGAAGAATCACATGGAAACATGTTATTATTGTGTTTACTTATTATTTGCAGTCAACAACAGCATACTGAAAATTAAAGGATAAAGCATGTATATTATTTAATTATTTTAAGGATTTAAAAAAAGTTATCTCTTATGGTACAGCATGGCAAAAAATACGATTTTTGAAGGGCGGAAGAAATGTCCATTCGGCAGTCAAATGTCGTGCAATGTCAATAGGTACAAGATCTCTGGTGATATATTTTGTGTTTACCCGACAAGATTAACAACCAGGTAACGTGAAACCAACTGTCAAAGTATATTATGACACTATAGATAGTCCTAACAAATATTCATTCATATTTATTGTGCACCAAGCATTCACCACACATTGTTATTGCATGAGATAACGATTTGCTGCTGGATTTACTACTACTACTACTACTACTACTACTACTGTATGTTTCATTCCTTCCCTGAAGGGGGAGACGGGCCTCTTAGACGGTGACGCCGTCTCTCAGGCCAGGAGATTTGTTACGGTGAAGGAAATGTTCGAGGAAGGTGAGAGGGTCGGTGGCAGTGGCTTATGCTAGGAACTATTCCGGCATTCGCCTTAGTGCAGGAGAATGGAAAACCACGGAAAACCATTCTCAGGACAGCCGACGGTCGGGCCCAGTCTCTGTCCGTCTCCCGAACACAGAGGCGTAGAGCCACAGTAGATCCGTGGCCACCTTTCCTCTGCTCGGTGGACCGGTCGGAGTGCAGAGCTGTCGGACCACGGACCAGCCGCGCCCACTTGTGTGCCTAGACCCACTCAACATCCGCCCCCCAAGCAGTGTTGTACAACTGACAAAGCTAAATTCTTTTAATATTTCCTTCGAGGTACAGTGTTCTGATTGTTAGCACAGTGAAAAACTATCTCCTGTTCCTAACACTAACATGTTGTAAATGCTTCTTCATTTAGTGATTTTGTCCTAACCTAAGAAGAATTGATCCCTTGACTGAGGAGTAGATGAATCATCATCATCATCGTCATCAACATCATGAACTTCACTGGCAAAATATTTATGTTCTGTGTCACCACAATGCTCACATTCAACACAGTAATCTTCATCTCCACTATCTTCAATATCAGTTATGTCCACTTCCTCTTCAGTCATTATTCTAATTCCTTCATTTTGAACTTCGTAACTTTCCGCAATTTTGGTTTATTTATTCATTCATAACGCTGACAGAAATATTTTTACATATTCTATAAGCTATAGGAAGCATAGATGGTATGAAAAGTATCGAACGTACCAGCAAATCTCAATGAATTTTTAATATTTTCAAATCGCACAGCACTAAAGCAGTCACTCACTCCGTCGGTAAGGTGCGGCCTCTCAGGCCCAATGCAAACTAAACAATCACAGGCAACGGCTGATAAACAATGAACAGACAAACAACTAGCTACAGAGCAAGGGGAGATTTTACCTGAAAGATTGACAGAGGTAAATGGCAAAACAGTGATGCCAAGATAAATAAAAACAACAAAAAATAAGCCCCTGGGTCTGTGAGGCCCAAAGTTACCATTGCAGGGTGATCTTCGTATGAATGAAGAAGTGGGCTTCTGAAGGGCACAATACTAACATCTTGCATGTCAAGGCAGCGTTAAAAGACAACTTTCCACAATTGGGTCCGGTAAAAGGTCTTATCTCGACGGTAAGAATCCAGTATTAATTGTCACTATGATCGGAAGATGACAAGTCCTTGTGTGCTCCTTTTATCATCAGCAGATATTCGTCCCCTCGTAACGCTATTAGTTGCTGTCCTCGGGGGCCTGAACTCGATTCCCGGTACTGCAAGAAATTTAAGAATGTATTATGTCAGTTCGTTCCATTCTGTTCTAATACACGTGTTGTTCAGAATAAGAATGCCCATGTGTCAGCAATGCTTATGAAATAATGGTGAAATTTCCTCACAAATTTCTAGCATACGATGTGGTTAATGCGCTTACTGAAAACCAGGGCAAGAAACTCAATATTCCCACATGACTAATACCTGTTGGTTAATGGCACTGGTAAGAAGCAACAACTTGCATTCAAGGAAATGACAGAAGAAGCTTTGATCTTGCTACTTTATTGAAGACGTCTTTAGTAAGCAGGAAAGTAAACAAGAATGATCATATTTGGTAAATTAAAATAAATATTTATTCTACCTTATTGATACTTTACAAGACGCAAAGCCGTATCAACGGCAGTGAGACCCAGCGTTGCCAGCTGGACGATCTGGATCGTAAATGTATGATAATTCGATGCTGGGTAGTATCGTACGATCCAACACGTGGATCGCACGCCTATTGTACGATCCTATGACGTATTTTAAAATTTGTCATGTTTTCCCTTCAAAATGCGTAGAATTTTGTTCTTTCTTTTATTCGTGCAAGTTATGTTCGACAGAGTTTTTTCGAATTTACTGTACTGTACTGTAATCAATGGATCATAGCATTCGCCTTCAGCAGATTGACAACGGCTGGAGGAAATTACCATTTTCCAATGTCAATAATGATATTAAAGCCTGCTCTGAAGTAGATTAACATTGGGCTAAAGTACAGAAGGTGAAAAACACGTTTGGAGAATGTAAGTTGCCTGCACTTCCAGAATTTGCACCCTCTGTTTTGTAGCTTCCTCACTCGAAAGATGATTGTGAAGGAATATTCAGAAAAATTAATCTCATTAAAGTCATAAACAGGAATAGGCTAATTACTTCTACGATGAATGGATGCTTGCTGAGCAGTCATTGTGTTCGAGTCAGTGGTACGTGTAAATATTTCTAAACCGTCGGAGAACATGCTCAGAATAATGAACCAGCAAGCTCAAGTACTGGTACTTCAGTGCTATGAATGTGTCTAGAGGTTCAATAGAAGAAGATCATGATGACGATGATGACAATTTACAGCTATGAGGTAAGGAGGCACTTCAGTTACTTTATGTCTTACGTTGACTACTTCTTTACAAATTACCCAATTTTTGAGTAGTTAAATAAAAATTATTTTCGTATCCCTGATACTGTATCTCTCATATTAGCACAATGACTTATATTTATTTTCAATCCTAACTTATTTAAATGTGGAGTTTCAGAAGTGGGACACCTCGTTATCGTGTTATAAGTAATTCGTGGAACGTACAGTTTACGTGCAGCCCGATCCAGAGGTAAGGTACTCGACTTTTCTTAAATTTCATATTTTAACCAAGAATCGAACTACTCAACTTATTGAGATGCAAGATACTGCGTAAGTGAGCTCTTGCGTCTGTAAACAGGCTTGAATAGTGAATATTTAAATTGGTATTTTAAGTCGTATGACCCTCTCTTGAAAACATACATACTATCTTTTTGGATTTATTGTACGATCCTGACCATCTCAGAGGTTGGCAACGCTGGTGAGACCACTCCAAGGCCAGTAATAATTCGTAACTCCTTATTAACGAGAATATTGTTGCAATATTTCAACGTTACAACGATCATTCAATCGCAGGATGCCCCTGGTTAAAAGCATTAAAAATTTATTTTTATGTTACGTCAAGAATACATTGGTTCTCATCCGATCACCGCAGTTAAGCAATGTTGGGCGTGGTCAGTACTTTCAAGGGCATACTGCATCCTAAATCTTTATAAGCTTTGATCTTTTCTCTCACATTCTCTTTATATTTAGCGTTTCGTCTACATTCAAGGAAGTTTTGTGTTACTTTCCTGAAACATATGCAAGATCGCTTTCCTTTTTCAGACATACTGACATGTAGAATAGGCTAGAAATACAAAAGAAAAGAATATTCACTTCATACATCTATCTGAAGAAGCCAAATCAATAAATAAATTTGAAACTGGTAGAGATCGTGGCATTCTCATTGTGATTTTGAGGTTAACATGCTACACTATCTGAACAATAGCATCAATGTCTGAAGAAGGATCCTAAATACTTAGTAAAGTTAATGTTGCCAACTATATTTTTTATTTTTTCAATTTACCGTACTTGCCACAAACAATGATCCCCCACACATATATATATATATATATATATTCAGATTAATGAAAAACTATACCTGATAGTGCAATTCTGTTTTCAGATTTAAATTTAGCACTGTAAATTCCTTTAGAATTACATATTTTCATTCCAGAAATAGAACCTTTGTAGATCAGTGTTATCAGAGGAATGAACAGTCAACAACTCCTCGAGAAAGTCAGCTACACAAAAGGCGGCAGACACGAATGCGCGAAAGTCATTAAACTATACCGTACTACTACCTACCGCCGTAAAAATTACTTAGGGTTAACGCAGGTCATCTCCACTGGGGGGTGTGTGTCTGAAAAGAGCTGTCCCATCTCACGACTGGGATACGGATTTAAATTGTCCGGCTCAATAGCTGAGTAGTAGTCAGCGTCTTGGTCTTCGGTCCTCAGGGCTCTGGGTTCCATTGCCGGCTGGGTCGGAAGATTTTAATCTTAAGCGGTTAATTTAAATGGCTCCGGGGACGGGTTGAGTGTGCTGTTTTTTATATTCCTGAAACTCATTCACTGCACAGAATCCGATGGACGACAGAAGCTGTCCACACTCCATATTGTGTTTTGATGTTTTGTTGCTATAACAACACCAGTCAATCATTACTATGGACAGAGAAGAATGTTCGTAAGAAAATAAAGATAAGATTTAAAAAGGATGTTATCAATGATACGAAATCATTTCCTGCATATGATAGTCATTACACCAGAAACAAAAATTCTGAAAAAAAATGTAAACCCGGATTTGTCTATCTGCAAAATGGATAATATGTACGTGGAGAAATGTAAAGAAGAATATAAAACACCAGTAAAAGAGAAATTATATTACAATATTTTCGCGACTAAATTTAATCTCCATTAAGATAAAGATTTCAGTGGAACAGACTTAATACGAGCTGCTCAGGCTGGGAAGAATTTGAAACTTGATGCAACTAATTTTTCAAGTTAATGTTATGCTTGCTCAAAAAAGACGTAAGTAAGATGCTGAAGACAATGATGGAATGTTCTATGTGTAAATGTGTAAAGAAATGTGATTAATAGAAAAACTGCGAATGGATGTAGTTTTAAGAGGCATTTTGTCAAGTACAAACTTCACATGAAAATATTATATTATAAGCCCTATACTGAAAGTTTCGTAATAACTGCCAGTAGACAACTGAAGCAAACCCATAATTTCTACTTCAAAAATGATTATAATTTCAAATATTTATTCAGTGTACTGAAATTCACAACTAGACCAAATTTAGATTTTTAAAATGTGTGCTGAATTCTTTTATTCCCGTGTATCTTTAACACCCAATGTCACAAAAACCGTTTATCTGGACTTACATCCAGTGGCGACGATATTGACCCCGCGGGGCGGGAGGAGGGGGCCCTTGGCTTGTGAAGGGCCAATGACTGTGTATTACTTCAGTAGCTGAAGAGTGATTTTACATATTGATAAAGCTACAACACACAACACAGTATTATTTGTATTACAGAGGGTTGTTCCAAACGTAGGCCGTCGTATTGCAGAGCTTCTTTCGTTAATAGGAGCACGGTAGTTATTTCTGAAAGAATGTGGGTTTCCCATCCTTTCCCTTGCTGCCACTCACAACAATTAACAAGACTTTTGAAGTAGTTAGCGATAACAAAGGCATTCTAATTAACTAAACTCTAAATACTGAAGCCTCGAGCCTGTTTATAACTCTCAACAGTCAGTGTAGGTAAGGAGGCCTAAGATTCCCGGTTGAGTTGTAATAGTAGCAAATTGTTTGGTTCTAGGAACGAGATTATTACTTAATATTGTGATGGCCAGCGTGTTTTGGTTACTATAATTGGAATATTCATTTCTTGTGTGCGTGTGTGTGTGTGTGCGCGCGCGCGCGCGCGCGCGCGCGCGTTCGTACCAAATAAGTGTATTGTTTTAATTCCTTCGGATTTGAAAACTAAAATGTTTAACTTATTATTATTATTATTTATTATTATTATTATTATTATTATTATTATTATTATTATTATTACTATCGTCGTTGCTATTCATTGTAATAATATATACAACCTGGCACTACGAAATGAACTTTCAAGTATTGCCGGGTGGGGGTGGGGGGCGAGCTTCTTAGCGCCGCTACTGCTTACACCACTCGTATTTTGAATACCTCATATGATTCTAGTCGCGGCTTCACCGGTGCAGTCATAGTTCCCAACATTTGAATGAAAGATTTTACGCATGCTGGGTACGATATAAATGTATGGCATCGAAGGGTACAGAGAATACGTGGACTGAGTTGTTGCAGATAACGTAAGAACTGCTTCAAAAAATTGCTCTCCGTTAGCAATGACACCTGCTACAATCCATCGTTCCATTGAATCCCAGATGAGCATTTGAACATTTCATGCTAGATGGATTTTCATGGGGTATTCTAATACGTTCTCGTATATTTCTTATGATTAATGTAGTATGTACAGTTGTAGAAAATGAGTTCTCCACTGTGTGACCAAAAGTCATGGGAAGACACTGAATGTGATGTTAATAACGAGTTGCTCCTTCGCGAGCCCTCAAAACGGCAGAAATACGGCGAGGTATCGACTATACAAGGTGTCGGAATCGTTCAGGAGGGATCTGGATCCGCGCATGTTGCACTGCTACCACAATTGGTCTTGTGTAGTTGGTGCGGGGTTCGGCATCGACAGCATCCCATAAATACTCGATTGGATTAAGATTAGGGGATCTGGAAGGTCAATCCATGGTCGTAACTTCACTGGAGTGCTCCTCCAACCACAGAGTGGTGACATGGCACTTTGCCCTATTGAAACATGGCATCTCCATCAGGATACTCTAGGGACAGAAAGAGATGCAGATGGTCTGAAAGGATGTCCACATAACGTGCACCTGTCAGCGCTTCCTGCAGCCTGACAATGGGGCCTCGTTGCGACCCTAAGAATGCCGCCCAGACCAGAAATGAGCCACCTCCCACCTGGACACAACCTTGTTGATACGCAGGATCCATAGCTTCATGGGGCATACGCCACACTCTCACGCGCCCATCAGTTCGATACAACTATGACCGGTATTCATCGGACCATACCACACGCCGCCACTATTCCATGGTCCATTGCCGATATTTGCGGGCCCATGAACTTCGTTGAGCTCTGTGTCGAGGTGTCAGAAAAGGGACATGAGTTGGTCGTCGGCTGGTGAAGCCTATGGGGTGCAGTTGCCTCCTTACAGTCCTCGTAGGAATGGGTTCCTGACTTCCAACATTCAACTGGGTGGTGATATGACCTACAGTGGCTCATTGAACGCCCAGTATGGGTGATACCCGTTCATTAAACACCTGTGGTCTTCCCGTGTGGCGGTTTACGCGGGTGGTAACAATCTATCTGCGATACTGAAGATCCACCCTCGACACTGTTGACCTCGGGAACCCGAATTCGCGTGTAATCTCTGCAATGCTATGACCCGTGCGCCGATGATCATCCCACGATTAACTCACGACGTGTTGCCATCTTCACGACATTGGTGTCTGTGACAGACTGCTCAGCTACGCCGCAGCTAGTCGCAACACTCAGGGGTCATACACCGCACATTTTCTAAAGGGACACCAATTCCCGTGACTTTTGGCCACTCAGTATCCTTTGAGAAGACGAAATATACGACGAACATCAGTGATGGTCCAGAATAGGTGTTAACAGACCAAGGGAAGAGTGAAAGAGTGAAGAAGTATCTTGGTGAAGTAATCCAAGGAAATGGACTAGAACTAAGAGGCGACCAATATCTGCATCCGTAAAGTAGAGCGACCGTTCTAATTGACTAAAACATCTTTAATAAGAAGATGCTGAGTTTCGTAGTCAAATTAAGATATTACAGACTGTTGTTAGATAAGAAGGCTTATATGCTTCGGAGATCCTGTTGCATGAATTGAAAAGGACTAGTCAAGCAAATACTTAAAAGAGAACGCAGGCTACTACAGAAAATCTTGGGCAACAGGTGGGTTGACAGGAAGGTTTTACTGAAATCCAATAAAGAAGTATACAGCAAGATGGAACTAATAACAACAACAATTTGGAAGAGAAGATTGCTGTTTTATTGGCACATCTCCCTTATCAATAATGATCGGCTCAAAAATATCTGAAATTTTCTAAAACCAAAGGCATCTAAGATGAGATAGCTCCAAGAGTGTGAGAAATGTCTGAGAGGGGTGGGCATTGCGGAGGATAAAATCAATGACAGGAATAGTTTTAGAAGGATGGTGAAAAGCTATCAGGGTTTTATGGTGGAGACAGAACCCAGAAGACGAAGAGGCTCCTTATCAGAGGAGCGCAAGAAAGCACTGATCGATGGGCTCAAGATATAGTGGCAGGATGTTAAAGCCGGTAGACGAACAAGACATAGACACGAAAGTGACATTGGTTGTCAAGACGCAGTCCATTAGAGGCTCAATTCGAAAAAAAAAAAAAAACTTTTTCTGACCCATGTCCAAAAATAATTTGTGAGTAATGGGCGCTGAAAGTTTCCCCATACATGATAGTTACACCCCGTATTAGTATGGAGAGGGTATGGATGGAGTAATATGCTACTGTAGATATAACACATCGTGCACTGGAACGCACTGTAGAATAATCAATCTTTAAACACACTTTTCCTTCCACCCACATCATTATTTACAGTGTGTTGAGAAAGTTCTTTTTTTTTTTTTTTTTGCTAGTTGCTTTACGTCGCACCGACACAGTTAGGTCTTATGGCGACGATGGGATAGGAAAAGCCTAGGAGTTGGAAGGAATCGGCCGTGGCCTTAATTAAGGTACAGCCCCAGCATTTGCCTGGTGTGAAAATGGGAAACCACGGAAAACCATCTTCAGGGCTGCCGACAGTGGGGATCGAACCCACGATCTCCCGGATGCAAGCTCACAGCCGCGCGCCTCTACGCGCACGGCCAACTCGCCCGGTGAAAGTTCTTTTGGCCCGCATCCGACTCTCCACCAAGCTCTTGTCAACAGTGCTCTCTGTGTATATTACGAGAACAGGGCATGGTCAAGTAAATAGTCCTTCGACTTCATTTCTTTCCACCAGAAACTCCAGAGTCAACACTTTTGTTTCAGAAGATTTAAAACCAAATTTTAAGAGTGTCTAAAGTAATTATTCTACGATATTAAGGACATACGTTGTACACACTACAGCCTATCATTTATCCACCAGAAATATCAAACATAAACCGGAAGGAAATCGAATATAATAATGAAAATATATTTTATAAATTTTCTACCGTATACTGTAGTAGTTTTCCTACAACCCGTAGGAGTATGCGCTTTCCTCCTCCACAATTCTCTATCTTCCGCTTCTTCCTTACTCCATTAACTTACATCAAATACATTATAGACAATACTGGACACTTTCGTGCCCTCCCGTGCTAAAATGAGAGACATGTTGGCAGTGGCGCACCTGGCGGCGCGACCTTAAACATCAGGAGGCAAGATTGAAACTACAAAAGTTGCATGTTAAATTCAATAGAAATAACGAAACTCGATAATGATTTAGTTTTGTCCGAATCCTTGGCTGAATGGTCAGCGTTGCGGCCTTCGATTCAGATGGTCCTGGATTCGATTTCCGGCCGGATCGGGATTATAATCGCGTCTAATTAATTCTCATGACTCGGGGACTGGGTTTTTGTGTTTGCTCCATCACTTTTCTATTGATATTCACACAACACACAGATGTGGAAAAAGTGGTAGTAGAAGAAGAAGAATTTTTGATTTATGTATTTTGTTTTAATTTTCTCCATCAAATAACAATATATTAATATTAAGATTTTTTAATATTCACACACAATAGGACAATAATAATAACAACTCAGAAGCTAACAAACAATTTAACCTTAAGCTAAAAATGAAAGACAACAACTTAATGTTTATTAAGGCAGATAAAGGCAATACTGTTGGGTATTCAGCCCGAAGGCTGGTTTGATCCTCTGCAGCTCCACCAACAGCTGTCATAGATAGCCTAGGTGTCACTGAAGAGGCATACTAGGGAAGTGAGGAAGTTTCCCGTTGCTTTCCTCACTGAGCCAGAAGTTGCTATTGCATATCAGTCTGCCAAGCCCACTGAAATGCGTGCACCAACCGACCCTATGAGCGATATTTACACACCATTCATAACAGGGACTGGCTGCATAAGGAATGGCATTACTGGCTTCGCTCATATCTCGGTCACTTTCATATTGTCAAAGCCAAGGATGAGACTGAGACAGGTCAATGAAAGTAACAAATTTATTCTAGCCCATACCAGAAGACATAGTGCACTGTAAACACTACATCCTGCCAGCACTACTGTACATTATTCGTGGATAAAACTGAATATATTAAGAAGATAGAGCATATTTTAGCAGATAATAAATTCACTATTGTTATGAAAGACCCCACTGTTTCGTCCCGAGGAAAGTGGATGAAAGGATTTGATAGCTGAACAAGTTAAAAGTTATTTAAGCTAAAAACAGTACAAACCTTTCATGGTTCAATGCTGGTATGATTGTACATCCAAAAACTTTTATCACCGGATAAATTAAATTATCACAAAAATATTCTTAATGCAAATCATCAACATCATCATCATCATCATCATCATCATCATCATCTGTTTACCCTCCAGGTTCGGTTTTTCCCTCGGACTTAGCGAGGGATCCCACCTCTACCGCCTCAAGGGCAGTGTCCTGGAGCTTCAGACTCTTGGTCGGGGGATACAACTGGGGAGTATGACCAGTACCTCGCCCAGGCGGCCTCACCTGCTATGCTGAACAGGGGCCTTGTGGAAGGGATAGGTAAGGAAAAGGGAAGGAAGCGGCCGTGGCCTTAAGTTAGGTACCATCCCGGCATTCGCCTGGAGGAGAAGTGGAAAACCACGGAAAACCACTTCCAGGATGGCTGAGGTGGGAATCGAACCCACCTCTACTCAGTTGACCTCCCGAGGCTGAGTGGACCCCGTTCCAGCCCTCGTACCACTTTTCAAATTTCGTGGCAGAGCCGGGAATCGAACCCGGGCCTCCTGGGGTGGCAGCTAATCACGCTAACCACTACACCACAGAGGCGGACCTTAATGCAAATCGAAGAATAAAATTTCACACTACACCAGCTGATCGGTATTACTACTACAAACAGTTTCAAGGCCGTCCCGCTAGGCGTGCTGGCAATCAGTGTCTTGCGATATCTCGCAAAGTGGCACGTGTTCTCTATAGTGTATTTGCTTACATTTGGGATTAAGAACTCATACTCTACAGCTCTTCGGTTTCTTTAGCGCATTATTATCTGACCCACCCTGTAGGTAGAAATCCAGTGATCTGAGCAGTAAGCTACCACTGCAATGACTGTTCTGATAATGGGAGCATCCCAGATTAGAACTCCGGTAATCATGCTGTGACTGTGCCGCTCTGATTCACCTTTCATAGTGGATTATTGCTTGGTCAATCGAACCGCTTCCCCTCGTCCTCTCCGCTAACCTCTAATCATAAAGGGAGTACTATTTTATGATCGCCAGAGGTGAAAAAGTCTATATTCCATTGGACCGATAGCACTCGTACTTGATGTTGTAGAAAGCGCTCTCTCACTGTGTACTGCCTGATCAGGGCTGTTCTAATTAGTGCAGCTGCTGAGGTTAAATTGTTAATTGGAACAGCGCAGGGCAGTCTCAGGTGACGGCAGTGATATATGCTATCCATGTGTAATTGCGAAAACAGAGTTTGGACCAATTATATGTAAACTATAATATGTACATAAATACTTTCAGAGTCTATATTTGTTTTTAATTAATTGGTTGAGCATTGAGAACCCTTTTATTATAAATGATGAAGAGCATAATTTTCCTGACTTTTCACTTAATAACATGATCATATTGTTTATTGACTGCTCTACTTCAGCAATTGTACGGAAATAATAATCATACTGTTATTTTCTGAAAGTATATGCCACGTAGGGGCTGCCTGGCCGAGGCGGTAAAGGCGTGCTCGGCTCGCCCGGAAGGACGTGGGTTCGTTTCCCCGTCAGGAAGCCGTAAAATTTAAGAAACGAGATTTCCACTTCCGGAGATGCATATGGCTCTGAGGTTCACTCAGCCTACACCAAAAATGAGTACCAGGTTAATTCCTGGGGGCAAAGGCGGCCGGGCGTAGAGCTAACCACTCTGCCCCATCACGTGCCGCGGTTAACAATGGTGGAAGCCTTTACCTTCCACTCCTCCAAGAGCCTTCATGGCCTGTACGGAGGTGACTTTGTCTTTGTTTTTATATGCCACGTATCCATCCAGCACTCGTTTCTTCTACCACACCCACACCAAATCCTAGTTTGAAGTTCAAGTATAGAATTTCCGTCAGTTAACACTTTGAGTTCTTCTTTAAATCAATAACTGTTCTAATTTTCTTATTTATATTTGTATCTGAATACCATACAGTATTTGCAAAAAGGATATTTTTTAGTTACGTATAAACAAGCAATTTAATCATTAGGGTCTCGTATAAGAGTTTGCTAAACCATTATTCAAACCCCCATGGCACTACAGCCCTTGAAGGGCCTTGGCCTACCAAGCGACCTCTGCCAAGCCCGAAGGCCTGCAGATTACGAGGTGTTGTGTGGTCAGCACGACGAATCCTCTCGGCCGTTATTCTTCGCTTTCTAGACCGGGGCCACCATCTCACCGTCAGATAGCTCCTCAATTCTATTCAGGTAGGCTAAGTGGACCTCGAACCAGCACTCAGGTCCAGGTAAAAGTCCCTGATCTGGCCGGGAATCGAACCCGGGGCCTCCGGGCGAGAGACAGGCACGCTACCCCTACACCACGGGAAACCATTATTAGGGGTTATTATTTTATTATATATTAAGTGACTGACTGGCCTACGCTGACGACTTGGTCTTAATTACAGAATGTACCAAAAACCTGAAAATAGGTGGAATGATTATGGTATGAAAATAAGCCTTTCCAAGACTAAATTGATGTCAGTAAGCAAGAAATCCAAGAGAATTGAATATTAGATTGGGGATAAAAACTGGAACATGTAGATAATTTCAAGTATTTAAGATGTGTGTTCTCCCAGGATGGTAATACAGTAAGTGAGATTGAATCAAGGTGCAGTAAAGCTAATGCAATGAGCTCGCAGTTGCGTCAACAGTATTCTGTAAGAAGGAAGTCAGTTCTTATACATCGGTCTGTTTTCAGACCAACTTTGCTTTACGGGAGTGAAAGCTGGGTGGACTCAGTATATCTTATTCGTAAATTAGAAGTAACAGACATGAAAGTAGCGAGAACGATTGCTGGCACAGGCAGTTGGGAACAGTGGCAGGAGGGTACTCGGAATGAGGAGATATGGGCTAATTTAGGAATGAACTCAATGGATGAAGCTGTACCCATAAACCGGCTTCAGAGTCATGTGAGGCGAATGAAGGAGAATAATGGACTCTGTTATAGAGAGAAGTAGAGGGAGCCCAAAAAGACGATGGTTAGATGCAGTTTCTAACAATTTGAAGATGAGGTATAGAACCAAACCAGGCCACAGAACTGGAGTAGACTCCCTCTAGTTCGTCTTCGGTTAGTTCGGTCGTCGGAAAGTCCGGCCGGCAGCTGTCCTTGAGTCACGCTTACTTTACCTAGAAATTTTGCAAGCTGTTATTCGGAAGCGCAAAGAAGCAGAAGAAATTGATGATGAACACGAACAAAATGGAGAGGGAGAAACGAGGCACGCGGATGGAAGTGCAGCTAACGACTAATATCGAGCAGCAGTTGATATAATATTTATAAAGAAGTGTGATTTTGTTTAAAAAATTCCAAAAAACCAGAAAAATAACTGATTTCTTTAAAAAATTTTGATTCTGCCGAGTTTATGACACGAAGAATATGTTTTTTTTTTGCAAGTTGCTTTACGTCGCACCGGCACAGATAGGTCTTATGGCGACGATGGGATAGGAAGGGGCTAGGAGTGGGAAGGAAGCGTCCGTGGCCATGATTAAGGTACATCCCCAGCATTTGCCTGGTGTGAAAATGGGAAACCACGTAAAACCATCTTCAGGGCTGCCGACAGTGGGATTCGAACCAACTATCTCCCGATTACTAGATACTGGTCGCATTTAAGCGACTGCGGCTATCGAGCTCGGTCGAAGAATATTTACAAAAATGAAATCTTTCTTTTGCAATGACTACTTAAATTTAAAAAGACAGAGGATGGTCAAGTGCTATATATGGTCAGCCTTGCTATATGGTGTGGAAACATGGACTCTCAGGAACATATCAGTGAAACTCTTGGAAGCCTTTGAAATGTGGATCCACCGTAGGATGCTCAGGATTTCGTGGGTTGCACGACTAACGAACCAAAAAGTACTTAGAAGGGCAAGAGCAAGTCGGGAACTCGTTCAAACATTAAAACACCGGAAGATCTCTTACCTTGGCCACATCCTTAGAAATGACCGTTATCTCATCTTACAGCGGATTGTACAAGGCAAAATACAGGGTCGAAGAGGTGTCGGGAGGAGGCGAACATCATGGCATGGAAACATCAAAGATTGGACTGGAATTCACAGTGTTGAAAGACTTTTCCACCTAGCAAGAGATCGTACTGCATTCGCCACAGTGATCGCCAACGTCATGGGGCCAGATATGGCACTGTGAAGAAGAAAAAGAATAAGAAGTATACTGTAGTGTGATTTCCTTTTGTTTACGACAGTTTGTGATGTTTATGCGAAGTGTTTGTGTACCTTAACGAATTAAATTCGGAATTTTTGTAATATGTTTTGTTGCATTTAATTTTCCACCTCGAGTATCTATGTCTTATCGGGAGTGAGACATCATAAAGACAACATAACTCATTTCGTGCGAGTACATTTGGTAAAGACACAGTATTACTACTTGCCTTATAATTGGTTCTTTATTTACAGTGGGGGACATAAATATTTATACCATGGCTCAGTCCGGTGGTATTTGAAGGTGCTCAAATACGTCAGCCTCGTGTCGGTAGATTTATCGGCACGTTAGATTTCCCGCGGGACAAAATTTCGGCACCTCGGCGTCTCCGAAAACCGGAAAAGAGTAGTTAGTGGGACGTAAAGCAAATGACATTATTAAATATTCATACACCGAGCTCGATAGCTGCAGTCGCTTAAGTACGGCCAGTATCCAGTATTCGGGAGATAGTAGGTTCGAACCCCACTGTCGGCAGACCTGAAGATGGTTTTCTGTGGTTTCCCATTTTCACACCAAGCTAATGCTGGGGTTGTACCTTAATTAAGACCACGGCCACTTCCTTCCCACTCCTAGCCCTTCCCTGTCCCATTGTCGCAATAAGACCTATCTGTGTCGGTGCGACGTAAAGCAACTAGCAAAAATAAAAATATATATCATACAGCCTGATATCGACACGAAATTACAACTTGTCTTTTGTACACAGTTCACATCACTAAAGCATAAACGCAGATGCTTCAATACTAAACATCGTAAATGACACAACTTGAATGAACGAAACAAGTTAGTAAATAATAACGAAGTTCGTCGCTAGTCTGGATTAACCCAGTGACATAAGTAGGCCTATTCATACGCCTGGTTTGTCCTACAACTCTACAGGCATTGGATACGCCCCCCTCCCTATTCAATGACCAGAAGACGTTGATAAGTCGTTGATGAGCAGTGCACAGCACCGGTACAGGACACAAGGTGGGATTGTTATCCAAATGGAGCGCAAGACCAAGGAAACTACGGTTGCTGAGAGAGAGATCATGGAACGACTTCATAATAAAATAAATCAAATTCCGAAATCGTAAATGTAGTATTTAGAAGCCATGATACTGTCCAAAGTGTCATACAACGATTTTAAACAAATATACCCTTTGTAATTAGCAAAAGATCAGGCCGACTATACAAAATGACGACTCGAGAAAGGAGGATGGTAGTGAAATCAGTTACGAAGAATCCGAAGATAAGTGCGACGGAAATTAAAGCCCATGTGGAAGAATATTATGGTAAATAAGTCACAAGTAGAACCATCAGAAGAATCCTTCATCGTGCGGAGTCCCCAGGAATAAACCCTACGTTAGCAAGAAATTTTTTGCTAGGGTCTTTACGTCGCACCGACACAGATAGGTCTTATGGCGACGATGGGAGAGGGAAGGCCTAAGAGTTGGAAAGAAGCGGCCGTGGCTTTAATTAAGGTGGTGTGAAAATGGGAAACCACGAAAAACCATCTTCAGAGCTGCCGACAGTGGAATGCGAACCCACTATCTCCCGGATGCAAGCTCACTGCCGAGCGCCTCTACGCGCACGGCTAACTCGCCCGATGTTAGTAAGAAAAGCCAAGTATCCAGATTGTAGTTTGCCAATGAGTACGTAGGAAAAAGATAATGGATTTTGGGACCCAGTTTTATTTAGTGACGAAAGTAGATTTAATATGTTTCAGTGACCGCAAAAATCTGCGACACACGTTCATTTACTGTATATCCATTAGATTGAAGTTTAGATCTGAAAGGGAAACTAAACACCTTCCTATGGTTACAGCCACTGGAGTTAAATACTTCTCTCAGGTGACATCAGTACTCTCCGAAGTTGCTTCATTCATTGGCAGTAACCTCGCAGCATGAATGTGTAATCTCCGGTTAAATAACACGGCATGAGAAATTGACGTCGGAGATAGTATGTCATGGGGAGGATCTAATTTAACCTGGCATTTGGCTAATGTGTACCAGTAGTCATATATCATGTATTAGGAAGTGTTGGAATGCAGGGAAATTATTGATTATATGGACAATTACCAACAGCAAATGTTTATTGCGTGTGTTGGGGATCAGAGTCCACTGCTCGCTGTATTCACAGTGTGATAAAGAATTTAAAAGGTAAGAGCAATGATGGATATGCAAGTCAGTCATGGAGCGATTCTCACCTAATACACAGGAATGAATCAAAGAATCCTCTTTCACAATCAGACAGTTGACCAAATCTATTGGGATTGTAAGTTATTCAACTCCGAGAGAGATGAACTTTGTAGAAGTGTTACAAGCTCAGAGGGCACTGGCCGGTGGAGAAATACGAACTCGTTGACAAACACCTAAAGGAATTTTCTAAATTTGTAAACAAAACAGATTTTGACATCTTACAACGAGCAAGCAATTAATACTGGCAAAATACATAGTAATTAATTGTACATTTGATATTAGTTATTACTAGAGCCCGGATTTCATTATCATCTATAAATGCTAGATTGTTTCGTGTTGGTTTCTTTATTCGTTTAAAAAAAGGCTGATTATTAATCTATATTTGCCAATGTTGTTCTTTTACATAACAAATGAGAGTAAAAGCTTGTTTATTTGGAAATAGTGAAGGCCCATTTATTTATTTCTTACTAAGCGAAACATTACGAAATGTTCGGAGCTAAAAGGTATGATGTCACTTTTTGCAACTTTTCATGAGAAGCAAAAAGGTTATAGTTTCAAAATCATGGCCAGTACGCGTAAGACACGTATGCAGTGTTATTGAGTATTAGTAGTTGCTATATATCTGACAGTATGCAGTTATGTATCATATCACAATTATTTTTAAATAGATGATTTATAAAAATGACATAATTCCTTTCAGCTCCGAACTCCAATTTTCGTAAGTAAAATAAACTAAAATTAAACCAATTAATCGATTTTAAGGTAATTTTTTTTAGTTTTTGGATTCAAAACAATTTTGGAACTGAAATTTCTCCCTAGCCTAATAGTAGAATAATGTTACTGAAGGGTGCACATTTTTTCAGATCTACATATTGTGCCTACCATCATTACTTCAAAAGTTAAGGCTTCTTATGATACTTAACAATAACAATTAGTAATGATTTACTAAATGAAGGAAGTACTACTAAAATGGATTACAAGAACAAACAATAAAACATTCAAAACATGGCTGTCTGATAGGTAACGCAAGAGTACTCGGCCCTTTTTAGATATCTTGATTTTCAGCACACTGTAATTAGCCATTTTAAAGGTTCATCATAAAAATTCAGTGCCCGTGGTTCAACGTATTTAACTAGTTTCTTAGTGTCCTGTACTGTCACTTTTCTTCTGTAGGCTTTGTCTTGCGGCATTGCAGGAAAGGCTGTTAATTGAGGTTTCCCTCGAAGGAATGTATGTTTCACAGGATAATGTATGAAAATTGAAGCTTCTACTACTCCTGGTTTTGTCAATGAAATATCTGAACTGTTTAAAAGATGCAGGGGAGATCCTGAAAGTCCTCAGAAGAAGAACAAAGGAAGCATAGTCCTAGTTTTCGTTACAGTGTAAATGTGCGGGTCTCAGAGAAGAAAGTCGTGAGCAGCGCTGGAAACATTAGTGTTGCCACACTAAAAAATAGATGAATGGTAAGTTGTCAATGATATAATGCTATTCTCCACCGCATGAAAAGTTATAAACAAGAATTTCTAGTACAAGGAGACATAATTCTTTTCTCCGCCCTTCAATGCGCCCCATTCTTAAATCTCGAACTAAGAAAAACAAAAGGCATATTTTGACATATACTCAACTGTCGATTTACCGTAATCGGATCAACCGCGTTGCGGCTTAACCGCGGTGTCAAAAACACTGAAAATGCACGAGCGTTAGGAGTTACAGTAATACAGAATTACAAATGGTCGGGACAATATTGCCGAGTCGTAGTCAAAGCAGGGACAAGTAGTTCTGAATATTTTTCTTTGCCTTATTAGTATCAACGTAAAGTGCTGTTTATTTTTCAATTTATTAATTGTGCTAAGTGCTACTTTTACTGTGACGTGCTGGGTAAGTTAATAAAAAACAATACAGTAGTATAATTTATTATCATTTTAACTATACTTTCAGTGTACCTATTCTATTTTTAATATTTTTGCGGGTTAACCACGATTTTACTTATCCGTTAAGCCTTAACCCTACATTATCCCGGTTAATCGAGAGTTGAGTGTAATGCCTATTTGCTCCGACCGATTCGTATGTAATTTATGTATGAATAATTTAATTTCAGTTGTTAAACATGTATCTTCTTATACAAGTTCCCCTTTCCCCATCTCTCTACGTGCTGGCCTTTGGTCACAAGGGTCCCGTGTTCGATTCCCAGCAGGGTCGGGAATTTTAACCTTCACTGGTTAATTTCACAGGGTGTATGTGTCGTCTTCAGCATCATTTCATCCTCATCACGAAGCGCAGGTCGCCTACGGGAGTCAAATCAGAAAGACCTGCACCTGCCGGGCCGAACATATCCTCGGACACTCCTGGCACTAAAAGCCATACGCCACTTCATTAACGTCCGACTCGTTGGCTGAATGGTCAGCGTACTGGCCTTCGGTTCAGAGGGTCCCGGGTTCGATTCCCGGCCGGGTCGGGGATTTTAACCTTACTTGGTTAATTCCAATGGCTCGGGGGCTGGGTGTTTGTGATGTCCCCAACATCCCTGCAACTCACACACCACACGTAACACTATCCTCCACCACAATAACACGCAGTTACCTATACATGGCAGATGCCGCCCACCCTCATCGGAGGGTCTGCCTTACAAGGGCTGCAATCGGCTAGTAATAGCCACACGAAATTATTAACTTCATTAACGATAATATAACAAGAAAAATTTCTACTAGCCTTGTTCAACCCTTCTAAGAAAAACAGAAGAGGTCCGACACATCGAAGAATGAAGGTATCGGGAAAAGGAAGGGAAGGGTCACGAAGGGCTTGCAAATGAAAGCCTCCCACAGACTTCGCAAACCTAATACCGTCGGTTTCAGAACGGAACAAGAGTTGACCAAGGTAGGTCGGAGAGGAAAGCTGAAAGGGAGGAGCCTGACACAAATAAGATGAAGCAATGTGAGGCTCGGCTAGGAGAACCGTGGTCGCCAATCCACGCACCCAAATCACTATTGTGTGTTTCCGTGGTAGTTGGTAGTGTGGTCTGAATATGAAGAGAAAAGTGTTGTAAACATAAACGCCCAGTCTCCGAGCCAGAAGAATTAAGCAAAAGCGATTAAAATCCCTGACACCGGGTGAGTTGACCGTGCGCTTAGGGGCGCACAGCTGTGAGCATGCATCCGGGAGCTAGTGGATTCGAGCCGCACTGTCGGCAGCCCTGAAGATGGATTTCCGTGTTTTCCCATTTTCACACCAGGCAAATATTTTGGCTGTACATTAATTAAAGTAAACAAGGGAACAAGTCTTGAGCAAGGTAGGTCGGATAGGAAAGGTGAAAATGAGGAGCCTGTCATAAGTAAGTAGAAGCAATGTGGGGCCACGGCCGCTTCCTTCTCATTCCTAGGCTTTTCCTATCCCATCGTCGCCGTAAGACCTATCTGTATCGGTGCGACGTAAAGCCAATTCTAAAAAAAAAAAGAATCCTTGACTCGGCCGGGAATCGAACTCCGGGTCCTCTGAACTAAAGGCCTCAACGCTGACCATTCAGCCAGAATGAATGAATGAATATATCTCTCCACAAAGTGTTGACTATAGGAAGGGCAGCTGGCCTCAAAACTGGGTGCCAAGTCTACATGTGTAACACTTATTACACTCGCGACTCCATGAAGCCGTGAGAAAAACGGCAGAAAAGAAATAATAATTTCTTTCAATACATGTATTTCATAAATGTTTCATTTATTATTCTTTCCATTTGGGCGTGCTTAGGACCAGGGGGCTTCTTTTGACCCTTTACATGGGTCTTCAGTTTCATTTTGGCCCAGAATGTTTTTATTTCCTTTCTGTGTGCCAGCTTCCTCTTCTCTGTCCATTTAGGTCTGGTGGTCCCTGTGTTCTTGCTGGTGAGGGACAGCGTGCACAGTGAACCATCAGAATTGGGATCGAACCTGTATGGTGTTTACTGGAATTTCTTATTGATCTAGGTCCGATTTGGGCCGGCCCCGCGGTGTGCGGGTAGCGTGCCTGCCTCTTATCCGAGGGCCCCGCGTTCTATTCCCGGCCAGGTCAGGGATTTTTACCTTGTCTGAGGGATGGTTTGAGGCCCACTCAGCCTTCGTGATTAAAATTGAGGAGCTATCTGACGGTGACATAGCGGCCCCGGTCTAGCCAAGAATAACGGCCGAGAGGATCCTTCGTGCTGACCACACGACACCTGGTAATCTGTAGGCCTTTGGGCTGAGCAGCGGTCCGTTGGTAGGCCAAGGCCTTTCAAGGGCTGTAGTGCCATGGGGTTTGGGAGGGTTGGGTTAGATTGAATGGAGTTAAGGAACATTCATGTCTGACCCCTTCTTCAATGTGACCTCTTTCTTCTTTATTTCCACAGCAAATTACTCTTTCTTGTTTATAGATGAGAAAATGAAAATGGCGTATGGCTTTTAGTGCCGGGAGTGTCCGAGGACAAGTTCGGTTCGCCAGATGTAGGTCTTTTGATGTGACGCCAGTAGGTGACCTACGCGTCGTGATGAGGATGAAATGATGAAAAGACGACACATACACTCAGTCCCCGTGCCAGCCAAATTAACCAATGATGGTTACAATTTCCGACCCTGCCGGGAATCGAACCCGGGACCCCTGTGACCAAAGGTCAGCGCGCTAACCGTTTAGCCATGGAGCCGGACTTGTTTAGAGATGTTATATATGATTCATATTGAGGTTGTCTTTCCTATATTCAAACTGTAGTCTAGTTCTGGGTGGTAGTTTCATTTTTTTAAATCTCTTGGAACTAGTTTTTGACTTCTCTGTAGAATATTGTTAAGAAGGAAGCCATACTTTCCAATGTCGACTTAGTGAAATGTAAACTAAAACTTTTCAGTCTGTCAATCATACAACAAAAATTCTATATAAGTTATTACTCTATAAACATACCTGTAAAAACACTATTATACACAGAATGGCGCGTTTCGTTCTACAAGAACGTCCTAAGATTTGTTAGAATTTGATTTGATTTGATATAATTTGAGGTTGTTCTTGTAGAGCGAAGCATGTCATTCTTTGTATAATAGAGCGTATTTTTACAGGTATGTTTATAGCGTTATAATTTATACAGAAATTTTTGTGTGTTTGACAGACTGAAACGTTTTTACTTAGTTTACATTCTTTGTAGAATCACAGTACTATCTAATATCTGGTTATAAACTAAATAGACTAAATCGAAATAAATAAACAAATTACTGTAAATAAAATACCGACGTAATTAGCACTTGATATTTTCTCTACACTCAAAACCACAATGGAGATATTAGAAATTTAAAGAGCGCATCTCTCAAATTTTAAACACGGACGAAAACTGAGCTCCTCATTTCGTAGAGAATACTGGATGGAAAGCGTGCCGACAGCTCAAAAGAGACAAACATACAATGTCCACTGGTTAAGCCTGGGCTAAAAGGATAACAAATGCTTGAGCCGCAAATCATGGAAATATATGCATCTGCTTGAGCCATCTGAAGGCTTTCCTATATAACAGAGAGGGAACTTTATCTTTTTTAAATGGCTTGTGCAGCTTACATATTTTATTCACAAACACAGATGTATGTGTATATATACAGTATTCTGTATTCATATTATGTAATGGAGGAAACCGTTTTGCGGGGAATTTTTTCGCCATGGAATTTCATATTGTGTGGGTGGTTGTAAGAGGAGATCTCATGAATTTTCATGATACACAAATGAAGTAATCTACAATTATACGAACTGCAAATGTATGCGATGTGACATTCAGAGAGCATCACGTTGCCTGGAGGGACTACTCTCTATCCCAGAGTTGTTGGGCACGTCGTGTCCCCATAGACATTCGTGTTTACACCAAATACATAACTAAAATATTTCTTTGATGTGGACAGTTAACATGTCATGAGGAAGACGAGTGCATTTCAAACATGGCACTGCCATTGTGTGTAGTGACTGGTATAGTTCAATAGTTCTGAATGGTGCTTGTTCCATATCTGGTTCTGACACCATTTTCAGACTGGTCTGAGGGTTTGGAAAGAGTTGCGATTCAGTACAAATGATGAAGAGGTTATAATCCTTTCATCCATCTTAGATATAAAAATAATAATAATAATAATAATAATAATAATAATAATAATCATCATCAAAATCATAATCATAATAATAATAATCATCATCATCATCATCATCTGTTTACCCTCCAGGGTCGGCTTTTCCCTCGGACACAGCGAGGGATCCCACCTCTACCGCCTCAAGAGCAGTGTCCTGGAGCTTCAGACTCTTGGTCGGGGATACAACTGGGGATAATGACCAGTACCTCGCCCAGGCGGCCTCACCTGCTATGCTGAACAGGGGCCTTGAGGAGGGATACGAAGATTGGAAGGGATAGGCAAGGAAGAGGGAAGGAAGCGGCCGAGGCCTTATGTTAGGTACCATCCCGGCATTCGCTGGAGGAGAAGTGGGAAACCACGGAAAACCACTTCCAGGATGGCTGAGGTGGGAATCGAGCCCACCTCTACTCAGTTGACCTCCCGAGGCTGAGTGGACCCCGTTCCAGCCCTCATACCACTTTTCAAATTTCGTGGCAGAGCCGGGAATCGAACCCGGGCCTCCGGGGGTGGCAGCTAATCACGCTAACCACTACACCACAGAGGCGGCCAATAATAATAATAATAATAATAATAATAATAATAATAATAATAATAATAATAATAATAATAATAATAATAATAATAGAAATAAACAGCAGTCATACCAGGGGATGGATTATCTCCCTTACTGTTTACTTTAGTTCCGGAAAAAAGGTGATTAGGATATGGCAAAGTCCGCCTCTGTGGTGTAGTGGTTAGCGTGATTAGCTGCAACCCCCGGAGGTCCGGGTTCGATTCCCGGCTCTGCCACGAAATTTGAAAAGTGGTACGAGGGCTGGAACGGGGTCCACTCAGCCTCGGGAGGTCAACTGAGTAGAGGTGGGTCCGATTCTCACCTCAGCCATCCTCGAAGTGGTTTTCCGTGGTTTCCCACTTCTCCTCCAGGCGAATGCCGGGATGGTACCTAACTTAAGGCCACGGCCGCTTCCTTACCTCTTCCTTGCCTATCCCATCCGATCTTCCCATCCCTCCACAAGGCCCCTGTTCAGCATAGCAAGTGCGGCCGCCTGGGCGAGGTACTGGTCATTCTCCCCAGTTGTATCCCACGACCAAGAGTCTGCAGCTCCAGGACACTGCCCTTGAGGCGGTAGAGGTGGGATCCCTCGCTGAGTCCGAGGGAAAAGCCGAACCTGGAGGGTAAACAGATGACGATGATGATGAAGATGACGATGATGATGAAGATGATACGGCAAAATGAAACTATAGGTTTAATATTGGTAGATGTATCCAAAACAAAATTCACATTGGTTGCCTATCAATTGCTGATGCCATCGCTATCCTATCCAACAGCAGACAGGAAGCAATCCAGTCTGTAGAAAATCTCCATGAAGTAGCAGCCAAAACAGGACTAACATTTCTTATGAAAAGACAAAGTATATGGAAGGGACTCGATAAGGTTTCAACAATCAACCGTTAATCACCAAATATGAAAATATCGCTCAAGTAGACAAATTTAAGTATCTAGGTGAAATTATTGAACCAGCAGGGTTAAATTAGCAAACTAACAAATAATAACAAAACTTCAAAGAGCATAAAACATTACTTGGAACAGATATAATAACTTCATATGTTAAAAAAGGCAAAAAATTACCACATTATAACACAGTAGTTACAATAGAAACACTTTTTGTTTCAGAAACTATTATGCTAGTTGCTTTAAGTCGCACCGACACAGATAGGTCTTACGGCGACGATGGGACAGGGAAGGGCTAGGAGTGGGAAGGAAGCGACCGTGGCCTTAATTAAGGTACAGCCCCAGCATTTGCCCGGTGTGAAAATGGGAAACAACGGAAAACCATTTTCAGGGCTGCCGACAGTGGGGTTCGAACCTACTATCTCCCGAATACTGGATACTGGGCGCACTTAAGCGACTGCAGCTATCGAGCTCGGTGAAACTATTATGATTTGTGGCAAATCTCGAATAAAGGTTATCGAAAAACACGAAGAAAAATCCTCAGAAAAATCTTAGGACCAAAATGCGAAAATGGAATTTGGATGAAAAAGAAATCACATGAAATTCTTCAAGTTACTCAAAAATATCACAAGAACAATCAGGAAACGGAGATTACAATTTTATACTCACTTGTATATAATGGATAACAACAGCATCACAAAGAAAATTTAAACCTGAGCCTTATCAATGAAAAATTACAATAATTGGCTAAAAGAAACCAGTGAAGACCTAAATGAAATTGGCATTAATGAAGAAACCGTTCAAGATAGAATAAAATTCAAAACCTCAATTCACGAACACAAATTTTGTGTCAAGCGCACCCGACTAAATACAGGATGGACTTAACAATGTAAAAAGAAACACAGTGAGAGGGTGAAGAGAAGAAGATAAACAAAAAAGTGCTAATAAGTTTCAAACGCGGTGCTTAATTGGGCATGACGAATAAATAATAATAATAATAATAATAATAAAACCTGCGATGCAAAAACCCGTTAAGACACTTGGCTTGCCTAGACGACTGCTTTTCAACCAGATGGCCTGCATAAATTGGAGTGTCACGTCATCAGTATGATGACATCCTCAGATGTATAGCTTGGCGTAAGCGACCGATTCCGCTGCCTCTCATATCAACGATTCCTCAATTGATCTCAATTGTCGTGGCAAACCAGACACATAAAAGTCTTAACCCTTAACTTCGTACGTTAACAATTTATGTGTAGTTACTGACGTGAGGTCCCACGGACTACAACTGGAAATATGGGTTAGAAAATACCTTAAGTATTAATTTTGATGTATTAGCCGTGCATTCTAATAAATAACTTATTAGTGAATTATGATACATAAAACATAAGCAGTTAACAGGAATATTAAAGCACCAAAACTAATATTACTCATAAGGTTGCAGTTTCTATGGTACAAAACAAGAGACTTCGGAAAAGTCTGAGTAATTGCAGTCTGTAACACACATACATCTGCATCCTAAACGTAGTGTTCACAGTAAGGATTACATTAAAAAGTGCTTAAAATAATTATCACACGCAACAGAAAAAATGTGCAACCCTTCTTTCACCTTATAAATCAAACTCCTCCTCTGAGACTTTTGTAACGAAGAGTCCCGTTGTTTAGAAAACCATGGTCCATCAGTCTCATTTCTGACGGTACAGATAATCATACACTAGCAAGATACCCGTGCTTCGCTACGGTATTATACTGAAATATATAACTCAGTGCTTAACATTATATATATAATCCGCCAAAATTAGCGATCTGACGGCAAAGTTCCTCCCATTTTTCAATCTTTCTTTCCATCAATCGATTTCGTACTTCCCGGCTAGCTCCAGGTATTCCACCCGGTCAGTTGAGTACCTAAATCTTTGCTACCTTTTCCTATAAGCATTTTAATATGGATCAAATCCTTGAGGAGTTCCGACTTGGTGTCGTCTTGGGTGCGTTGGTGGTACTGAACTCGCGGTCGGACTGCATTCGTAGTCATTACCCGGCCAGGACCCGTTTCCAGCGTGGTCCGCACATTTCGACGACGGTCCAGAACACTATTATTATTATTATTATTATTATTATTATTATTATTATTATTATTATTATTAGGGTGGGTGATATTAGTTGAATTTTTTTCTGGACCCCGTAGCAAGATGCAAGACCGCTACTTGGCAGTAAATTACATCTGCCGTCATTGTCATTGCTGACTACGTGACCATCACCATTGTCACGCGTAGGCAAGTGCGTGAGATTTCTGGCGATACGTATGATATACTTCCGTGCATTATCGACCTTATTATAGAGGTGAACAATTGCACGGTCAATAGAATTCCTATCGTTTATTTCAAATGTGTTTAAATTTTTATTTATCTGCAAGGAGAATCTACTGTAATCTAACTTTAAGTTATCCAAAGGAAAAGATGGCTCTTGAAAACGAACCCAGGAAAGATTAAACTTTATCAGTATATGATCAGAATCAAGCATATTAAGAACAGTAAAATCAATTGGTCCAACACCTTTTTCACCCCACCGCCGTTAAAGACACCACGTACTCTTACACGATGAAAAAGTAGATTTTTTGGCATCACTTTAATAAGTATTTTCTGGGTTTTGTGCTAATGGTACAGCTATGATTCTTGTAACATATAAAAACAGTATATTTTGAGCTGTTTATGACCATGTAGTACTACTTTTCTTTTATAGGATGTGTGAAATGAATAAAAATTTGGACAGATACGTTTTTTGTATAAGTTACTTCAGGTACACATTTCTCAGTTGTTTTTTATTCAAATACTCTCAAATTTTGTTCACATACAGGGAATAGACGTTGGCAGATGAGTAATCACTTTGTTTCATTATTACTGGGATAGAATGCAAGAAAAAAATTCCGAACGCTTTCTTTTCAAATTTATTCAAAAACATGTATCAATTTTTCTCTTCCCAATCCAGGCCTACTATTTTTTGGAAATGAAAATAGGTTAACGTTCAAGTACTCCATTAGGCAAGTTAATGTACAAAAAATTAGCCCTCTATCTTAAATGGTTTCGTAGTTATTGGTACCTAAACATGAAAAATGAGTATTAATGGGAAACAGCTGGCAAAGTTAAAAGTATATTTTTCAGAGAGTTACCTGTATTTTAGAACATCCCAACTGCAAAATCATGATCTTTCTCCAGTTCTGATTCTTCCCTCTTCCTATTTATATTCCTATATCTCATCCTGGCCTCTTTGGTGATCTGTTCAGCATACTTTTCGGCATCTCGTGCTCTCCACCTTGTCAACAGTGATGACACTATTTTTCATGTTAGGTCCACATTTTATCCCCAAGTTCTTCAATACATTCATTCCAGCTGTTACAACTCCATTGAAACAGATTACTGAATCTAAAACACTCATCTTGAGAGTATCATGCCCAACGAGAACATTTTTTGGTGCTCATCCCCAAATACAATGGTTCAAACTTGCATTAGGATTCTGAGTGCCAAAATGTAAGCCGGGATTGCCAACCAAGGAATTCATGCATTTTTCAAGATGCTAAACAAGGGACCTTCTGTGTTATGTTTAATGATAACCAACAGTACACTGATGACATTTAAAGTAGGCGTGACGCTTGGGACGCTTATTTAGAAAACACGAATTTAAGGTACTTTTAGACGTCTAAACCCCAACAAACTATATATATTTGGATTCAGAAAAGAATGAAGAATTTTATGGCGCCATTATCAAAAAATCGATTTTTTCATCATGTAAGAGTACGTGGTGTCCGTTGATTCCTCCCAACCCCCCAAAAAGAAGGCGTGTTTCTTTATGTTTAAGGGAGATTCCAAATAGGGCCTACCAATGTTCACGTCTGTTACCTTCAGTTTTGAGACATAAGTATCCACATAAAAAGAATTCACTTTTTTTCCACTTCCTTTCACACTCCCCCTTTAAGCCAATACTTGTTTCTTTATTAGTAAAGGATCTTCTAAACACCAATGTTCATGTCTGTAACAACTTCAGTTTTTATTAGATGTGAGTATCCTCATATAATTAATTCAATTAATATTTCAATTCTTTCACCCCCCCCCCTTCATTGGATTTTCCTAAATCAAAGGAATACGTCTTTCTTTATGTTTAAAGCAGATTCCAAATACCAATTTTCTCGCCTGGAACATCTTTCGTTTTTGAGATAATAATATCTTCATACAAATATTTCAACTAATTTTTCAATTCCTCTCCCACTTTAAGTGGATTTCAGAAAACCAAAAATACGTATTTCTTTATTTTTGAAGGAAATTTCAAATACCAAATTACCCCCCCCCCCCTCCCCATGCAAGTGTTTTTCACGAAAACAACATATACATGTTTCTTTATTAATATAGATAAAAATACCATTTTTCACTTCTGCAACATATTAAGTTTTTGAGATATACTGTAGAAATGCTCATTTTAAAATTTCACCCTCTTTTTAAATCCTCTTAAGTGGAGTTATCGAAAACAAATCACCTATGTTTCTTTACATTTACAGAAGATTCCAAATACCAATTTTTACTTCTGTAACATTTTACGTTTCTGAGATATAGTGTAGATATAATCTTTCGGAAAATTCGCCCCATTTGTCACTCCTGTTTAACCTCCATTAATTGGATTTTCCAAAAACAAAAAAATACGTGTTTTTTTATATTTAAAGGAGATTACAATTACCACTTTTCAGGTCTGTAATATCTTCAGTTTGTGAGATATAAGTATCGTCGTTAAAGGCATTCAACCCCTTTTTCACCCCTCCTAGTGGGATTTTCCAAAAACAAAAACAAAAACAAATAAAATACGCGTTTCCTTATTTTTAAAGGAGATTCTAAATACCAAATTTTTACATCTGCAAACTTTTAAGGTTTTGAGATATAGATACACTCATTTTAAAAATTCACTCCCCTTTTTATTCCCTTAGCGACGGAATATCCAAAAATCCTCCCTTAGCGAGCACTTTTATTGTAATATACAGTAACTGTATCCTCAAAATATAATTTCTTTATGTGCAGTAGTTTTGGCTCAGCGATGATGAATGCGTCTGTTAGTCAGTCAGGACATGTTCTTTTATATATATAGATACGACATTTCAATTGAAATGTCTGTACTTCACAAATAAAAGAAAAATTAAACTCATGTCCTCGTCCCGAGGGGCTGCAGCTCCTTTTTGGCACACTCAGGGCAGCTTCATGTACCATTTTACCATATAGCAGCTCTCCTGCCATTTTTGAATCTTTACCAGTATTGGGAATTGAACCCGGTCCTCTGAGGATGACAGGAAATAGTGCTAACTATTACACTACTGAAATAATAATTTCACAAATGAGGAATATAAAGAATCGCACTTAGTTACATAACTACCGATGTGAGGTCCCAGGGCCCGTGCTGTTACAAGAATCACTTCCAGAAAACAATGACAGCTTTGGTCACAACAGGAACACAGAGAAGAGTGAAAATTAGGAAGAGAGACAGAGAAAGAGATTTTTAAGACCATTGATGCAAGTGAAAAGCGGAAAATTTGGGACTGAATGGTCCCAGGGGCCTTACGTCAATAGTTAAGGTTTAAAATTGTTCGTTGGTATATTAATACACAGTGTCTTGATGTAATGGGAAACTAAATTGAACGTGTCTCATGTAACAAAATGTGCATAAAAAACATGCCAAAATCTTCCTCCTATAGCGTGGATCAGTCTATTTTATATTTGATGATTTTACGATAGATGTACTTTCTATTTCATGTATTTTAATTTCGTGGTTCACTCCATAATTGGGTCATGCATTAGTTAGTATACGGATATTTTGATTCCCATTGTTCTCTTTAATAATCAAAATATAATAATGGTTTAGTACTTATGTAGCTGAAAATGTCCACTTTGTGGACGAAACGTGTACTATTAATTGCTATCAGGTGATGTCCTTTATCTGATTAAATAGAGTATTAAATTGGTGGATCCTTAACGATTGTGTATATTTTAGACTGATGAACCCGAGTGACTTAGGCCCATAGTCAGTCATGATTTGATTGGTAAAATAATATATGGTACATTTATTGGAATACAGAAGTGTAGTTGAAAATATTTCGTTTATGTAATGTCGAAATCAGAGCGAAGGAAGGACGACAGACTGGAGCCTGACGGATTAGCTCAACACGACAACTTTTAGACTTCACAGCAGGGAATATCATTAGTTGGCGAACAAGGAAATACAGAGTCCACAAATAAGTCTTGGTCAGAAAGAGAAGGGGGAGAGTCATACAAAGGAAACTCACCACATGAGTAATACCTTGGGATATTTTTGGCAGAACGGAAATTCAGTGAGCTCGTGGAAAATTACAGCGGCTGCGTGTACTTTCGCTGGCCTAAGTTCGAGCAGGTGGAGATTTAAATCACGTGACCGCTTGCCGGCCAATCGTAAAAATTTAATGGAAGGCTCAGGGATACCATCTTAAGGAATGATGGATGAGATATTTTCGTAACTACAAAATTAATCAGTAATAAATTATTATGAGTACACGGATGGATGTACTGAATTTATTAGAGGTCACGCATGGAAAAATAATCAATACTTATTGACAAATTAAATAAATTGAAGGCTGGATTTCTTGGAAACCAGACAGCTTGAATCTCATTGGCTGAAAGAAGACCACGTTGTAAGGGACGCTTACTAAGGCGCGAAATGTGAGGAGCTAAATCCACCCGTATCTCCTAAATCTGTGATCACCAGGAGTTTATATTTAATCCAGCAGATACGCTAGCGGAGTGGATTAATTTGATGTAAATTTTAACTTCCAATTCGGAGTGCGAGTACCGATATTAGAAATCCACCCCCTCCCTCAGGGGAATGACGTCAACGAATCCGCGGGAAAAAGGCTTCATCCATATATACGGGGCAAGGGATCCTCGCCAGCACACTTGTCTTAAATCTCTGGAGCTGAATTGACGGTCGCGGTACACTTGAATTGAATATCGGGAGCTGAACTGTTGGTCGCCGCTAACTTAGAATTCTACGGACGTACAGTCATTTAATGGCGCGAGCATCCGCCAGTTTTTGTAAAATGTGATCGCGCTCAAGCAACAGGAACTAGAAATAGTTAACGTAGGACAGTGTTTGTTATTTATGAATATCAGTGATGTAAAGTAATTACACTGCAAGAGAATAGTATAAATTATATCACCATAAGTACGTACATAACAGACCGTGTGACGAACAGTACTTTCAGGGAAGAGTAGCCTGTACTTTGCTATATCGAACCGATATTATGAACACGTCAAGAATGCCGTATGAATCGGGCGTATCGCGACGGGCGTAAAAGTTGACACCTCGTCGTACGTGTCCAGGTCCATTGTGCGGTAGGTGGACGAAGATTAAATAGTGTAAATATTAAATTCATGGGTCTAGGATAGTAATTTGTTGTATCCAATTTAAAGTATTCAGTGTTAACGTTATAAATGGTGAAGGTTTGTGGTAATCAAGATATGAGTGTAAAATGGTAATGTGCCAGGAAATCTTTTGTAAAACTACGCCATCAAGAATGGAGGAGTAAAACGCAGAGAGGGCCCGGATGGAGCCTCTCGTCTGCAAAGCTGTAATGGAATACCGATAACTAAGATGAGTACTAAACTGTAAATAATATTTGGGAAATGTTATCGTGATGGGAAAAATGGGAATAATTTGGTTATACTTGGTTACCTTCTGTAACAAGATGAGTCGCTTAACGACCCCATCCTAAATTTGTAGCACGGACAGTAGTAAATAATAATAATGTAAATAATCGGGTCTTTTATGTATTCAGTTTGTGGGAGATGTAAATTTGTATATATAGTGTAGTACGTTAAGTCATGCATGCATTCATATTTTCTTTGTAGTCAATAATTTTCTTTACATTTGATTTTGGTTATGCTAGTTAAATAAGACCCGATATGTGTTTTTATGTTTTGTCATTTTTAACGAGCTATGTAATGACATGGAAGGAAAATCCAGCTTCGCCATACCAGTTGTGTTTTGTTGTAATTAATATGGTCATATTTTCAAAGTGTTGTTAAAGTTGTGAGATGCGATTAATATAATAATTTCCAAGTAAATCATATCTGGAGTGATTAGTGCCAGGATAAATCGAGTTTGTGAAAGGGGTTATGCGTTAAACATATTAGGAGTGGACTACCGTGTAACAGGCGAAAATTATTTTTTTAAAATAATAATAATAATAAATAAATAAATAAATAACAGTAGCGGCTCAGGAAACAATCCCCAATAGACCTAAAGGGAACAAGCATCCGTGGTGGTCCAGCGAATGTGATAAAGCTATAGAAGCTAGGCGGCTAGCGTGGATCAAATGGAATGTACATAAGAACGAAGCTAATTTACAAGCCTTCATTGCACAGAGGAAAACTACGTCGAGCATCATAAGAGGGGCCAAGAGGAAGCACAACCAGGAACTGATTAAGCAAGCAGAGGAGGATTTTGTAAGGAACAACTCTAGAGATCTATACAAGGGCCTCAAGCAACAAACAACCCAATTCGCTTCCCCTGCTTTACATCTCCAGAGACCAGATGGATCGCTGTGTCTTAATGACAGCGATTGTACCAAGACCCTAGCTAACTACTTCAAAGGACTCTTAAATGCAGAAGAACCTATTGAACGTCTCCAAGTTACAGAACCAACTAACCCCAATACTGAGTTTATCCCTCCTCCAACGTATGAAGAAGTCAGAGATGTAATTAAATTACTCAAGAACAATAAAGCTTCTGGAGAAGACGGGATAGTAGCAGAAATGCTAAAACATGCCGGAGAACACACCTTCAGGAGCATACATAAAGTAATTCTGGACATATGGACTAGGGAGAGGCTCCCAGATGATTGGACGTCAGCCATTATCCATCCAATCCACAAGAAGGGAAGCAAAACAGATCCCAGTAACTACAGAGGAATATCACTCCTTGCTGTTACCTATAAGATATTTTCCAAGATTCTGGAACGCCATGTCACAAGACAGTTGGATAAAGAGTTAGGAGAATATCAAGCAGGGTTCAGAGCATCGAGGTCCTGTACCGAGCAGATACAAAATCTGAAGACCATCCTTCAATACAGCAAATCAAGAGCTCGACAATGGGTAGCTATATTTGTCGACTTCCAGAAAGCATACGACTCAGTAGATAGAATTACTCTTTACAATACATTAAGAGAACTAGGACTTAACGACAAGATCAACAGGCTGGTGCAAGCAACCTTGCACAATACCACAGCCAGAGTAAAGTTTAGAGGACAACTCTCGGAGAGTTTCGCCATTAAAACAGGGGTGAGACAAGGAGATGGCATCTCATGTATATTATTTAACTGCGTTCTGGAAAAGATAATTAGAGAGTGGATGAGATTCCTTCCAGAGAACACTGGATTACGGATGGGGATTAAAGCAGACAACCTGAGGATACCATGCCTAGCCTTTGCAGACGATCTGACTTTATTGGCAAATGACATACAGGAGGCTACTACTCAGCTCCAAACACTGCACTCAATAGCGGCTAAAACGGGTCTTTTGATCAACATAGGAAAGACCGAGTTTGTTACTAACATCAAAGATGCCCCTGGAAAGATGAGAGTCAGTGATAATATCTACATCAAGAGAGTCAAAAGTGTAAAGTACCTTGGGGAATGGTTCTCAGAGGACCTCAGCGAAACAATGGCTCTTGAACACAGGAGACTCAAACTAGATAAGGCTTACCATGCCTGTAGAAAGCTGTATGCTTCAAAAAATCTGTCGATGAATGTCAAACTAAGACACTACAATGCAGTAATCAGACCGTCAGTCCTCTATGCAGCAGAGTGTCTATATTTAACTAAGAAGACCCCACTAAGAGCCCTCGAGGTACAAGAAAGAAAGTTCCTGAGACGGATAGTGGGACCAAGAATTTTACCAGATGGAAGCCGATGGTATCAGCCAAATCGTGAGCTATATAAACACCAAGAAAATCTCATAGATGCCATCAGAAGAAGGCGACTGGCTTTTTACGGACACCTATCCAGAATGGACTCAAATAGATTATCTCATAGGATCTTCAAGGCTGCTAACAAGGGCAAAGCTACTGGGTTCGTGTGGATGAAGCAAGTGGAGAAGGACCTTTCGGAACTCCACATAAATCAAAACGACATAGCTGATCGGAGTAACTATCATACAACTCTTAAAACTAAATCCTTTGTAACATCCCTCACAGAAGTTACCCACAGACCAAAAGACGAGACCAGGAAATGGTCTGAGGAACGTAAGATTGAATTTAGCCGGAAAATGAAGGACTACTGGGCCATCAGGAAAGCTCGAGGTACCAACAAGAAAACAGCTGCCAAACCAGCCGCTAAGAACACCAATTGTGGCAAACAACGACGATGACTTCAAGAAACAGCTAAAACACAAGCACCGTGGTCCATAGATGGCCCTAACGAATTAAAAAAAATATAACTACTTTTTTTCAAGAATGTATTTTTTTAAAATATAATTTGGATATAATAATAATTCATGTGATATTGGAATATTTAGTGAGCGGTGCGTAATAATAAATTCATGTGATCAAGTGTTGAGTTTATTGGGAATCATTTAATGACGGGATGTCGTTTTTAATTCGGAATTAAAGTGTGAGATAATTTAATTTGATCAATTAATAATATTGAAATGTAGATCGGTGCTAATAATCCGTACATGTTAATGAACGTGTGGTTTAAATTACGGTCCAATATTTTTTACGTATAAATGTCGCGTTTTTAAAGTTGCGATTCATTAGCCGGAACACGTAGGACTAATATTACGAGACCATGATTGTCAAATTTTGGTAAATATAATTTCAAGATGTTACGATTATTTGTGGATAATGAACTAAAGCGTAGATCAAAATGAGATAGAAAATGTGAGAGAATCTGCAGTGAGATAATAAAAGGTCGTACGATGTCAGAAATGAATAAATAAGTCAGTTGATAATTCTGTGAGAAATAAATGAATCGAGGAATATTGAGATAGAGAGGAAAATAAATTCCGTACGAGAGACACTTAGGATATTGAAATGAGTGTAAAATGTACGGGCAGTGTCACAGAGAAAGACTGAGTTACATAGCGGGGAGCATTCGAACCCGTGACAGCATGTACGAAATAAATAGACTGCACAGCTGTTCGTTGAGATACAACGGATCTAAGGATAATGAGAGTTCAGATTCCACAGAAATGGTCGTATATTGTATTCATTGTAATAACGAGCGAGGACAATCATGATGTCGTGATAATAATAATAATAAATATTGCAGATAAAGGATTGGACCGCCTTAATTAAATGAGCGTTGATAAAGATGTTAAACGGGAATCTAAATGATAATATGCAACCGATAATAATAATAATAATGTAAGGACGATGTTAAATCATCGCGGTCAGATTAATAATAATTGTCATAATAATAACAGTAATGATGTCGTTGGTTGATCAGTGAAATATTTGTAATTGCGACCGATATCTTAAATTATTTTGGCGGAAGTGACCGGTCCATTAATAATAATAACCTCTTGAGTGACGTGAATAATAATAATAATAATATCTTGAGTCACCTATTCATTAATAATAATAATAACAACCACGAGAGGGACATAATAATAATAACAGTAATAACCATTTGTGTTTGCATCCCGCATAATAATGATGATATTAATCAAACGTGACAGTGCCAGGAACCGTTGAGTAATAATAATAATAATAATAATAATAATAATAATAATAATAATAATAATAATAATAATAATAATAATAATTTCAAGGATGATAATTTCATGAATATTCCGACGATCGTGGATTAAATTGTTTGGTGACAACATCCCTCTATTCGTATGTTTGAATAATGAGAATGATAATATTAGAGTCATTTGGTACCTCTTTATTGTACGGTTTCCGTATGGGACGATGTTACAACTTGGCGTGTTTGTTTACTTCGCTCGCGATGCGAGGGGGGCCATTGCCACGGTATTTCCCAACCGCTTCTCGTTATCTCATCTGTGTCAGTAGTCTATTGAGGCTACTTTGCAACATTTTCAAATCACATGTAAATAAAATATAAATGCTAAATCAGTGGTATGGCATCAGCTGGATATCGTAAGATAGGAACTGTCCGTGGAATCCAGTTTTCGCAATTCACGAGAAACATTACCCAGTCCGAGTACCGGTCTCGGAAAAATGTATATAGCCGGAGTACATCATCTTAGTTAAATCGGGAAGCCGACCGTAACATGGGTTATGCTCGGGCTCCCGATAGAAGGAAGCTATATCTTTGAGTGACGGTTCGATTCAAATGGAATCGATCCGTGAATTATACCTCCAAAATGTCATTTTATTTCAGAAGCAACCCAGCAAGATATTAATACCACTTGCGGTATGGCAAGTGATTTATGTATGTAACATGTGTGGAAATTCAAACATCGTTGCCAAATGTATCAAAGTTTCATACGTCAGATGGCGTAATAAACCGCTCCTTCTGGCAAATTATTTCAAAGGAAACCACTCTCATAATCTTTTTATTGTAGTTAGATGATGCCCTTTTTAAAGTTAATAGTCACTTCCTAGTCCTATCATGGAGTCCTTAAATTCAAGTTACAATCGAGCCTTCCCCAGTTGCTCCGTTCATCCCCGTGTTCTATTATGCCGTTATATTGATATTTGATGATTTAAATAATGAACCGACACCCCTGAGATAAATGCTAGTCTGGGACTCGGGAGGTGGACGGGTGCACTATATGGTGTCAAATTTAAAGATCTGCACCTGGTAGCCGAGGCCATACGACCATTATTATTATTATTATTATTATTATTATTATTATTATTATTATTATTATTATTATTATTATTATTATTGAACTGGCGTATGGCTTTTAGTGCTGGGAGTGTCCGAGGACGAGTTCGGCTCGCCAGATGCAGCTCTTTCGATTTGACACCCGTAGGTAACCTGCGTGTCGTGATGAGGATGAAATGATGATGAAGACGACACATACACCCAGTCCCCACGCCAGCGATATTAACCAATTATGGTTAAAGTTCTCGACCCTGCCGGGAATCGAAACCGGGACACCTGTGACCATTGACCAGCACGGTAACCATTTAGCCATGTAGCCGGACATTATTATTATTATTATTATTATTATTATTATTATTATTATTATTATTAATACATGACTACAGCTCCAAACCAATAACATCCATTAACGTGACCCCGTAAGCAACCATTCACTCGTGCGCCATTACCGATATCCAATAACGACGATATTGCTCTACAGTCTGTGGTTTCTACAGAAATAAGTGTCAAACTCGTCACGTCAGAGTTTTGTGCTGCTAATAAACACATTTCTCATCTAATATTAACGCTCAACATTAAGGTACTTTCCCATCGCCGATTTTCGCCAGTTCACCTTCAACAAGCTCCTTCAGTTGATCATTAATATCGAATTTCTTCCAATAAAGCTCTTTTATTCTTGAGAAGTTTACGGAGTTATAACGAGTCCTTTTAAAGACGCAGCTTGGCAGCTTAATGCTTTGGTTCTTACACTATTTCCTCTCAAAACAACGACAAAATCCTATTGTCTGTCTCAACGGAATTCGCAAGGCATTCCAGCTTACAGGGAAGAAAACCGGTGCGCTTACCTTAGAGGATACAAGATGACCAATGTAATACTTGGGAGCAAGGGAAGTAATTCTTCTATTCTGACGTGCATCATGAATGTTCAGCATCGATGCACACAGTTACTGTCGTTCTGTATCCAAGGTAATTAATTGTTTGAATACAAACATAGGTCGGTATCATTAGAAGGTGCTCATTTTAGAAAAAATCATAAAATATCCATTAAAAATCTACCACGCGATCATATTCTGATACCTCGGCTTATGTTAATAATAATGCTATTTGCCTTACGTCCCATCAACTACTTTTAAGGTTTTCGGAGACGCCAAGGTGCCGGAATTTTGTCCCGCAGGAGTTCTTTTACGTGCCAGTAAATCTATAGACACGACGTTGATGCATTTGAGAACCTTCAAATACCACCGGACTGAGCAGGATCGAACCTGCCAAGTTGGGGTCAGAAGGCCAGCGTCTCAACCGTCTGAGCCACTCAGCCCGGCTCGGCTTTTTGTAAAACCTAAAGCAATCGAGAGATTATTATTATTATTATTATTATTATTATTATTATTATTATACACCACCGTTATTCTCATACTCTAGGAGAAGCAGTGGGTGTAAATGTGACAAAAATGCACATTCCCTAAGCCTGAGAATTAACCGGATGTTAAAATAATCTATGTCCCGAATGGCACTCGAAGCCCGGACCCTCTGAACCGAAGGCTGTAACTCTGACCATTCAGCCAAGAAACGTGCCCTCGTCCCGGGGTAGTGCAACTCGGTTCAGACACACCTGCAATGGAGGTGAGCTGTAGGTACCATTTTAACCACATACTAGTCCTCCTGTCATTCTTAAATTCCTGGAAGTACCGGGAATCGAACCCGGGCCTCCGAAGACGGCAGCTAATAATGTTAACCGTTACGCTACGGAGGCGTTTTTTTCCAATTTGTTTTACGTCGCACCGACACAGATATGCCTTATGGCGACAATGGGATAGAGAAAGCCTAGGAGTGGGAAGGAAGCGGCCGTGGCCTTAATTAAGGTACAGCATTTGCCTGGTGTGAAAATGGGAAACCACGGAAAACATCTTCAGGGCTGCCGACAGTGGGATTCGAACCCACTATCTCCCGGATGCAAGCTCACAGCTGTGGGCCTTTAATCGCATGGCCAACTCCTTCGGTGGTGATTTTTTTGAAATAATTCGATATTAACTTGGCTTTTTGGCGTCACTAGTTTCCCCACGTCGCATTTCGTTGTCTGCAACTGACGGTAGTATCAATGGTGAATCCACGAGTTCCTGGAGTAGACATACATTATTCTCCTTCTTTTTGTTGTTGCCCTTATTCGTTTTGTTAAAAGTAATGAAATTAATGCCAGAAGTGACAAAAAATCATTTTAGAAATATATATTCTAGCTGCTTTCATGAACTGTTAGTCAATGATGAATTTTACACTTCTCTGATGTGTCGAGAAGATATTTTATTGTATTGTAGTGGCTCTGTAGAGTACTTCATTCCATGATGCTCCAAGCGGCAAGTTAGCTCGGACATTGATTATTGGATATTTTGGAATCAGTAACTATGTTGGCGACCTACCAGACTCTGTAGCCCATGTTATAGTCTGTCCTGTAATCCCATAGTCCTGTAGATGGAATTTATATCCCTGGCAGGATGATTTCGGAATCCTCTAGTGTAACTGGCTATCCCTACATGAACACTCTCTCTCTCTCTGCATGAGCATCCGGTTAATCCTCTTGCTTGAGGAATGCGTATGTGTCTTTCTCTGAATATACATATCTTTATATACACACAACATCCCTTCGCATGAGTCTGGCGTCAGGAAGGGCACGCGGTCGGAAAACAATGCCAAGTCCCCATGTGCGTCACATTTACACCTGCTGGTGCTCCTAGAGTATAGGAATAACGGTGGTGTATAATACGAGGGCGAGTCAATAAATAAGTCGCAAACATGTGTGTGCCTTATACCATTTGAAATTATGCGCGCAAGTTTTGCCAGCAGATGGCAGCATATGTGTGCTTGCCGTACGACATCTCGCAGGCAGTCAGAGGCTATTAGTGCACGATGGCACATGTGTTACATGACTGGACACGAGGAGAACAGCGTGCAGTTGTGCGTTTTTGTGGGCCAAAGGACTGTGTACAAAAGAAGTGCATCGCTAAATGCATCCCGTCTATGGTAAAAACTATTTCTCACGGGAAGCTGTGTTCAACTGGATCCAGAAGTTTAACCATGGAAGGAAAAGCATCATAGATGGGGAGCGTCCTGGTCGTCCCGCGGAGAACGCTTGGAACATCCACCGTATAGTCCTGACTTAGCCTCCAGTAATTTCTATCTGTTTGGGCCCCTAAAAAATCATTTGGGTGGCCGTCATTTTGATACAGATGATCCCGTAATCTATGAGGTTACACGTTGAATGCCACAGCAACCAAAGGACTTCTTTGCTGCTGGCTTTCAAGGACTTTTAAAGAGATGGGATAAGTGCCTGAATGTACGTAATGAATATGTGGAAAAGTGAAATAAATGTCAGAAAGTTACTTTGATTATTCTTGCCTCAATTCAGTTTTGCGACTTACTAATATAATGGGAGAGTTCGGCCGCCACCTCCACCTCAGGCTCCCAGTGGCCACCTCCACCTCCACCTCAGCCAGAGGCCTCCCAGTGGCCACCTCCACCTCCACCTCAGCCAGAGGCCTCCCAGTGGCCACCTCCACCTCCACCTCAGCCAGAGGCCTCCCAGATGCCTCCTCCACCTCCCGCGGGAAATTTGAATTTGTAAACAAAGCCACGTGCTTTTTGACAGCTGTCATCGACAACAACGCATCGCTAACCTCAGTACTGCCATCTTGACGGGCCTAAACCTCAGTAGTGCCAACTTAACCTCACTAGCTCGAGATAAACAAAGCCACGTGTTTTTTGACAGCCACTTGCTTTTTGACAGATTTGTAAACAAAGCCACGTGCTTTTTGACAGCTGTCATCGACAACAACGCATCGCAAACCTCAGTACTACCATCTTGACGGGCCTAAACCCCAGTAGTGCCAACTTAACCTAACTAGCATGAGGTAAACAAAGCCACGTGTTTTTTGACAGCCACGTGCTTTTTGACAGATTTGTAAACAAAGCCACGTGCTTTTTGACAGACAACAACGCATCGCTAACCTCAGTACTGCCATCTTGACGGGAATAAACCTCAGTAGTGCCAACTTAACCTAACTAGCTCGAGATAAACAAAGCCACGTGCTTTTTGACAGCCACATGCTTTTTGACAGCTGCCATCCGCCATCTTTAAACTACAGAGCGCTGTGCTGCCCTCTTGCGTCACCTGTCATCGGCAGTGCTGCCATCTTGGCGGGCCTAAACCTTAGTGCTACCAACTTAACCTCACTAGCTCGAGATAAACAAATCCACGTGCTTTTTGACAGCCACGTGCTTTTTTGACAGCTGTCATCCACCATCTTTAATCCATAGAGCACAGTGCTGCCCTCTTTAGCTACTTACCTTTGAAATGTGGTGGCGGATAATTTGAAAAATGCTTTTTGACAGCAACCATCTTGCATCGCAAACCTCAGTGCTGCCCTCTTTAGCTAGATACCTGTGGTAGCAGACAATTCCACGTGACAGCAGCCATCTTTAATCAAGAGAGCACCGTGCTGCCCTCTATGTGGTGGCGGCAAATTGAAAAATTCCACGTGCTCTTGTTTGGAAACAAACTCACGTGCTTTTTTGACAGCTACCATCCACCATCTTTAATCAACAGAGCACAGTGCTGTACTCTTTAGCTAGATACCTTTGAAATGTGGTGGCGGCAATTTGAAAAATTCTATGTGCTCTTGTTGGGAAACAAAGCCACGTGCTTTTTTGACAGCTGTCATCCGCCATCTTTAATCAATAGAGCACCGTGCTGCTATCATGCGGGCAATTTCATCACCTATCACCCGCCATCTTTAATCTACAGAACACCGTGCTGCCCTCTTTATGGCTACTACCTTAAGCATGTAGTAGCGGGCAATTTGAAAAGTTCTGTTAGCTATCATCCGCCATCTTTAATCAAGAGAGCACCGTGCTGCCATCTTTAGCTAGATACCTTTGAAATGTGGTGGCGGCAAATTGAAAAATTCCACATGCTCTTGTTTGGAAACAAACTCACGTGCTTTTTGACAGCTACCATCCGCCATCTTTAATCAACAGAGCATAGTGCTGCCCTCTTTAGTTTGAAATGTGGTGGCGGCAAATTCCACATGCTCTTGTTTGGTAAACATAGCCACGTGCTTTTTTGACAGCTATCATCCGCCATCTTTAATCCAGAGAGCACCGTGCTGCCCTCTTTATCGCAGTAGATGTAAATTCGTCACCTGTCATACGCAGTGCTGCTATCTTTAGCTAGATACCTTTGAAATGTGGTGGTGGATAATTTAAAAAGAAAAATTCTACAGCAGTCCTCTCTCGACGCTAATTGCATAAGATGGCGGCTATACATGACTCCTTAAGGGTGCTTACGCAAGATGGCTGCTATACACAGGTTCTTATGAGACTCCCTTGGGATGCTTGCGCAAGATGGTGGTTATACAAGGCTCCTTATGAGACACCCTAGTGATGCTTGCGCAAGATGACGGTTGCTCTTATGAGGCGGCTTAAGGGTCCTTGCACAAGATGGCTAGAGACGCCCTAAGGATGCTTGCGCAAGATGGCGGACACAAGATGGCGGCTATACACGTCTCCTTATGAGACGCCTTAAGGGTGCTTGCGCAAGATGGCTGCTGCTCTTAGCTTAGAGGCTAACGTGTCGTGCTAGTTCGATTCATTAAATTTAGGGCTTAAATGCAAAATGTTAAATATCTCGAAAGCAGTGCACCGTAGAGCAAAACGGACAAAATTTTTCTGCCTAATACCTAGGTTCGCAGTATGAGGAACAAGAAAAGCATAGTCTAATGATGGGATCAACGGTTCGGTTCCTACTTAGGCCCTTTGGCATTTGCTCTGTTTTAGCTTGTATTGAAGCGAGTCTTCGTAACATGATCAGGTTTAGCTATGGTAGAGAGTATAACGTGCCGTGCAGGTTCGATTCATTAAATTTGGAGGCTTAAATGCAAAATGTTAAATATCTCGAAAACGATGCATCGTAGAGCAAAACGGACAAAATTTTTCCGCCTAATACGTAGGTTCGTAGTATCAGGAACAAGAAAAAAACATAGTCTAATGATGAGATCAACGGTTCGATTCCTACTTAAGCCCTTTGCCATTCGCAGCTATCTATTTCTACAAGATGGTGGCTGCTCTTATGAGAAACAAGATGCCTTGAGACGTATTAGGGATGCTTACGCAAGATGGCAGACACAAAATGGTGACTATACATAGCTCCTTATGAGACGGCCTAGGGGTGCTCGCACAAGATGGCGGCTACTCTTATGAAGAAAGCTAGCTTAGAGGCTACTGCGCAAGATAACAGCTGCTGTTATGCATGTGGTGGAGGGCAATTTGAAATTCTATGTGCTTAATCAACAGAGCACCCTGCTGCCCTCTTTAGCTGAAATGTGGTGGTGGATAATTTGAAAAATTCTTTTGACAGCTATCATCTTTAAACAAAGGCGACTATACATAGGCTGTTAAGGCCTTATCATTCTCCTCCTCCTCCTCCTCCTCCTCCTTCTCTACCTCCTCCTCCGCCTCTTATGTCAAGGCATAGCTTTATATCGAACAAGTTTAAACCTGCATCGCGAAGGCAAGCGTGTGCAGCGATAACATTATTTGTTGTATGTCCGGCGCTCCCGTCTCGCTCCGACAGCCAGCTGCACGCGCGCCTGTGTATCAATCTGCTAGCTTCGACGCGCAGCCCTCAGTGCGCGTGCCTGACCATCGAGTGTACTATAAATAGGAGCTCCCTGCCTGCTTACTCGCCCACTTGCCCCGGTGTCCAGCTCCAGAATACACCCTACGTCGAGCACGGAGGCTACTCCTCTTGAAAATGTGCTTCGACCAGGTGGACTGAATTTCTGGCAGTACGAGGTTTCACCTCTGGTCACCGCTCCCTTACCTGTTTCCGCTGCCTATGTTCCGTAATTCTTTTACAAGCCATTTTCATTCCCTAACTTATGCAAGCTCCCTTAGTTTCGCTAGGTGGAATTTCTTCAATCAATTGAACTTGCTTTTTAGGAATTCAGGCACTTCAACAAACAAGGACTCTCATGAACATTTATGTTAGTGTGCCAGATAGTTCTCGACTATCAAAGTGTCAATTCACAAAGACTATCTTTTCAAGATAGAAGTGTATATAAAGACTGCAAACCTGTACATATTGTATAAAGACAGACTTTTCTCAAGATACAATATTCCTTTTTGCTTCAAAATAAATTTCAGTTATTTGTGTAAATATTATAAAGTGAAGCAAATAAAAGTTGTGTTCTGTAAACTTCAACCTTGGTTACAACACAACTCTATGGCGACGAGGTAAAAACGCAACAAACTACAATTCTTCGGCCCCAGTTGCCAACTCTATAGCGACGAGGTACACACGAAACCAACACTACAATTCAACGGGCCCAGTTGTCAACTCTACGGCGACGTGTTAAACTACAACGACACTCCAACCAGTTCTGACACACAGCTTACCTTCCTCTTTCTTGCACGCATCTCACAATGGCTACTGCGGAACAACTTGCTACGATCTTCCAAGCCTTACAGCAGCAACAACAACAGTTTATGCAACAACAACAGGCAGCATTAATTCAGGCTATTCAAGCTATTTCTGTCTCTACACAGCCATCAGCTATTCCTCCGTTCTCTGCTTTTGATCCGGCTAAGGAAGAATGGTCAGTTTATTTAGCCCGCTTGCAACAGCATTTCATCTGCCATTCTGTCACAGATGATCAACGCCGCCGCGCACTATTTCTTAGTTCGGTTGGCAATGCTACGTGTGAATTACTACGTAAATTAAGTCCAGAAGAACACTTATCTGAGGTACCCTTCACGCAGCTCTTAGCCCGTCTCACGGAACACTATGCCAAAGCTCCTCACATAGTGGCTGCTCGCTATAAATTTTTTCAGAGCAGAAAGCAACCCCATCAGACACATACTGAATGGATAACTGAATTGCGTGGTCTAGCTAAACCCTGCCAGTTCATCTGCTCCAAGGACGGTTGTGGTTCATCCTACACTGATTCTCTCATTCGGGACATGATAATTTTACATACTCCTGAAGACAAAATACGTTTTGACGCTGTCAAGCAGAGTAACCCTTCATTAGAAGACGTCCAGCGTATTGCTACGATTTATGAGCTTACTACCAAGACTGCCGCAGCCATAGCTTCTCCACACGAAGTTGCACAAGTCTCGCCTCAGGCCCGCAAGTCCTCTGCTACAGTGAACCGTACGGATAAGGCGCTCTCCACCAAGCATTCTCGCCAGGTTCCCTCTCGTAATGCTACACGGAAGCCCAATTCTAAAAGCACCTCGAAACTCCTGCCTTCCTGCCGAGGTTGTTTCAAGCATCATGAACGTCGTGACTGTCGTTTTTTCAAAGCTACTTGTGAACGATGTCATAAACTTGGACACATTCAGACTGTCTGTCAAAGTTCGCTCCGCCCTGCTAAGACTACTGCAGCGCGCCGGAAGCATATACAGCCCCGCCAAGACATGGAAGTTGATCAGATCAATCTTATTCTTCCCACAAAGGATTCTCACAAAATCATCATTCCTCTCTCATTCTCTGATCGATCTGTCGATTTTCAATTAGACACTGGATCACCTGTCTCTATTATTAACCTGACTACCTACCACGACTTAGGTTCACCTTCATGCTCTCCAGCTGACATCCAGCTCGTGACATTTAACAAGAAGAAAATTGACATCAAAGGTCAAATCAAGCTTCAGGCTAGTTATAAAGGAATTCAGAAGGCCATTCCTCTTCTCGTAGTTAACAACTACACTGCATCAAACATTATGGGCATGGATCTATTCAACTTATTTGGTTTCCAGATACATGACAACATTAACGTCGTATCTACATTGCATCCTACTTCTGACGTTACCGCTCTCCTAGCGCAGTTTCCTGAAGTCTTCGACTCTCAGCTCGGAACAGCAAAAGACTATACAGCTCACATACAGCTGAAATCCGGAGCTAAGCCTCGCTTCCTCAAAGCACGTCCAGTACCCCTAGCACTTCAAGACCAGGTCACGAAAGAATTAGAAAGATGGATACAAACTGGAATTGTTGTACCAGTTACTTCTAGTCAATGGGCTACTCCACTCGTGGTAATCAAGAAACCTGATGGTAATGTTCGACTTTGTGGCGATTTTCGATCTACAGTCAACGCACAACTTGAAACCGATATCTTTCCTATTCCACGTCCAGAAGACTTATTCCGTCGTCTCTCTGGTGGACAATTCTTCTCTCGAGTTGATCTTAAAGAAGCATATCTCCAGCTACTTTTAGACGAAGAATCTAAGAAATTTCTCACACTCAACACTCCTCTCGGACTGCTCCAGCTCCAGCGGCTCCCATTTGGTGTTTCATCCTCAGCGGCTATTTTTCAGCGCTATTTGGCTCAACTCACCGCCTCAATTCCCGGTTGTGCTAACTACCTGGATGATATTATTGTTACTGGAAAAGATCATCAGGAACATCTAACCAATCTCCGCCTTCTTCTCCAGAAATTGAAAGACAATGGCCTACGAGCGAATCTCGCTAAATGTACCTTCTTTCAGCCTCAAGTTCACTACCTCGGACATATACTTGATAAGAATGGAATTCGTCCTAGTATACAGAATGTCTCCGCGATAGTAAACATGCCAGCACCTCAGAACCTCAAGCAGCTTCAGTCCTTCATAGGCAAAGCGAACTATTATAATAAGTTCATTCCACACTTCGCTACAGTGGCAGCTCCATTAAACGCTCTACGTAAAAAAGGTGTTAAGTTTCAGTGGACTCCGCAATGCCAACAGGCATGGAAAACAATCAACAACGCCTTAATTCAAGCTATACAACTCACTCATTTTCAACCCGACAAGATCATCACGCTAGCTACTGACGCTTCAGACTACGGTGTCGGTGCAGTTCTCTCCCAGAAGGATCGTCATGGACAAGAACGCCCCATCGCCTTCGCTTCGAAAACACTTAATGACCATCAACGTCGATACTCACAGATAGAGAAAGAAGCTTTAGCCATCATCTTTGGTATTCGCCGTTTCAATGAATATCTTTATGGCAACCATTTCCTGATCATTACCGATCATAAGCCTCTCGTACACTTATTCCATCCTGGTAATAAGATCCCAGAGAATTCCCTCAGAAAGCTTCAAAGATGGTCCATGTTCCTTTCTGATTATTCCTATCAGATTGTATATCGAGCCACATCCCAGCATTGTAATGCTGATGCCCTCTCCCGCTTACCCGTTGGTCCTGATACTGCCTTCGATTCTCAAGAATCTGAATGTCTTCAGTTGGACATAGAACTTGAAGATACTGTATCCAGTTTTCCTATTGATGCTACCTGCATCGCTAAAGCTACGGATAAGGACAGTACACTTGCTACTGTACGTACTTACATCCGCAACGGTTGGCCTCTTCAGAGCACACTTCCTGCCCACCTGGCACCTTATCATCGTATGCAGCATCGTCTCACGACTCGTGCCGGAGTTGTACTACTAGAAGCAGGCACCATCTTCCGAGTGGTTATCCCACTTAGCCTACAGAAACAAGTTCTCGAATTATTACACCAAAGCCATTGGGGTATCTCCAGAACAAAGCAACTCGCCCGTCAACACTGCTACTGGCCCGGTATTGATGCCGCCATCGAAAAGCTAATACGTCATTGTGAGCAATGTCAAACGAATCAGCACGCCCCGTCTTCTGATCTTGCTTCATGGCCTCCTGCTACTACTCCATGGGAACGAGTTCACATCGATTTCGCAGGTCCTTTCCTCAATTCCATGTGGTTAATAGTCATCGATTCACTGTCAAACTTTCCATATGTCGTGGATATGCATTCGACTACTACAACCGAAGCTACCATTCGTGCTCTCCAGAAAATCTTTACTACAGAAGGTTTACCGCAAGTACTCATTTCGGACAACGGACCTCACTTTACAGCTACTGCTTTTCAGAACTTTTGTACACATAATGGCATTCGTCATATCCTAGCACCACCTTTTCACCCTCAATCTAATGGTGAAGCTGAACGCTTCGTACAAACATTTAAAAGAAGTATGAAGAAAGCTGTCTCTTCAGGCTTAACCAAAGACCAAGCCTTGCTCCAACTCTTAAACAACTACAGAACTCTACCCGGCGCTGATAATATCACTCCTGCACAGAAGCTCCATGGACGACCTCACAGAACTTTACTTTCTCTGTTACAGCCTCTTCCGGCCCAGCATAAGACCTCACCAACGAAGTTCTCCCTCAACGACAAGGTCTACACCAGGACATTCAAATCCAACCCACTCTGGATACCTGGAGTCATCTGCAGATCTTTGGGTCATCGTCTATACGAGATACAGACTACGGAGAAACGTATCTGCCGCCATCAAGATCAGATACGTCTGCGCTACCGCCCCTGTCCAGCTATTGATGCTATTGCTAACCCTGATAAATCTATTGCTGAACGCGCTTTAGATCATTTAATAACAATGGGTTCCTTTCAGGACGAGACAGCGCCACTCCGCCCAGTTCCAGCTCCGGACAATACAACAGAGACGTCAGCAGCTCCGCCCCAGCATCGCAGCCGCCGCCAGCGCCGCCGCCGTTTCACGCCGTACCGGCGTATTTAGGAGGGGAGGGTGTTGTATGTCCGGCGCTCCCGTCTCGCTCCGACAGCCAGCTGCACGCGCGCCTGTGTATCAATCTGCTAGCTTCGACGCGCAGCCCTCAGTGCGCGTGCCTGACCATCGAGTGTACTATAAATAGGAGCTCCCTGCCTGCTTACTCGCCCACTTGCCCCGGTGTCCAGCTCCAGAATACACCCTACGTCGAGCACGGAGGCTACTCCTCTTGAAAATGTGCTTCGACCAGGTGGACTGAATTTCTGGCAGTACGAGGTTTCACCTCTGGTCACCGCTCCCTTACCTGTTTCCGCTGCCTATGTTCCGTAATTCTTTTACAAGCCATTTTCATTCCCTAACTTATGCAAGCTCCCTTAGTTTCGCTAGGTGGAATTTCTTCAATCAATTGAACTTGCTTTTTAGGAATTCAGGCACTTCAACAAACAAGGACTCTCATGAACATTTATGTTAGTGTGCCAGATAGTTCTCGACTATCAAAGTGTCAATTCACAAAGACTATCTTTTCAAGATAGAAGTGTATATAAAGACTGCAAACCTGTACATATTGTATAAAGACAGACTTTTCTCAAGATACAATATTCCTTTTTGCTTCAAAATAAATTTCAGTTATTTGTGTAAATATTATAAAGTGAAGCAAATAAAAGTTGTGTTCTGTAAACTTCAACCTTGGTTACAACATTATTGTGCATGTTTAGACTTTCGAAACATAAGAAGAGTAGAATCAAACGCTGTACTCGATACGACATGTGATCAGAACATTGATTGATGCGTTCAGAAAACAAAATAAGTGATCAAGACTAGAATCGAACAATGTACTCAATACATCATGTGTTTAGAATATGTCAGGGGATACGCTTGTTCTAAGAAGATCAGATTGAAACATAACAAGACTAGAATAGAACACTGTAATCGATGTTGTTAACTTCAACATGTGATCAGAACATTGATTGATGTGTTCAGAACACAAAATAAGTGATCATGACTAGAATCGAACACTGTACTCGATACAACATGTGATCAGAACATTGATCGATGTGTTCAGAACACGAAATAAGTGATCAAGACTAGAATCGAACACTGTACTCAATACAACATGTGTTTAGAACATGTTAGGGGGTACCCTTGTTCTAAGAAGATCAGAATGAAACATAACAAGACTAGAATCGAACACTGTAATCGATGTTGTTAACCTCAACATATGATCAGAACATTGTTTGATGTGTTCAGAGCAAAAGTACAATTTTGATGATTTGCGCAGCTAACTCGCTCGGTAAACGATATAGCCAAAGTATATCTTCAAATTATTTACCTTCCATCATTCGTCTTGTGTGTAAAAATCAGTCGAACAAGTTATCGCATAAACATGGCTGAAAAAAAATCGTGATAGGGTATGGAACCCAGGGGTTACATCTTATCAGAAGGGCAAAAAGGATGAAAGGACTCTTCCTCCTCCTTACCGCACATTCCTTGGCTAAAGGGCTAATGAGCTAAAGGGCTAAAGGGCTAATGGGCTAAAGGGCTAAAGGGCTAAAGGTGCAACAACCTCATCGATCGCTATCAGCAAGAACGCTTGTACTTTGTTAAGTGTAGAAAATTAATCTTTATTGGTAAATGGTTTTATGTTCAGAACAAGGAATGGAACCTAGGGGTTACGTCTTACCTAATAAAATCCCCGAGGTGCGATGAGTTACGTTTTTCGAACTAGTGTTTGGAACACTGAACTTTTCAAGATGGCAAGAGTGAGGTTAGCAATGTTCTGTTGTTGGATTTTAAATTCCGCGCTACAACATGCATAAGGTGGCAGCCCTTGAGGTTTACTCCCGTAAAGATGGCAAGAGTGAGGTTAGCAATGTTCCGTTGTTGGATTTTTAAAATTCCCCGCTATAACATGCAAAAGGTGGCAGCCTTGAGGTTTACCGCCGTAAAGATGGCAGCAGTGAGGTTAGCGACGCTCCATTGTCCTTCAAAGTGAGGTTAGGGTTCGTCAAGAAGACAGCTGTCAAAAAAGCACGTGGCTATGTTTACCAAACAAGAGCACGTGGTCGTGACGTCACGGTCACGTAGTATGCTGCCTCAGCATGCAAAGTTCAATGTCTACACCTACGTAGTTCACACTCTGCTATGTTCACAAGATTTTTATACATCACTATTCTTTATGCTTTAAGTTCATTCACATAGGCTATGCTAAGATAGCAGCACAAACACATGCGAACTTTGTACATTCTAATGGAATAAGTTTAGTACTGTGTGCGTCATGGATACATGATGTGTGCACGCATTTAATCTTGACTATACGTAATGCTGCTGCTTTGTTTACAAGATTTTTATACATTGCTAATCTTTATGCTTTAAGTTCGTGCACGCACAAGCGATACTCGTACGCTCTAGCAGGAGAAGTTTAGTACGATATTCGATACATACATTATCGATAGGTGATGTGTACACGCTTTAGAACATAGCTCATCTTTATGCTTTAAGTTCGTGCACATGGGTTAGGGATACACAAAAGCGATTGCTACATGCTCTAGCGGAAGAAGTCTAGTACGATAGTAGATGCATGTAAAATCGATAGGTTATGCTAAGATAGCAGCACACTTACATGATTTTAGCACAATCTAGTGGGAAAAGTTTAGTATGATAGTCGTTTCGTGCAAAATCATTAGGTAATGTGTAAACGCTTCGAAACAAGGCTATTCTTTGTACTTTAAGTTCATGCGTACAGGTTATGCTAAGATAGCGGCACAATCTAGCGCAAGAAGTTTAGTACGAGAGTCGATGTATGTAAAATCGATAAGTAATGAGTACACGCTTTAAAACATGGTTATTCTTCGTACTTTCAGTTCATGCATCTTAGTTATGCTAAGATAGCAGCACAATCTAGCGGAAGAAGTTTAGTACGATATTTGTTGCATGCAAATCGATAGGTGATGTGTACACACTTTGAAACATGGCTATTCTTTTTACTTTAAGGTCATGCGTATAGGTTATGCTAGGATAGCAGCACAATCTAGCGGGAGGAGATTAGTACGAGAGTCAATGCATGCAAAATCCATTGGTAATGTGTACATGCTTTGAAACATGGCTATTCTTTGTACTTTTAAGTTCATGTGTATAAGTTATGCTAAGATGCCAGCACAATCTAGCGGAAGAAGTTTAGTACGAGAGTCAATGCATGCAAAATCGATAGGTAATGTGTACACGCTTTGAAACATGGCTATTCTTTGTACCTTAAGGCCATGCGTATAGGTTATGCTAAGATACCAGCACAATCTAGCGGAAGAAGTTTAGTACGAGAGTCGATGCTTGTAAAATCGATAGGTAATGTGTACACACTTTGAAACATGGCTATTCTTTTTACTTTAAGGTCATGCGTATTGGTTATGCTAAGATAGCAGCACGATCTAGCGGAAGGAGTTTAGTACGAGAGTCAATACATGCAAATTCGATAGTTGATGTGTACACGCTTTGAAACATGACTAATCATTGTACTTTAAGTTCATTGGTATAGGTTATGCTAAGATAGCAGCACAATCTAGCGGAATAAATTTAGTACGAGATTTGATGCATGCAAAATCAATAAGTAATGTGTACACGCTTTGAAACATGGCTATTCTTTGTACTTTAAGTTCATGCGTACAGGTTATGCTAAGATAGCAGCACAACCTAGCGGAAGAAGTTTAGTACAATATTTGTTGCATGCAAAGTCGATAGGTAATGTGTACACACTTTGAAACATGGCTATTCTTTTTACTTTAAGGTCATGCGTATTGGTTATGCTAAGATAGCAGCACGATCTAGCGGAAGGAGTTTAGTATGAGAGTCAATACATGCAAATTCGATAGTTGATGTGTACACGCTTTGAAACATGGCTATTCTTTGTACTTTTAAGTTCATGTGTATAAGTTATGCTAAGATACCAGCACAATCTAGCGGACGAAGTTCAGTACGAGATTCGATGCATGCAAAATCGATAGGTGATGTGTACACACCTTTTTACTTTAAGGTCATGCGTATAGGTTGTGTTAAGATAGCAGCACAATCTAGCGGAAGGAGTTTAGTACGATATTTGATGCATGCAAAATCAATAAGTAATGTGTACACGCTTTGAAACATGGCTATTCTTTCTACTTTTAAGTTCATGTGTATAAGTTATGCTAAGATAGCAGTACAATCTAGAGGAAGAAGTTTAGTACGATATTTGTTGCATGCAAAATCAATAAGTAATGTGTACACGCTTTGAGACATAGCTATTCTCTGTACTTTAAGTTCATGCGTATAAGTTATGCTAAGATAGCAGCACAATCTACCTGCAGAAGTTTAGTACGAGAGTCGATACATGCAAAGTCGATAGGTAATGTGTACACGCTTTAAAACATGGTTATTCTTCGTACTTTCAGTTCATGCATCTTAGTCATGCTAAGATAGCAGCACAATCTAGCGGAAGAAGTTTAGTACGAGAGTCGATGCGTGCAAAATCGATAGGTAATGTGTACACGCTTTGAAACATGGCTATTCATTGTACTTTAAAGTCATGCTAAGATAGCAGCACGATCTAGCGGATGAAGTTTAGTTCGATGGTCGATGTATGTAAAATCGATAGGTGATGTGTACACGCTTTGAAACATAGCAATTCATACTGCTGCTCTGTTCCCAAGACTTTTAAGAATAGCTAATCCTAATGCTGCTCTTAGCGACGTCGAGCTAAGGATTGATTACGTGACCGTGACGTCACGACCACGTGCTCTTGTTTGGTAAACATAGCCACGTGCTTTTTTGACAGCTGTCTTCTTGACGAACCCTAACCTCACTTTGAAGGACAATGGAGCGTCGCTAACCTCACTGCTGCCATCTTTACGGCGGTAAACCTCAAGGCTGCCACCTTTTGCATGTTATAGCGGGGAATTTTAAAAATCCAACAACGGAACATTGCTAACCTCACTCTTGCCATCTTTACGGGAGTAAACCTCAAGGGCTGCCACCTTATGCATGTTGTAGCGCGGAATTTAAAATCCAACAACAGAACATTGCTAACCTCACTCTTGCCATCTTGAAAAGTTCAGTGTTCCAAACACTAGTTCGAAAAACGTAACTCATCGCACCTCGGGGATTTTATTAGGTAAGACGTAACCCCTAGGTTCCATTCCTTGTTCTGAACATAAAACCATTTACCAATAAAGATTAATTTTCTACACTTAACAAAGTACAAGCGTTCTTGCTGATAGCGATCGATGAGGTTGTTGCACCTTTAGCCCTTTAGCCCTTTAGCCCATTAGCCCTTTAGCCCTTTAGCCCATTAGCCCTTTAGCCAAGGAATGTGCGGTAAGGAGGAGGAAGAGTCCTTTCATCCTTTTTGCCCTTCTGATAAGATGTAACCCCTGGGTTCCATACCCTATCACGATTTTTTTTCAGCCATGTTTATGCGATAACTTGTTCGACTGATTTTTACACACAAGACGAATGATGGAAGGTAAATAATTTGAAGATATACTTTGGCTATATCGTTTACCGAGCGAGTTAGCTGCGCAAATCATCAAAATTGTACTTTTGCTCTGAACACATCAAACAATGTTCTGATCATATGTTGAGGTTAACAACATCGATTACAGTGTTCGATTCTAGTCTTGTTATGTTTCATTCTGATCTTCTTAGAACAAGGGTACCCCCTAACATGTTCTAAACACATGTTGTATTGAGTACAGTGTTCGATTCTAGTCTTGATCACTTATTTCGTGTTCTGAACACATCGATCAATGTTCTGATCACATGTTGTATCGAGTACAGTGTTCGATTCTAGTCATGATCACTTATTTTGTGTTCTGAACACATCAATCAATGTTCTGATCACATGTTGAAGTTAACAACATCGATTACAGTGTTCTATTCTAGTCTTGTTATGTTTCAATCTGATCTTCTTAGAACAAGCGTATCCCCTGACATATTCTAAACACATGATGTATTGAGTACATTGTTCGATTCTAGTCTTGATCACTTATTTTGTTTTCTGAACGCATCAATCAATGTTCTGATCACATGTCGTATCGAGTACAGCGTTTGATTCTACTCTTCTTATGTTTCGAAAGTCTAAACATGCACAATAATGTTATCGCTGCACACGCTTGCCTTCGCGATGCAGGTTTAAACTTGTTCGATATAAAGCTATGCCTTGACATAAGAGGCGGAGGAGGAGGTAGAGAAGGAGGAGGAGGAGGAGGAGGAGGAGGAGGAGGAGGAGAATGATAAGGCCTTAACAGCCTATGTATAGTCGCCTTTGTTTAAAGATGATAGCTGTCAAAAGAATTTTTCAAATTATCCACCACCACATTTCAGCTAAAGAGGGCAGCAGGGTGCTCTGTTGATTAAGCACATAGAATTTCAAATTGCCCTCCACCACATGCATAACAGCAGCTGTTATCTTGCGCAGTAGCCTCTAAGCTAGCTTTCTTCATAAGAGTAGCCGCCATCTTGTGCGAGCACCCCTAGGCCGTCTCATAAGGAGCTATGTATAGTCACCATTTTGTGTCTGCCATCTTGCGTAAGCATCCCTAATACGTCTCAAGGCATCTTGTTTCTCATAAGAGCAGCCACCATCTTGTAGAAATAGATAGCTGCGAATGGCAAAGGGCTTAAGTAGGAATCGAACCGTTGATCTCATCATTAGACTATGTTTTTTCTTGTTCCTGATACTACGAACCTACGTATTAGGCGGAAAAATTTTGTCCGTTTTGCTCTACGATGCATCGTTTTCGAGATATTTAACATTTTGCATTTAAGCCTCCAAATTTAATGAATCGAACCTGCACGGCACGTTATACTCTCTACCATAGCTAAACCTGATCATGTTACGAAGACTCGCTTCAATACAAGCTAAAACAGAGCAAATGCCAAAGGGCCTAAGTAGGAACCGAACCGTTGATCCCATCATTAGACTATGCTTTTCTTGTTCCTCATACTGCGAACCTAGGTATTAGGCAGAAAAATTTTGTCCGTTTTGCTCTACGGTGCACTGCTTTCGAGATATTTAACATTTTGCATTTAAGCCCTAAATTTAATGAATCGAACTAGCACGACACGTTAGCCTCTAAGCTAAGAGCAGCAGCCATCTTGCGCAAGCACCCTTAAGGCGTCTCATAAGGAGACGTGTATAGCCGCCATCTTGTGTCCGCCATCTTGCGCAAGCATCCTTAGGGCGTCTCTAGCCATCTTGTGCAAGGACCCTTAAGCCGCCTCATAAGAGCAACCGTCATCTTGCGCAAGCATCACTAGGGTGTCTCATAAGGAGCCTTGTATAACCACCATCTTGCGCAAGCATCCCAAGGGCGTCTCATAAGAACCTGTGTATAGCAGCCATCTTGCGTAAGCACCCTTAAGGAGTCATGTATAGCCGCCATCTTATGCAATTAGCGTCGAGAGAGGACTGCTGTAGAATTTTTCTTTTTAAATTATCCACCACCACATTTCAAAGGTATCTAGCTAAAGATAGCAGCACTGCGTATGACAGGTGACGAATTTACATCTACTGCGATAAAGAGGGCAGCACGGTGCTCTCTGGATTAAAGATGGCGGATGATAGCTGTCAAAAAAGCACGTGGCTATGTTTACCAAACAAGAGCATGTGGAATTTGCCGCCACCACATTTCAAACTAAAGAGGGCAGCACTATGCTCTGTTGATTAAAGATGGCGGATGGTAGCTGTCAAAAAGCACGTGAGTTTGTTTCCAAACAAGAGCATGTGGAATTTTTCAATTTGCCGCCACCACATTTCAAAGGTATCTAGCTAAAGATGGCAGCACGGTGCTCTCTTGATTAAAGATGGCGGATGATAGCTAACAGAACTTTTCAAATTGCCCGCTACTACATGCTTAAGGTAGTAGCCATAAAGAGGGCAGCACGGTGTTCTGTAGATTAAAGATGGCGGGTGATAGGTGATGAAATTGCCCGCATGATAGCAGCACGGTGCTCTATTGATTAAAGATGGCGGATGACAGCTGTCAAAAAAGCACGTGGCTTTGTTTCCCAACAAGAGCACATAGAATTTTTCAAATTGCCGCCACCACATTTCAAAGGTATCTAGCTAAAGAGTACAGCACTGTGCTCTGTTGATTAAAGATGGTGGATGGTAGCTGTCAAAAAAGCACGTGAGTTTGTTTCCAAACAAGAGCACGTGGAATTTTTCAATTTGCCGCCACCACATAGAGGGCAGCACGGTGCTCTCTTGATTAAAGATGGCTGCTGTCACGTGGAATTGTCTGCTACCACAGGTATCTAGCTAAAGAGGGCAGCACTGAGGTTTGCGATGCAAGATGGTTGCTGTCAAAAAGCATTTTTCAAATTATCCGCCACCACATTTCAAAGGTAAGTAGCTAAAGAGGGCAGCACTGTGCTCTATGGATTAAAGATGGTGGATGACAGCTGTCAAAAAAGCACGTGGCTGTCAAAAAGCACGTGGATTTGTTTATCTCGAGCTAGTGAGGTTAAGTTGGTAGCACTAAGGTTTAGGCCCGCCAAGATGGCAGCACTGCCGATGACAGGTGACGCAAGAGGGCAGCACAGCGCTCTGTAGTTTAAAGATGGCGGATGGCAGCTGTCAAAAAGCATGTGGCTGTCAAAAAGCACGTGGCTTTGTTTATCTCGAGCTAGTTAGGTTAAGTTGGCACTACTGAGGTTTATTCCCGTCAAGATGGCAGTACTGAGGTTAGCGATGCGTTGTTGTCTGTCAAAAAGCACGTGGCTTTGTTTACAAATCTGTCAAAAAGCACGTGGCTGTCAAAAAACACGTGGCTTTGTTTACCTCATGCTAGTTAGGTTAAGTTGGCACTACTGGGGTTTAGGCCCGTCAAGATGGTAGTACTGAGGTTTGCGATGCGTTGTTGTCGATGACAGCTGTCAAAAAGCACGTGGCTTTGTTTACAAATCTGTCAAAAAGCACGTGGCTGTCAAAAAACACGTGGCTTTGTTTATCTCGAGCTAGTGAGGTTAAGTTGGCACTACTGAGGTTTAGGCCCGTCAAGATGGCAGTACTGAGGTTAGCGATGCGTTGTTGTCGATGACAGCTGTCAAAAAGCACGTGGCTTTGTTTACAAATTCAAATTTCCCGCGGGAGGTGGAGGAGGCATCTGGGAGGCCTCTGGCTGAGGTGGAGGTGGAGGTGGCCACTGGGAGGCCTCTGGCTGAGGTGGAGGTGGAGGTGGCCACTGGGAGCCTGAGGTGGAGGTGGCGGCCGAACTCTCCCATTATACTACTCGACTTATTTATTGACTCGCCCTCGTAAGAATAATAATGTCCGCCTCTGTGGTGTAGTGGTTAGTGTGATTACCTGCAACCCCCGGAGGCCCGGGTTCGATTCCCGGCTCTGCCACGAAATTTTTAAATTAGTACGAGGGCTGGAACGGGGTCCACTCAGCCTCGGGAGGTCAACTGAGTAGAGGTGGGCTCGATTCCCACCTCAGCCATCCTGGAAGTGGTTTTCCATTGTTTACCACTTCTCCTCCAGGCAAATGCCGGGATGGTACCTAAGTTACGGCCACGGCCGCTTCCTTCCCTCTTCCTTGTCTCTCCCTTGCAATCTTCCCATCCCTCCACAAGGCCCATATTCAGCATAGAAGGTGAGGCCGCCTGGACTAAGTACTGGTCATCCTCCCCAGTTGTATCCCCCGAACCAATATCTCACGCTCCAGGACACTGCCCTTGAGGCGGTAGAGGTGGGATCCCTCGCTGAGTCCGAGGGAAAATCCAACCCTGGAGGGTAAACATATTAAGAAGAAGAATCCCTCGATTGGTTTAGGTTTTAAAAGAAACCGAATCGGTCTGAGTGGCTCAGACTGTTGAGGTGCTGGCCTTCTGACCCCAACTTGGCAGGTTCGATCCTGGTTCAGTCCGGTGGTAGTTAAAGGTGCTCAAATACGTCAGCCTCATGTCAGTAGATTTTCTGGCACGTAAAACTTCCAGCAATCAGTTGTTAAGCATCTCATTTTTAACTTTAATTACTCCATGTTTATGCTAATTGTAAATATCTGTCTGTGAAGTCATCAGCCCAGAAGATTGTTGGATGCTCAAATAGCACCACCAAACGCCATGCTGTTATAGGAAATCCATAAAAACCATAATGAGGCGTACTAGGCAAGATAAGAAGTGCGGTAGTTTGCTATTGCTTTCCTCACTGGGTGTGACAGTGCTGTTACAGCAGGACTGACCTATGAGCAACACCTTGCATAACACTCAGACGTACTGGCCGTGCTCCGAGTGTCATTACTCAGCACTGTTCATACCACAACAGCTTCCATATTGTCACAGCCATGGACGAGACTGGGACTTCGGTGGTAGTTACAATTTGCTCTGGCCTCAGATAACACTTCAACTTAATTCTTTTGTAAGATTTGTCAATTTATGCGGTCTCCGGGTCCTAAGATAGCAGACTCCGAGGAAGAGCTATGCAGAGATAATGAATGGCTGATGAAGTAAATAAGGAAACGGCGGCTGAAGTCCTGCGGACATCTGTTCAGGATAATTACATCCCGACTAACGAAGCAGATTTTTAATGTGTTGGACAACAAATCTAACGTCTTGGATAAATGGTTGAAGGAAGTAAGGAAGGGCCTCAAGAGCATGGGTCTGCATCGGGAGGACATCTCTAACCGATCAAAATACACATCAAAAGCAGAACAGTCCGCCTCTGTGGTGTAGTGGTTAGTGTGATTAGCTGCCACCTCCGGAGGCCCGGGTTCGATTCCCGGCTCTGCCACTAAATTTTAAAAGTGGTACGAGGGCTGGAATTGGGTCCACTTAGCCTCGGGAGGTCAACTGAGTAGAGGTGGGTTGGATTCCCGCCTCAGCCATCCTGGAAGTGGTTTTCCGTGGTTTCCCACTTCTCCTCCAGGCAAATGACGGGATGATACCTAACTTAAGGCCACAGCCGCTTCCTTCCCTCTTTCTTGCCTATCCCATCCATTCTTCCCATCCCTCTACAAGGCCCCTGTTCAGCATAGCAGGTGAGGCTGCCTGGACGAGGTACTGGTCCTCCTCCCCAGTTGTATCCCCGACCCAGAGTCTGAAGCTCCAGGACACTGCCCTTGAGGCGGTAGAGGTGGGATCCCTCGCTGAGTCCGAGGGAAAAACCGACCTTGAAGGGTAAACAGATTAAGAAGAAGACAAAGGCTTCCAGAAATGCCTTAGAATACTTGACGTGGTCTCTAATGGCGCTAAACGAAAAAAAAAAAAAATCGTCATCATCATAATTGTAGGGTCTCTCGTGTACACGGATTTGGATTTAATGCCATTTAGACTACTTGCATGTCAAATTCAAATTCATCGTACCTAACACAACCAATGAAACCGGAACTCTCTTGGCGACCTATGGGTGTTTTAATATGTTAGCAGAGACTACTTACATGCCGACATGTACTACTGTATGTTAAGCGTCCTATAGACGTTTCTCTGTTTTCAAAAATAGAAATAACTTGGCGGGTTTCGAACCTGACACTCTACCATTAATCAACGGAGGGATCTATGAAAATAGTAGCCATCATCAAATAAGAAAACAACATTTCCTCGGTCACATTTTTGGGAATGGAAGCAGATGTCGAGTCCCACCTCTACCGCCTCAAGGGCGGTGTCCTGGAGCGCCAGACTCTGGGTCGGGGTATACAACTGGGGAGGACGACCAGTACCTCGCTCAGGTGGCCTCAGTTGCTATGCTGAACAGGGGCCATGCGGGGGATGGAAGGGATAGCCAAGGAAGAGGTAAAGAAGCGACCGTGGCCTTAACTTAGGTACCATCCCGGCATTTGCCTGGAGGAGAAGTGGGAAACCACGGAAGACCACTTACAAGACGCCTGAGGTGGGAATCGAACCCACCTCTACTCAATTGACCTCCCGAGGCTGAGTGAACCCCGTTCCAGCCCTCGTACCACATCTCAAATTTCGTTGGCAGAGCCGGGAATCGAACCCGGGCCTCCGTGGGTGGCATCTAATCACACTAACCACTACACCACGGAGGCGGTACACTATCTACTTCAGTAATTTATTGTTATTTGCTTTACGTCCCACTAACTAGTGTTACGGTTTTCGGAGACGCCGAGTTAACGGAATTTATTTCCGCAGGAGTTCTTTTACGTGCCAGTAAATCTACCGACATGAGGCTGACGTATTTGAGCACCTTCAAATACTCTATTTCGGTACGACTTTTTATTCTTGAAGGTATTCACATGGTTCCAATTAAAACCGCACAATCTTAAGTGTCCGCCTCTGTGGTGTAGTGGTTAGCGTGATTAGCTGCCACCCCCGGAGGCCCGGGTTCGATTCCCGGCTCTGCCACGAAATTTGAAAAGTGGTACAAGGGCTGGAACGGGGTCCACTCAGCCTCGGGAGGTCAACTGAGTAGAGGTGGGTTCGATTCCCACCTCAGCCATCCTGGAAGTGGTTTTCCGTGGTTTCCCACTTCTCCTCTAGGCGAATGCCGGGATGGTACCTAACTTAAGGCCACGGCCGCTTCCTTCCCTCTTCCTTGCCTATCCCTTCCAATCTTCCCCTCCCTCCACAAGGCCCCTGTTCAGCATAGCAGGTGAGGCCGCCTGGGCGAGGTACTGGTCATCCTCCCCAGTTGTATCCCCCGACCAAGTGTCTGAAGCTCCAGGACACTGCCCTTGAGGCGGTAGAGGTGGGATCCCTCGCTAAGTCCGAGGGAAAAACCGAACCTGGAGGGTAAAACAGATGATGATGATGATGATGACAATCTTAAGTATTTTTAACAGTTGCATCACATCCTGAGAAAACACACCCCGTAACACCTCACCAGTGAGTTTCATTACCTACTCACTTTCTACTAAGAAAAGCAAGCCATATTGTAGAATTTTATACATCTTGAACTATAGCTATCCCTGTGATCACTGGAGTCACCAACGTCATTTCTAGGATTCAGTCAGGCGTTAAGACTGGATGCTCTTTATGATGCCACTTGATTGGTAGGTAAAAATTCCCTGCTAGGATCCACCGGCGTTTGAACCTCGGTCAGCTGTTAAGCAACTAAGCTATTCATCCCCCATATTTCACGAGACATTCAGATTTTCGTCAAATCAGAACCATATGAGGGTATCTCACTGTAAAAGTAGCACATATATTAGGCAGCATTCAATCTGCGGCCACCTTGATGAGAAACCAACGACGATTCCACTCGGCTATCCCTCCTATATTTTAACTGCCTACCAATGAGATCCCAATATGCACATTCACCGATCAACTAGCTACAGCAAGTCATACACTGTCTCTTTTACCCTTACATAAAATTCTACCTGCTGAAGTAGGAGTGTGTGAGAACAAACATCTTACATTTAAAGAAGAAGGGACCGAGCTTGATAGCTGCAGTCGCTCAAGTGTGACCAGCATCCAGTATTCGTGAGATAGTGGGTTCGAACCTCACTGTTATCAGCCTTGAAGATGGTTTTTCCCGTGATTTCCTATTTTTACACCAGGAAAATGCTGGGACTGCACCGTACTTTAATAAAGGCCACGGCCGCTTCCTTTCCACTTCTAGCCCTTTCCTGTCCCATCGTCGCCATAAGACCGATGTGTGCCGGTGCGACGTAAGGCAACTTGTAAAAATAAAGAACAAGTGCCTAAATTATGTTTCAACATACAAACGAAAAGAAATATTCGTTAAAATAAGATTAATTTTATTTCCTACTGGTGTTATTATAAAGATTATGTTAGTTACAACCTCAGTTGTAAATTTTTACTCGCCGGTCTAAGTGGCTCCGACGGTTGAGGCGCCGGCCTTCTGACCCCAACTTGGCAGATTCGATCCTGGCTCAGTCCGGTGGTATTTGAAGGTGCTCAAATACGTCAGCCTCGTGTCGGTAGATTTACTGGCACGTAAAAGAACTCCTGCGGGACAAAATTGCGGCACCTCGGCGTCTCCGAAAACCGTAAAAGAGTAGTTAGTGGGACGTAAAGCAAATCGCATTATTAAATTTTACTCCGGGTAAGTAAAGAAGTGTTCAAAGTTTGTAAGTAAATTTGTAGTCCAGACAGAGGAGCAGACTTTATAATTTGAATCTCACCGTGTTAAATGAATGAAGAGATACATATATACATTTTTTGCTAGTTGCTTTACGTTGCACCGACACAGATAGGGCTTATGGCGACGATGGGACAGGAAAGGCCTAGGAATTGGAAAGAAGCGGCCGTGGCCTTAATTAAGGTACAGCCCCAGCATTTTGTCTGGTGTGAAAATGGGAAGCCACGGAAAACTATCTTCAGGGCTGCCGACAGTGGGGTTCGAACCCACTATCTCCCGGATGCGAACTCATAGCTGCGCGCTCGTATCCGCACAGCCAACTCGCCCGGTATACATATATACATACACGCTGCATTGAAATATCAGAAAATGTACACCGATCTTGTAAGCAAGTGTTATACAGTGCAAGCCCCTTCTGGAAAAAAAATTAAATACACATGAATTAATATAAATGAACATATAAATAAGTGAAACGGAGAAGCTCCATTGGATTTGTAAGCTCTGAACATGTGCCAGCCCCAGAGTAAAATGTTGAAACCCCAGCACGACAGATTAAGTACGGTTAGCTGTCATCACATATCACTGTGGGCAGAACCCATAACCACAATGATAAAACTCAAATGCTCCCCATTCTACACGACAGAGCAGCGCTATTCAAATAACAGAGATTATAACATGTTTCATTATTCAAACTTCACAACCGATGTTTCGAACAGACAATGCACTTCCAATGACATCTGTATTTTAAAAACCGGTAGGTCCTTTGGTTTATTAAACGTAGGCGTCCCGGTGAATAGAGTTATAATAATAATAATAATAGATGGACAACCAACGAAAACCCAATATGGAATAGTATGTATAATATGTCCGCCTCTGTGGTGTAGTGGTTAGCGTGATTAGCTGCCACCCCCGGAGGCCCTGGTTCGATTCCCGGCTCTGCCACGATTTTTGAAAAGTGGTACGAGGGCTGGAACGGGGTCCACTCAGCCTCGGGAGGTCAACTGAGTAGAGGTGGGTTCGATTCCCACCTCAGCCATCCTGGAAGTGGTTTTCCGTGGTTTCCCACTTCTCCTCCAGGCGAATGCCGGGATGGTACCTAACTTAAGGCCACGGCTGCTTCCTTCTCGCTTCCTTGCCTATCCCTTCCAATCTTCCCATCCCTCCACAAGGCCCCTGTTCAGCATAGCAGGTGAGGCCGCCTGGGCGAGGTACTGGTCATACTCCCCAGTTGTATCCCCCGACCAAGAGTCTGAAGCTCCAGGACACTGTCCTTGAGGCGGTAGAGGTGGGATCCCTCGCAAAGTCCGAGGGAAAAACCGAATCTGGAGGGTAAACAGATGATGATGATGATGATGATGTGTAATATACCAAGTGTCTAAATTCAAATACCTGGGAGAAATAATCCAGCCTTGAGGACTGGATCGTGAAGCAAACAAGGAAAGGATCTCTAAACTACAGACTCACTTGAAACATATATAATAAAAACTCCACATCCCAAAATGCAAAATTGAGCAATTACAACACTGTAATCGAGACTGAAGCACTACATGCCTCTGAAACACTGATCATTAGGAGAAGATCATGGATTAAATATGTAGAAAAGCAAGAAAGAAAAATCTTAAGGAAAAGTTTTGGACCAATCTGTACAGGGGGAATCTGGATGATAACGAAATCTCATAACCTGTACAGATATTCAGAGAAAATCCCAGACACATTTAGGAAAATACGTTTGAAATTTTACGGATATAATTATTTTCAGAAAGGATAATCAGGTCGCCTCTGTGGTGTAGTGGTTAGTGTGATTAGCTGCCAACCCCGGAGGCCCGGGTTCGATTCCCGGCTCTGCCACGAAATTTGAAAAGTGGTACGAGGGCTGGAACGGGGTCCACTCAGCCTGGGGAGATCGATTCTCACCTCAGCCATCCTCGAAGTAGTTTTCCGTGGTTTCTCACTTCTCTTCCAGGCAAATGCCGGGATGGTACCTGACTTAAGGCCACGGCCGTTTCTTTCCCTCTTCCTTATCTATCCCTTCCAATCATCCCATCACCCCGCAATGCCACCGTTCAGCATAGCAGGTGAGGCCACCTGGGTGAGGTACTGGTCATCCTCCCCAGATGTATCCCCCGACCCAGAGTCTGAAGCTCCAGGACACTGCCCTTTAGGCGGTAGAGGTGGGATCCCTCGCTGAGTCCGAGGGAAAAACCGACCCTGGAGGGTAAATAGATAAAGAAGGAGAAGATGATTAATCAGAGACTGACCAAAATAATTCTGAACCTTGCCCACTCAATGGAAGTAAAAAAGAATAATATCATCAGAAAACAAAGCATCACAGATGCCATTGTATACGACAGATCTAAGATCAGAAAATTAGTCGACAATCACCGCTTTACACACTATCCAAGCACTACCACCAACAAAACGTGGTTATAAGATCGTAAGAAAACTCACAGAAAATGAGATTTTTGGGAGAAAAGGACAACGACATCAGCTAAATAAGTTCAGTCGCACTCCTTAGTTGGGCATAACGGAGAAATAATAATAATAATAATAATAATAATAATAATAATAATAATTTTACGTCTTAATGGCTACTTTTACAGGATTAGAAAGTGTCAAGGTGCCCGAATTTTGTCCCACAGGAGTTTTTTTGCATTGCTATAAATGTTCCGATAAGAGGCTGGTGCAAAATATCACCACACTAGGCAGAGATTAGGCAGAGATTGAACCCACCTACTTGTGATCAAAATGCCAGCGATCTGCCATCTGACTGTGAGTTAATCGTTCGTCGGTAGAAGGCGATTGATTTTTACAGGACAACATCTTCAGGGGAGCCAAGAAATTAGTGCTGAATGTCCAGATCTTCCACATAGGCCTGGATGATGATGATGATGATGATGATTGTTGTTTAAAGGAGCTGAACAGCTAGGTAGTCAGCCCCTAATGGTACGAGATGCAACGAAATGAAACATTAAAACTTCAAAATGTATCCACCGACTAGAGTCTAAAGCGAATGGTAATGAAAAATGTGACCGTTAACAAGACAATTAAGCCTACAAATAATAATAATAATAATAATAATAATAATAATAATAATAATAATAATAATAATAATAATAATATTGACATAAAATTTGAATGAAGAAATAGTAAAAGGACGCAGTGGCGGTGAATTCACATCAGAGCATGGAAACGTGACGGATAACTATCAATAACGGTACTCAAAATTAAATCAAATACAAGGGATCACTTACAGGCCTAAAAATGACAACTAAGAGAGGAGAGTGGATGGTGCTGGAACCCTATGAGGTCCATGGGAAGGTATGGCGTTATGGGGAAGAAAAGACTTCGAAACTCATCATATTTGCATAATCAAAACCAATATTACAAGAAAAAAGATCATGACATAGCAACTGATACCTATGCATAAATGAAGGGTGTTTAAAAGACTTTAACAAAATACAGTTCCACGACACGGAATCTTGCTTGCTAGTAGTTGTTTTACGTCGCACCGACACAGATAGGTCTTACGGCGACGATGGGACAGGAAAGGACTAGGAGTAGGAAGGAAGCGGCCGTGGCCTTAATTAAGGTACAGCCCCAACATTTGCCTGGTGTGAAAATGGGAAACCACGGAAAACCATTTTCAGGGCTGCCGACAGTGGGGTTCGAACCTACTATCTCCCGAATACTGGATACTGGCCGCACTTAAGCGACTGCAGCTATCGAGCTCGGTGGACACGGAATCAAGACATACTTAAGTAACTTAGAGAAAATTTGATTTAACAATAGAAGGGTGATGCTACATTACAAAGAATAGTTTAAAAGGCAAGTAAGTGATAGAACTGAAATTACGGCAACGGGAACCTAGGGCAAACTCGGACACGGTAAATTTAAAACTTTGAAAATGACATTAAGCAAGGGAATACCAAAGTAATTAAATTAAATCAAACGAAACCAGAAAACATTGAGAATAACATTGAAATAACACTTACCAATAAAAACTGGAGTTCCCGAGGGGAGGCCCCGAGCGCACGCGCTCGCTAGGGCGGTCGGATGTAAATACATTTCCTCACTTCGAACTTCAATATGGGAATTAGAAAGACCAGGCGAGTTGGCCGTGCGGTTAGGGGCGTGCAGCTGTGTCCTTGCATTCGGGAGATAGTGGATTCGAGCCCCACTCTGGGGATCCCTGAAGATGGTTTTCCTTGGTTTCCCATTGCCACACCAGGCAAATGCTGGAGGTGTACCTTAATTAAGGCCACATCCGCTTAATTCTCACTCCTAGCCCTTTCCTATCCCATCGTCGCCTTAAGAAAGACCTTCCTTGCTAACTTATCTAATCCCTCAATATTTCAACCTTTTTATGAGGTGTCCATTAGTGATATAGCTTAGTTCTCCACAAAGGCTCTGAACAGTCCCAATCAATTACAATGATTTTATCGCAGTTGAATATCTATAAATAGAGAGGAAAATGGTAAAATACCCATTGTGGTTCGTCATGAAAGGGGTCATGGGTCGCCAGCCGTAATGTGCTGGTGGGTGAGACAGGAGAGTTGTGGTAAAGGAACCCCGGTGGGACTGAAAGGGTCTGGAGGTCGTGCGGCCCGTTCCCGTTTCCGGCCAGCGCCATGCATAATGCAGTTCCTCTTTGCCGATAAATCTGAACGGCTTGTTAGCAGTACCACGATACCTATCAACTCCAATATTAGTGTACCCTAAACATCACAAGATATATGGCCATGCTGTTAAAGAAAGGAAGTATAGTCAATATATTACAACAAACTGAGTGAACTGCCGTCGGAATTGTAACATGCAATATGCTAGACAGGAGTGTATATCACTTACCTGATAGAGACCACCTCGATTGGTAGTAGTTGTCATGATAGGCTGTTGTTCCACGAGTTCTTTTATTCTGATTAATTCTTACTTCTTAAATAAGTATATATTCTATTAATGGAGGGAGAATGCTAGGAACCAACAGCTAAGTAGCGAAGTGCTGAGTCAGTACAGCTGATAGAACTCATTTAACCCATTAATCATATAGTTTAATACAGAAGGTTGTCTATACGGGGAATTTGTGAATAACAGTACCAACATATACGGAAAATTCCCTGTATTTGACAACTCTTGTAGGGCAGTCGTTGGCCAGAAAGGTCTGAATATGAATATTAATATCTATCAATCTACAGTCGCTCAGCTTTCCGCCAGGTAATTGTACAAAGCATCACAGCTCCATGCGGACATCATGTGAAACTCGCGTATAATGCGGAATGCGTGTAGGATATTTCCTTAAAACAATTGTGTTGCGACTTATATGTTGGCAACACACTTCATAAATTTGACATTGTACAGTTGGCAACGTACTACAGCATCATGGTTATATAGACTAGATAGAGACAAGATGGCTACTAGGAGGAGCGGATGCGTTTTTGTAATCCTAAGGCTTTATTTATAAATTGGTGTACATATGTGCTGTTTGTACATTTACTCGTATAGAATAAATACCTTGAATCATGTCAGTGCGTGATTTGTTTGTGTCTGTCCGCGTAAGGCAGTCTGGCCCTCCAAATTAACATTGTACTTGCACCTATAGAAATATGAGCTTGTATGTGTGTCCAGTATGTTGGTTCATCGGTTGCAGCAGTTTGAACGGATACTACTCATCGAAAATATATATTACAGCATGTATTTTGGATCGCTATTAAATTATTTTGCTTAGTGCATAGTTCGTTTTCACTAGATTTTGAAGGTTTTACGATATTAGTCCATATAATTTGCTGTATAATTAACCTAAACATCGCCGCCTTAAAAGAGAGTTGTCTATTGAAGGTAGACATATGAGGTCGCGGATCTATTTGTAGGATTTATTAAGAGCTACAAATGATACTATATAATTTTGATGGATCTATAGTACCTTAGGCAGTGTATTACATTCAATGGCCTACACACACAGTACTCTCGACTTGCTCCACTTTCTTTTAATTTGCCTATTCTCCTGATAATCTAGTATATTACATATAGTCTATAATAATCCCAAAAACTAACGGTGAAAGACTAGCTGACATCGGTTGAGTAGTCCCCGAGGTTACTCTGAACAAACAAACAAACAAACATCAAACAAACAAACATACATTCCCTTTTTATAATATTACTATATAAAATGCAGAATTTTCTTATAAATTACTTTTGAGAAAACATTACTGCTCATGCCAATACGTTTTCAAGTGTAGGTGAAATAAAGCCTCCGTCGGACACGGCTGGTAATATGGGTGATTAATTGTTCCAACTTCAGTTTTTCAATTTGCATGTAATGCATTAGGAAAACATTGACGTCCTGGCGCCAAGCTTTAATTACTTCCAGTAGTGTACAGTAAAAACATGACACAACATTAATATTTACAACGTGATATGGTAATAGTTGACCTCTTTTTTAAATTTTGAACTGTTTTAAAGTGAACATGGTTCAGACTTTAAAACTTCATATGCACGTAACTTACTTTCTTGAAACACTCTTCACAGATGTTCTATAGGCTATATCCTCTGTTTTAAGGGCAGGTGAAATCCTAAAATTCGAAAATTTTGTAATTTTTAGATTTTCATCACAGAAAGAAACTTCACTGACTGAATTTGTGCATAGTGTACTTGGAAACAAGTTTTGTATGTTTACTAAGCTACAGTTACAACTGTTCACTTTTTGTTACGTATCTTAAAGTGAATCTAATTTGGAGCAGTCTCTTTAGTCTCTGCGTAGATTTTCAGGCTTGTATCAGTGAAGAACGTCTTCATAGGTGTGTTTCTTGGCGTTCCACTAGGGCGGTTTCCAGGTACATTACCCTCTATTATATTGCTCACTGGCCTGTTCTCCGAAACTGACAACCTCCTCGTCTGGATTGTAACGGTTCAAATCCCGTTACAAGCATTCATCTGTATTATTATTATTATTATTATTATTATTATTATTATTATTATTATTATTATTATTATTATTATTGTACCGGGAGGTACACCTCTACGCCGCACATTTAAATCTTGCGCCAATTAAAACCTCTTCTACAGTAGAAACACTGAACTTGGAACTAGATCTACTTAAACTTTTCCTCAGAAGATGTCACTACCGTAATTTTGTGTTTATGAAGTTGCCAGTACTGTGTGAATTTCAACTTGTTTTGTTTTCCGTTCTTCAAGAAGTGTGGACATTCTCTCATAGATGTCACTACAAAAACTATGATCATGCACCCTGGTTCGAAGTGAAAGAACTTTTTTTGAAGAAATTTTGTATTCATAAGTTTATTCTTTACAAAATTATGTTCATTCATTTTTGGGTTGGCAATACTGATATCTTCTTTCCGCCTGTTTTTAATTCAGCCAATCCCTAATTTCTGTAATTAATTTCTAACTAATCACGGGTTTCTTCTTCGATTTTGTGCGTAACCTTGTATCCGCCAATAAAGTAAGAGGGTGTGGCTTGATTATTCATGAAAGGTGTCGAACTTTCCCCGAGGGTTTATAAACTGCGAATTTTCATGTCTCTTGGCCACTTGATAAACATCTAACTAAGTGTGTGTATGTGAAGCAGGAGGCGGGAGGCGCCTCTTTCATCAGGCAGCAGGTCTTCAGCAAGGTAATGGCCGTTTAACATCTTTATTTCTTGCTAGCTCAGCAGTTTAATCCGCGGGAAAGGTCCGAAACTTTTACTATGTAACCTACTTTACTAAAAACGTAATTTTCTCCCGGCTTATGTAAAACTTCATAAAATCTTTAACCGTAAATCGGGAATAGAGAGTGATTTACCCTCTCGAGCTCCCCTTCATTTTGGTTTGAGGTGACTACATTTTGATAACTGATTTTCTTCTCTTCCTTAATGTTTTAAATTTTCCTTCTTATACGGGTCACCTCCCATAATTTGGGAATAGCCCCTGTTTCTTCGGCCTAGTGCCTTTTAGGTTTTAAGAATGCATGTTTAGGAGTGCAAATACTCGCATCCATTCTATTTGGTGTTACGGGCCATTTACTTAACCATTATTCGTGTTCCATGAAGGCCCAGTAGGTTGGGTACAAGATACCCCTGTTTCATTTTTGCAAGTTGTGCCTTGATGGCAATTAATTATAAGGTTTTTATATTGCCTTGGATAGGCCTGAAAACTGAGAGCGTGTCAGCTCTTTTCAGGTGTTGTAATAGTGCCTCTGAGAGGCCTGAATTTGTCTTGGTTGGAGCTAGTGCTCCATGTATTGGGGATTTTCTGCCCTTGCGTTAAAATTTGTGTTTTGGTCAAATTGAGCTAGGAGCTCAAAATTGTAAAACTTAGAGCTTGTAGCCCAATAGTGTTAAAATCACTAAAATTGGGATCTTTTTTGTCCCACTTGTCATTGTACCTGTTATATTGTTGTGTTCACCTAGTGAAAGATTGTTAAGTTTGAAGTTCTAAAAAAAGTCTAAAATATAACCTTTGTTACAGTTTTAAATTAACTTTAATTTTGTAGTTAGACCCATTCACTCCGGCACCTTCTTTCACCTCTGCGTTCCACAGATACCCCGGAACAATTATTATTATGTCTATATTATTATTACTATTATTGTAACTATTATTATTGTTTGATTCAATTCTATAATCTGATTTCGCTATGTAAAATTATCGCTTGCTTTATTGTATTTAATTTATTGTATATATATATATATATATATATATATATATATATATATATATATATGTGTGTGTGTGTGTGTGTGTGTGTGTGTGTGTGTGTGTTAGCATTAAAATCATGTCAAGTGAGACTAACTGCCTAATATCAGATATGGTTTGTGAAACCTTTTGACATTGCAACATATGGTGCAATACAGTTACAGTAACTGTCGAGTCATCGCTCTGTCATTGTATGCTTTTAGCGGTGAGATCACATTTAGAGAGTCGCTTATTTGCCTGAGGCTATTTCAACATAATATGTAACATTTGTAGCCAGGTGGGTGTGACATCATATACATTTTGAGCTCTGACGTGGGTGTTATACCATGTGTCAACTAATGGCTATATATGTGTGGGCTGTATCCTATAGCGGCAGTCATTTGGATTGTGAGGCCTCAGTCAGTTAGATGAGTTGGGAGGAGAGTGAGGCCATAGATGGTCAGTGAGCTCAGTTGGAGAAGTCAGTTGGTTGGAAGGATATGAATGGAGAGGCTTGCCATGAAGTCAATTGCAGTCATTTGGAAGGAGACGAATGGGGAACAGTCAGTGTCCAAATGGATTATATGTTCGGAGTGTGTTTCGTGCATCTGTTCGGTTGAGTTCTTGTGTCAGTTAGGTGACAGCCGAATACTGAGTCGTCGTAATGCAGACTAGCAGTTATCAGTGATTTACTTTTAAAGTTGATTATGAAGTGTGAATATACTTTCAAGCCATGCTATATCTCGTTTGTGAAACTAAAAGGATACATCACCAAATTAGGTTAGAGATACCTACAGCTGATACCAACTCAAAGGAATACGTCGTGTGTGTTCGAGGTACAGTGAAGTTAACAGTGAGGGATAAATTTTTTGTGTAACTTTTAAATGTTCGTTCAAGAAGATTTCAAATTTTATGCCTACAGTTTCCTTCAGTTATAATGTCAGAGTTTTATATTATCTTTTGAATTATCGCAGTAAATATCACTCGTCAAAGTCAATTTTTAAAGAATGTATTTTGTTTAGTATCAAATAATCCCGTGAGATCTCCGAAGTTAAGCAACATTGGGCGTTGTCAGGAGTTGGATGGGTTGCCACGCGCTGTTGGTGGGGGTAAGGGAATGGAGGAGCGGAAAGGAACTGGTCACCCTACCGCACGTAAACTCCGGCTCAGGAACACCTCTGCGGAGGTTAGGACCTGCCTTCGGGCAGAATAACCCTTACCTTACCTAGTATCAAATAAATTAATTGTTTCATTTCAACAATAGATCATATAACCTCACATTTTAAAGGGGAAACCGAACGCCAATCTCCTTTTCCCAGAACCTATATGTTATGCTGTCAAAGTAAGCTTATTACCCTACACCCTAGATATTCAGGACTCTCATTCTATTATCGTTACATCTATTTGTAGCTGGCGTCCATAAACAATTGTATGTGTAAGTAATCAGGTAAGTACTAAGTGTGACTACATAGTCCGACGATTGAGCATTTTATTTTATGAATATTTTAATATTGTTTCATTTTAAGTCAGTTTTATATTTTTGAATCAGTGAGTAATAGTCACAGGATCTACTGTACTTGATCGGCTGTCGTTCCTCACTACCTCAGTGTAGTTCACATGGATTGGTCATCTCTCGTATGCAGATTTTTCTCCAAATGGCGCTAGCCCCACATCTCTGAGTCTTCTGATTTCTTAAGGGCACAGCCTGGAGATACCTACTGTAGGAATTTTCATAAAATTTTCGGAGAATATCTTATATATAATAGGAAAAGTATTCCAAAACATATTGCAGACATTGTTTTAAACAGTCTATGAATTTAAAAACGATTATATTTTTTATCTTAGAAGTGAAGCTTCCACGGTGTGAAGAATTATTTAGTTTATTTTCCGGGTTGAACCGTGTTGTACTTGTACGCATATCACGTACAGTTTGCCGACGTTTCGAATACATTGCAGTATTCTTTGTCAAGGCGACTGAAATACCCCTACTCGATCCGAGGTAATCAGTCTCCCAGGCAGAAATTACACTACTAGAGTGGCCTTGATCTTGGCCTTTTATATCCTAGCCTATCTGGCTGACGTAAGCCCTGGCTGTCTCGCGAGGCTTCTGGAAAGTTTATGTCACAGCCAGGTAGTGGGGGCTTGCCCGCGCTGTTATGTAATGGGGTTGCGGCCCGTGTGTTTATGTTGTGGTCTGTATGTCTTAAACTATGAATGATGGGCATCCAAGAATTACTGATTTTGTATCCTTCTTCTAAATTTATGTTATTCGGATGTTTCTTGATTTCGATAGCCTCGCGGATTTTCCTTTCCAGGTTCCAAGGGATAGCTGCTAGGATCTTGGTCTTGTCAAATGATATTCCGTGCCTAGTTTCGTAGGAATGCTTGGCTACTGCTGAAATATCTGTGTTTTGGTTCTTGGTGTGACGGATATGTTCTTTTAAGCGGGTGGAGATCAGACGTTTTGTCTCACCTACATAACAAGCTCCGCAGCTACATTCAATGTGAAACACTCCAGGGGCCTGTAATTCTATTGTGTCTTTTACTGGTGGTAGATAACGGGCTAGCTTACGGTGAGGTTTATAGATAGTCTGATCTCCACCCGCTTAAAAGAACATATCCGTCACACCAAGAACCAAAACACAGATATTTCAGCAGTAGCCAAGCATTCCCACGAAACTAGGCACGGAATATCATTTGACAAGACCAAGATCCTAGCAGCTATCCCTTGGAACCTGGAAAGGAAAATCCGCGAGGCTATCGAAATCAAGAAACATCCGAATAACATAAATTTAGAAGAAGGATACAAAATCAGTAATTCTTGGATGCCCATCATTCATAGTTTAAGACATACAGACCACAACATAAACACACGGGCCGCAACCCCATTACATAACAGCGCGGGCAAGCCCCCACTACCTGGCTGTGACATAAATTTTCCAGAAGCCTCGCGAGGCAGCCAGGGCTTACGTCAGCCAGATAGGCTAGGATATAAAAGGCCAAGATCAAGGCCACTCTAGTAGTGTAATTTCTGCCTGGGAGACTGATTACCTCGGATCGAGTAGGGGTATTTCAGTCGCCTTGACAAAGAATACTGCAATGTATTCGAAACGTCGGCAAACTGTACGTGATATGCGTACAAGTACAACACGGTTCAACCCGGAAAATAAATTAAATGATTATATTTTTTAGTTAATTTCCATTGTAGTTTTATTGAAAATTTAGAATTCAGTAGATAATACATGTTCAAAAAACACCGTGTATTGATTTTTCTCTACATATTTTATGTTCGGAGTTCTGACTCCTTTGCTGAATGATCAGCGTTGAGCCCTTCGGTTCAGAGGGCCCAGGATTCGATTCCCGGCCTGGTCGGGGATTTTAATCCCGTCAGATTAATTCTTCTGGTACAACTGAAAGCCTCACTGAATCACCATCGAACTTCAGAGTGAATTCATGGCGTTCCAGATCCAGCGACCTTGCAGGATGGATGACGCCTTCCGAAAGACTTCCTCCAGGCCACGAGGAAAGCTGGTCAACATGGAAGACGCTCAACAGATTGCGTCCAGGAGTTGGAAGAACAAAGACCAACATGAGAAAGTGGGGTTTTGTCTGTGACTCCACTCTATGTGAATATGGTGAAGAACAGACAATGAACCATCTCGTTGTTTGTAACTTGTGTCCAAATACTTGCTGTGTCCAGAATGTGATGGACGCTACCAAGCAAGCATGTAAATTAGCCGCTTACCGGTCACACCACATTTAATTAATTTTGTATTTATGGAGAGCTTAAATCACATCGTTACCTGCCACCATCAGAAGTGATTAATGATTATAGTACCAGATTTGTTATTGTTCTGTTATTATTATTGAAAGTATAATGTATGTTTCTGACACGATTTAATAAATAAATAAATTCTTCTGGCTCAGAGACTGGGTGTTTGTGTTTGTACAACACTTTTCTGGCCATATTCAGAAAACATACTACACTACTGTGCCATATCATATATGCCCCAAATATTAATTATATAATATGGTGTAACATTGTGCATCTAATACAAGCAGGAGTCATGATGCGACCTAGAAGTTGCGTAATGCAGTATTCCGTCATCGCGTGACATCAGTAATAGCTTCTTATCTAAGCATAGCAACAGTGAATATCTCGCGTACTTCGTATGAGTCATCGGGGATGCACGAGAGTGTTTGAGAGCGGCCGATTATAAAAGGACCAATCACAGCCCTGGAAGCGATATGGCAGAATGAAGGGATTTACAAAACAAATTAAGTCAGTCTTGACAACTTCTAAATTTACAGTGCTGCACTACTCTTTATTTTATTAGGCAATTTGTTATAAAGCTAGACTCCACGGTTTTTATATGAAATAGAAGCCAGTTAAACATTAAAAGAACTACCTGTAGACAGTTGCAATACTTAATTTGAATTAATAAAGTAATTAACATATTTTTATTGAATCAGCGCTTTTGCAGAGTAGTGGGTGAGCAGTAACGTCATCGCGCCACTGGAATCCCCTAAGATATGACTAATACCGGGAGCTTGGTGTATATATCAGCCTCTGGAAATGGAAAGTCACTCTGCTTTGAAGTGTGAACTGTGCGGGTCGGTGTTTTTGATCTTAAGCCAGTGGTATAGGAAAGTAACTTTTTTTAGTGACCAATTTCGAACATATAAGTAGTCAATTTGTGAAGATGAAACGTTCCTTTATGAAAATATGCATTACATGAATGCAAGTGACAGATTGTAGTTACGAGTGTGCATAGTACATTAACAGAGCAATTACCTTTGCTATATAAATAATATCACGTATCACGTATGTCAAAGTGCGGTGGTGACACGGGATAATAACAATAAAAACGATAGTTACTGTCGATATTTCCGTACCCGTGTATGCGTAATTTGCATACGGTTTGTGCAAATACCGTGTTCGGTACGCGTTCGGTTTCGCGAAGAACTTGTACGAACCGTCGTCATCGTATTGGTACAATTAAATGGTGTGTGCGAAGCACTATCACTACATAATGAAGAGAGAAGAAAAGACTTGCAGAGTATTTGATAACGCCATGCAGTTTGGTGCAATAATGACGTAATTTGCTGGACGCTGTGGCCTGGAATCATGAAAAAACTGAGACGCTACCAGTTAAGTTCATTTTAATTATAGGCATGCTTAGATAGAAGGAATTAGGCTAATTCGATCCCAGTGTAATGTAAATGTAAATGTCAGTCTTGTTGTGACTGAGCTATGTTGTATTTTTATAGATTAGTGTCATGTTTCAGGGAAATGCATGTTTGGAACCCTGATTTTTATATAGTACTTTATTTCCTTTTTATAAGATGGGAAAGAGGGAAATGATTAGGTGTAGATGAGGATATATATGTCTAAAGGTAACTGTGTATTCCATTTTGGTACAAGATGTAGACTCTTTTAGTATGAAGGCTACACAGCCTAAAGGTTGGTCTGGGAATAAAATTTAGCAAGGTATTTTTTTTTCCTGCATGTAGCACGTTTATAGGAGTACATGGCAGTGCACCGTCGAACTAATATATTCTAGATCCGCAGATAGAACTAGCTAATTGGTATTGAGTTATGTTTTTACGAGAAAAAGGCAAGATTAGCCTGATACTGAGATTACAATGTGTGTTATTACAGGACGGTCGTGCCTGGAAGTGAATATCGGAAAGATATAATGGTGTCAGCTGCATGAAAAGAGAGAGGTTTGATTTGCCTCAAGTGTTCATTATGATTGTGAGAATCGAATTCACGGACCCCAAAGTGTTAGGCCAGATGTGTTGAGTATCATATCTGCAAGCCGTGTTATATTGGAATATGTAGTTAAGGCCATAGGAATATGTATTGGTGCGTTAGTTTGAGTTCGAGGCCTTGTGTTAATTAAATGAACAGAGAAGTGAATGGCAGCGTAATTTATGTTTTCAAATATATTAGAATTTCTCAGGCAAGATTTACCAAACCAATTAGTTAGAGTCTTTTCTGGCGAAGTAAGATGTTTCATAGCTGGCGCATTAGAAGTGTTCCGTGATTTATATTACAGCGTGCTTAGTGAAAGATCAACAGACGGATAGCTGAGCCTGGAGTTCGGTGTTCTTTTTATATGAAGGAGTCTAGTATCTTATTGTTTATATTTCAGATATTGAATACACAGATGATATTATTATTTTTTTATTGCATGTCATTACAGGTTTCTCCGAGAGTGTTTTTTTTTGTATTAATTTGTGTTACTCGGATTGTTGTTGATTATGTCATGGCCAGCGTTGAAAAGGATTTGTTCTTGAATATGAGTCCGAAACTCATTCTATTGGGAAGTAGGCTTTCAAGCCATCCAATTTATAACAGAACGGTCTGTTAAGTAAATTCAGTGTAGATGTAAGCTAAGGTCCCTGAAATATTGATTTGATGATAAGTGATGTACATATAGTTTTATTATGGATCGGATTTAGCATAATTTTATTCTGTCGCGGTATGTCCTGTAATTATAATTTGAATGATATCCGTCAGGATGCGTTAAAAATGAATTTAACTGCGTAAGTCGAAGCGAAGTGTGAATTTCTTCCCCAGGTCATTGCGTTTATTTTGTAAATGTTTTCATTTTGAAACGGGACATTGCCCGTCCTTTGTAAATTGGTGTAATTTATGTTAATTATGTGCCCGGCACATATTAATTTTTTGGCATTTACTTGAGCCATATTTTAATTATTTTCCATTTTTTTTGTTTATCTCGAATTTCAATAATGTTTATTAGTCAATAAATCCATCTTACCCCATTATTTTGTATTTTATTTCGGAAATATGATACTGTTTCCCGTTCATATACCCATGGTATTTATTTTATCCTGAGATTTTTTAATTTATTTTAGCCCGATCAATTTTTATGAACCGTACACGCAGCTCTCCGATTGGCGCCGGTAGACTGTATTTCAGACGGGAACGGTACACTACCAACCACCGCACAAACCCGCAATAGTGATTACATCACTTCATATATGGTTGGCGTCAGGAAGGGCACCTTTCTGTAAAACAGGACCAAATCCACATGCCCGACGCAGTTCCCACCCGCGACCTCACAAGTGTGGGAAAAGTGGAAGAAGAAAAACCTTGTATTCGAAGATGTATTACATAAAAAAGAGCTTTTAATAGCAATCTAATATACAGGGTGTTAGGTGTATACCTGCAGATATTTCTTCTAGCAATAGAGAACGATGTGACGAACCACTATATATCAAGCTTTTAGTAATTCTCGGAAGTTATTTTCGAGAGCAAAGAGATACGATGTTTTTAGAATAGGTAGTATGCCTTGTTCTTGTGAATGAATAGCTTCCCTTTGAGAACAGGCGAGTCACGCGCCATGCGTGCCAAACTGGTTTCTGTTTATGTTTACGTACAACAGCTGAACGCTACCTATGCAGTGCACGAGATGTTACGTAACATACTTGTCAAACTGGTTTTATGTTTAAGAGCAACTGAGCTACGATAACAGCTGAAGGTGGCTACTACAGTAGCGTATGCCTTGTTACGTTACATTCACGCCAGACTGGTTTCGTAGTTGTCAGTATTCAGTTTCCGTCTTAGGGGCTTCAGACAACCCTGGTCATCGGTTTCGGACCCTGGATGTACCGAATTCTCAGCGTTAATACTGGTTTCATTTGCTGTTATGTCCTTTAAGGGATTGGGATATGTGTGGTCATCAGCCCCGTGGTCTAGTGAGTATGGAAATGACCTGAAAACCTGAATTGGTGCGGGACCTGTACGAGCGTGTGATATAATTATTGGTTGGTATAGGCGCGCCGGGACGTGAAATACAGTAGATCCCCGTGTGCATTGTGTAAAGGTACAAGAAAGATGGCAGGTCCTTACGCCAACGAAAGCAGTTATGGGATGCCCAAATGAGTAGCATCGGAATTGAATTATCGAAACACATCGAACGTTTAGTTTCAAAGGAATATTAGACATGTTATACAACTAAATAAATTAAACGTACCTACATTTCGTGCCTCCTTCCGGGCTGAGTTGCTCAGACGGTTGAGGTGCAGGCCTTTTGATTCCAACTTTACAGGTTCGAACCTGGCCCAGTCCGGTTGTATTTGAAGGTGCTCAAATACTGTAGGTCAGCCTCGTGTCGGCAGATTTTCTGGTACATAAAAAGAACTGTGCGGGACTAAATTCGGGCACCTCAGCGTCTCAGAAAACCGTAGAAGTAGTTAGTGGGACGTAAAGCACTTAACGTTATTATTATTATTATTATTATTATTATTATTATTATTAGGTCATTAAAAGCTGAAATACGTGAAAGAAAATAGTAAAATATGCGTGGTTTAAGAGGAAACAAGATGAAATGTATGTCACGTGAGTTAGCATCGGTCGCAGTAGTTACCTACAGATTACTATGCGTAAAACGAGAACCAGGTCAAGCTCGTGGGGATGCGTCAGCTGTAATCTCGTATTGTGTATAAACATCAAACATACACATCAACAAATATAAGAAACATAAACATGGTTACACGTTAGAGACATGTAGCTATTAACCTGAACGCCAGGCCGACGGTCGCTTTCATGAGTACAGATGAATTATCAAATTATACACAATCCACAGATGTCGAACTTATCTAAGAAGATTCCGCCACAACTATATTACATTTTACTATGATGGTGCTAATAACAAATCGCAGCAGCTATTGGCTTTACGTCGCACCTACACAGATAGGCCTTATGGCGACGATGGGACTGGAACGGGCTAGGACAGGGAAGGAAGCGACCGTGGCCTTAATTAAGGTACAGCACCAGCATTTGCCTGATGTGAGAATGGGAAACCACGGAAAACCATCTTCTGGGCTGCCGAGAGTGGGGTTCGAACCCACTATCTCCCGAATAATGGGTACTGGCCACACTGAAATGAAATGTCGTATGGCTTTTAGTGCCGGGAGTGTCCGAGGATAAGTTCGGCTCGCCAGATGCAGGTCTTTTGATTTGACTCCCGTAGGCGACCTGCGCTTCGTGATGAGGATGAAATGATGATGAAGATGGCACATACACCCACTTCCCGTGCCAGCAAATTTAACCAATTAAGGTTAAATTTCCGACCCTCCCGGGAATCGAACACGGTACCCCTGTGACCAAAGGCCAGCACGCTAACCATTTAGCCATGGAGCCGGACTTAAGCGACTGCAGCTATCGAGCTCGGTAAATCGCAGCAGATTACGCTACTGCGTGTTGAGATGATGTCGGTAGAATACAGTATACCTGTTAAGACATAAGGCTGCAGTAGAAGGAGAGGAAGAAGAAGGTAACGAGAGCCACATAGTCAAGCAGCACACAGCTGAACAAAGTGCACATTAGTGACACAGACATAAGAGTGGCGTGGTCGCGGGAACTACAGTCGAATTCGTAACACTCTGTTACTAACTAACATACAGTACGGGCTCCGTAATTCCAGGTGCACGGTAACAAGACTATCTCGAATAGAAAAGTACGGATTTACGAACGTACACGAAAACGCCTGTGAACAACATAATGTACCTATGTTAAACATTACAGTACAACAGTTTAGAAAACAAAAACATACAGATTGCATTAAAATAAATGTTAAACTTTCTTTTGTAAATTAACAAAACACTCTAGGCAATCTTCTTAAGTTAAATGTTAACTTATAGTTCCTATTTCAGTAATGATGAATATAAAACGATTATTTTATTGAATATTTATACGTGACGACGACGACGACGACGATGATGATGATGATGATGATGATTGCTGTCTTAATGTCATCGGCCCTTAAAACGCAAAGTGTCCTCTGTTTTAACTCGTAGGGAATAAGAAACATAATATAAATTGCTGGAAGACTTTCCCGATAGATTCATGAAGGGCGACCCGTGTTCTGCTCTGCCACACGATACACTAGCAGCATATAATGGTATTCGTGGTATTCATACACTGGCATTATTCAAATACTACTACTTCTACTACGAAGTAACTCGCGTACTAGTGCGGACGATAATTCGCATCTCTGACAGCTGTTATTTAGGTCAAGGTCAGACAGACCGGTTTCATGTAGGGGTGGGGAACCCGTCCAGCGACATCCCCGTCGTTAAGAACAACAGACAACCGGCATGTGACAGGTCTAGTGCTTTTGTCGAACTGCTTACGTGGAATATTCTCCCACAGTGCGATTTCAATATCATGGTCTTTTGGGAGTCCAACTCGCCGTATGCAGAAACAACCCGTGTTGACGTGTACGTAAATAAAGTTTATTACGTCAACGAAAGAATGCATGGGATAGAATTTCAAAGTGAGTAGTATCGGAATTGAAATGTCAAAACACATCGAACGTTTTACTTCATACCAGTAAGGGACATGTTATAAACATAAATTAATTAAACGTACCTTATTTCGTGCTTCCAACCGAAGAGAACATGTTTAAATGTAAATGAGAACCTTCTAGCTTACTGCTGATTTAGCAGTGCCTATTCAACGTATCAAAACAAGCGTTGCCAGGCTGAGTGGCTCAGACGGTTCAAGCACTGGTTTCATGAACTTAGCAGGCTCGATCCTGGCTCAGTCCGCTGGTATTTGAAGGTGCTCAAATACGACCGCTTCTGATCGGTAGATTTACGGGCACGTTAAAGAATACCAGTGGGCAAAATTCCGACACCGCGCGTCTCCATTGGCACGTGAAGATTTATTATTATTATTATTATTATTATTATTATTATTATTATTATTATTATTATTATTATTATTATTATTATTGGGCGAGTTGGCCGTGCGATTAGCTTGCATCCGTCGAAAAGCCACTAACAATATTATTATAAAAACTGTGTTAGTCTATTATTACTGACTATTATGAAAATAAAAGTTAATCGCCCCACTCAAACTTTGTAGCTCGTAATCTGTCAGAAAACACTAAAGAAAATAGTGAACTTTTAACAGGTCCGAATTATTATTAATAATATAATTGCAGACATGTCTCCGAAATTACCGAAGCATGTACTTACAAATTGTTTTACGTCGCACCGACACAAATAGGTCTTACGGCGACAGTGGGAGAGAAAAGGGATACAAGTGGGAAGGAAGCGTTCGAAGTCTAATAAAGGTACAGTTCCAGCATTTCCCTGATGTGAAAATGGGAATCTACGGAAAACCATCTTCCCGGCTACCGACAGTGGAGTTCGAACCCACTATCACCAGAATACTAGCTCACAGCTGCGCGCCCCTAACCGCACGATCAACTTACTCTAAGCCCCAATGCCGGTCTGCGTAGCTCGGACGATAGAGCGCTGGTCTTCTGATCCCACCTTGGCAGGTTCGATGGCGGCTCAGTTCGGTGGTATTTGAAGGTGCTGAAATACGCCATTTTCGTGTCTGTGGATTTACTTGCACTTAAAAACGTACTGCTTTACAAAATTCTGGCACTTCAGCGTCTTCGAAAACCGTGAAAATTAGTTAGTGGAACGTAAAGATATTAGTAGTAGTAGTAGTAGTAGTAGTAGTAGTAGTAGTAGTAGTAACATTATTATTACGGACGTTTTAATTAAACGGGTCCGTTACATTACCTATCGGCACTTACTGTCCGGTAATTAGCCTTCTGTCCACCTCTGTGGTATAGTGGTTGGTGTGATTAGCTGCCAACCCCCGGAGGCCCGTGTTCCATTCCCATCTCCGCCACGAAATTTGAAAAGTGGTAGAGGGCTGGAACGGGGTCCACTAAGCCTCGGGAGGTCAAATGGGTAGAGGTGGTTCGATTCCCACCTCAGCCATCCTGAAAGTGGTTTCCCGTAGTTTCGCACTTCTCCAGACAAATGCCGGGATGGTACCTAACTTAAGGCCACGGCCGCTTCCTTCCCTCTTCCTTGTCTATCCCATCCAATCTCCCCATTCCCCCGCAAGGCCTACACAAGACCCCTGTTCAGCATAGAAGGTGAGACCGCCTGGGCGAGGTACTGGTCATTCTCCCCAGTTGTATCCCCCGACCCAATGTCTCACGCTCCAGGACACTGCCCTTCAGGCGGTAGAGGTTGGATCCCTCGCTGAGTCCGAGGGAAAACCAACCCTGGAAGGTAAACAGATTAGGAAAAAAGAAGAATAAGCCTTCTGTTAGAAATACCCGGCGGCAATTCCATAGTAGACCGAGCTCGATAGCTGCAGTTGCTTAACTGCGGCCAGTATCCAGTATTCGGGAGATAGCAGGTTCGAACCCCACTGTCGGCGGCCTTGAAGATGATTTTCCGTGGTTTCCCATTTTCACACCAGGCAAATGCTGGGGCTGTACCTTAATTAAGGCCACGGCCGCTTCCTTCCCACTCCTGGCCCTTTCCTGTCCCATCGTCGCCATAAAACATTTCTGTGTCGGTGCGACGTAAAGCTTCTAGCAAAAGAAATCCACAGTAGCTATTGTTCCTTCGAGCAATGTTCACGCATGGTTGCAAATACGGTTTTTGAAATCTGTCTCATTAATAACAATATGACTGAATACTTACAGCCTTTTCTTTTAGTGTCCACCGTCCTTTCATTGACCTGAAAAGTTTATGAATAAGCATAGACAACTCGCATTGTCTATTGTCAGAAATTCATCGTAGACTGTCGCAATAACAGCACAGAAATGTTGCGCTCATTTTTCATTTACTTATTAACTATTTCCTTTCATTTTGTCAGGTTGGATCACTGAGTAATGCCATTGACGTCTTATAAATCACACACAACTACACAATACTTTATTCGCACGTATGTGCTGGTGCGTATCTTCGAGGTCACTGTAAGGATCCTGTGTACATTTCACACAGAGTACCCTAGACCGGTTTTCGAGTACAGCAAGTGGCCTGGCACGTGAGTCATCCTCTCCCACTTGCCAAGCGTTTAGGGGAAGTGCACAACAACATGTGTTGGCCTGCGATAAGAAACAGGTTCAACAAGCCCTAGACTCTGCTACTGTACTTCCACTACGCGTGGACAGAATGACGTAACCGGCATATCCTGCTACGGCCGTTCAAAACACATTAGGTCCTGAAATATTTGGCTCAGTTATGGGCAAACTAATAGGACAAGATAAAAAGTACATAGCATATATTGTGAGATGTCTTTTTCTTTGCCGACTAGCTTAATATCTGCACGTATACACCTAACACCCTGTATAACGATTCATACTGTCATAAACATCCTGCGTTCAAAAATTCAATAAACAGGATTTCTAATATAACTATGACAGGCTATACAGATGTGTTTCCTCACATGTAAGAAATAATCAGGGGGTGGATAGCACACTCCAAAACAACACAGAAACTCCACATGAAAGTTTGCCCTACGGTCAATTGATAACGAATTACGAACTTTCTAAATTTGTTATCAATCAATCAATCAATCAATCAATCAATCAATCAATCAATCAATCAATCAATCAATCAATCAATCAATCAATCAATCAATCAATACTGATCTGCATTTAGGGCAGTCGCCCAGGTGGCAGATTCCCTATCTGTTGTTTTCCTAGCCTTTTCCTAAATAATTTCAAGGAAATTGGAAATTTATTGAACATCTCCCTTGGTGAGTTATTCCAATCCCTAACTCCCCTTCCTATAAATGAATATTTGCCCCAATTTGTCCTTTTGAATTCCAACTCTATCTTCATATTGTGATCTTTCCTACATTTATAAACGCCACTCAAACTTATTCGTCTACTGATGTCATTCCACGCCATCTCGCCGCTGACAGCTCGGAAGATACCACTTAGTCGAGCAGCTCTTCTTCTTTCTTCCAAGTCTTCCCAGCCCAAACTTTGCAATATTTTTGTAACGCTACTCTTTTGTTGGAAATCACCCAGAACAAATCGAGCTGCTTTTCTTTGGATATTTTCCAGTTCTTGAATCCTGGTGAGGGTCCCATACACTTGAACCATACTCTATTTGAGATATTAACAGAGAGATGTATGCCCTCTCCTCCACATCCTTACTACAACCCCTAAACACCCTTATAGCCATGAGCAGAGATATGTATCCCTTATTTACAATCCCATTTATGTGATTACCCCAATGAAGATCTTTCCTTATATTAACACCCAGATACTTACAATGATCCCCAAAAGGAACTTTCACCCCATCAGCGCAGTAATTAAAACTGAGAGGACTTTTCGTATTTGTGAAACTCACAACCTGACTTTTAACCCCGTTTATCAACATACCATTGCCTGATGTCCTTTGTTCATCCCATGTCGAGTAGCTGTTCGAACGTATCCGATGGCAACCTTGTTCTACACGTTGGTGAAGTACTGCGATGTCCATAAGGGCAATCCTGACTTAAAACTTAATTCTAAATACGAAATCTCCCCCGTTCTAGCTAATAACTAAAGGAGGCTCAGCTCGAAAATGACCAACCGTACGGCGTATGTTCATAGGGAATTTTTGTGTTGTTTGGGGTATACTACCCATCCCCCACTCCGCCAATAATTACTGTATAATATAGGCCTTCATGTATTAAAGTGAAACGTTATGTTACAGGAGGGAGAATAACTTTTAAACATAAAATTGAAAGGGAAAAGCAAAAAAAGAAATAATAAATAATTAGATGTAGTTTTCTCTGATGCATAGTTTCCAGAACCGTTTTACCCACAAGATTTAAATACCGGTATCCATTTTCATCTCGAGTCTCACATTAACGTTGCGTTTGTTCAGAGTCGAGATTTCGCCACAGTATATCGCAAGTTAGGCCTGCTGTCATTTCTTGATGGATGCAGTACTTTTGCATCCATCTCTTGGCACAGGCCAGAGTAAAGTGTAGCTTCCACCGAAGTCCCAGTCTCACCCATGGCTGTGACAATATGGAAGCTGCTGGGGTGTGGGTCGTACTGAGTAATGGCATTCAGAGCACAACTAGTGCGTCTGAGTGTTATGAAAGGTGTTGCTCATAGGGTCAGTCCTGCTACAATAGCACTGCCTGGCCCAGTGAGAAAAGCAATGGCAAACTACGCCACTCCTCGTCTTGCCTAGTACTCCTCATTTAGGTACTGCCATTGGTTTTTGTGGTTTTCCTATAACTGCATAGCCTTTGGTGGTGTTATTTGAGGATCCAACCAGCCTCTGGGCTGATGACCTAACAGACATATCGCAAGTGGCAATACAAGTCCTTTTTTTTTTTTTTTTTTTTGCTAGTTGCTTTACGTCGCACCGACACAGATACGTCTTATGGCGACGATGGGACGGGGAAAGGCTAGGAAGTGGAAGGAAGCGGCCGTGGCCTTAATTAAGGTACAGCCCCAGCATTTGCCTGGTGTGAAAATGGGGAAACGACGGAAAACCATTTTCAGGGCTGCCGACAGTGGGGTTCGAACCTACTATCTCCCGAATACTGGATACTGGCCGCAAATACAAGTTCTTTTACTAGGGCGAAGGAAATGGGAGGCTGACATATCAGAGACTGATTTCGCGAAATAACTGTTTAGCCGTAGCTACGAAACACTTGATTTCAGTTTCACACAAATCTTTCGTCAATATTTGTCCGGGTTACATGAAATGCTTTTCTTGATGGATTTCTTCTCCATTTTTAGTACCATGTAAGACCTGTGGATGTTTATTTATTCTGAAATTTCTAAAGTAAAAATGACGGAAAATTTCATGAAAGAGTTTCTTCGTTATAACCGAACACATTGCCTACCGGCCTCGATTATTCGCCCTCTCGAAATGTGACAAAATTTGCCACGTTTCAGGTGGCTCTTTCATTTATAATTCGTTATGATTGGCGCTGTTGACGAAACAAGTCACATCATTAATTACTTAATTGTTATCCATTATTTAGCAAAACAATTACGTCCATCTGCTGTAATTTGTGTGTCATTATTTGGCAGCACCTCTACTTGTACGGCCTTTGTTTAGGCCACACCATGGGACTTTGTGTGACAATCAATACACAGCAGCAATCGCTTTTTCAATTTATGTAGGCTGTTTTGTTTGGCTGCATACACGTTCCAGTAACATGATCGCCGCTCGATTGAGTGGAAAAGGTCATGATATTAGTGTCTGGTCCGCTACATCGATAATGTATTTTCTCCTACGCCATAGAAGTTTTCACTTTGTTCCCTTGAAGGAACGGCAGGTCGAGTGCGACGTCTGACTGGCACGACATTCAGGGAGGTGATACTCAGGTCTTCACAATTTATCATGTAGTATACTACTGTATATTTCTTGGTTTTCTTATTACCTCACAACCAACCGTCTTGTTCGGTGAAAAACTTTCCCTTTCAGCACTACTGTTAAAGTTGGAGAAATTGTGAACAGAGTCTTGTATCGTACCTATATTAATGGATCACGCAACATCACATTTACACAATATACACCCAGCGACAACAAAGTTCGGTGAATGAAGACAGAACGGTTGATCCGGCAACACTGGCGACACACAACGTTGCGCCTGCGTAGCAGCAGATTTCGACCACCTGCTCCCAACGTTGTTCAGTTGAGCATCGTGTGTGTGTGTGTGTGTGTGTGTGTGTGTGTGTGTGTGTGTGTGTGTGTGTGTGTGCCTTGTAAGACCTGTTTGACACAGTGAGTGTTTAGTGCGTTGGTTCTGAACTGCGAACAGGAACATGAACGAACAAAAGATCAATGTACAGTTTTGTTTTAAGCTTGGCAAGACACCGAAATAAACGCATGCGATGCTGATACGTGTTTATGAAGATCAAGCACTGTCATTGAAGTGTGCGTACGAGTGGTTCGCCCGTTTACGAGGGTGCCGGAAAAGTGTTCCTGACAACGCCCGTAGCGGAAGACCGGCGACTGCCGTCAGTGACGAAAACATTGAGAAGGTGAGGACATTAATCACGAACGATCGGCGATTAACTGTGCGCATGATAGCGGAGGAACTGCAGATTAACCGTGAATCCGTGCGACAAATCGTTACCAAGAAGTTAGGGAATAGGAAAACGTGTTCACGTCTTGTGCCACATCACATGACTGACGATCAGAAGCAGGCACGTTTAGAGGCTTCACAGGATTTTGTCGAAACGGCGGATGCGACTCCAAATTTCTTGAACTGTATCGTCACTGAGGATGAAATCTGGTGTCTCAGGTACGACCCTGAAACGAAAATATAAAGCATGGAATGGCGTTCTCCGGGATCCCCTCGTCAGAAAAAGGTCAGAGCCGAGAATATTTGACGATATTCCTGACATCCAACGAAACATGACGAGGATTTTGAACACCATCCCAAAGGAAGCCTTCTTGCAAAGTTTCCACGACATGTATCGCCGACTTCAGCAGTACATAGTTATGGGAGGGGTCTATTTCGAAGGACCATAAGGTCACTGTCGTCATTGTTCATATACGTTGATAGTACATGACTATTCACCGAACTTTATTGTCACAGGTTGTATATACAGGCTGTCCCTGAAGGAATGGTCAATATTCAGGGATTTTACAGGAAGCAAAAAATGTCATAAAAATGCACCCTATTCCGAACACATGTAATTGTCGTGCCACCTCACCTGTTTGGAGTCAGCGCGCTACACAGTGAGCCTTCGCGAACAAGAGGCATTTCCCAGCCATCACTCTGACGAGACTATAACGTCGGCCCGCCTGCGGTATACAGGGTGAAGCGTAATTCGCGCACTCGGGCGTCGCAGCGCGACTCCTCACATGCCAGGAATAAAAAAATGTATCTTACAAAATTTCGTCTTGCGAGTATATCCGGCAGAAAAACGACGTTGAAAAGCAGCAATTTGGCAACACTGTAACCACATGTAGGGTAACTACCTCTGTCAGCAGAAGTTAGTCGTGCTGTACAGTTGGTGCAGTGGATAGAGTTTTGGGTTAGCATGCAGGAGGTCGAGTGGTCGATCCTGGGTTGAGGCGTATGTTTTTTATTTTGTAAATGTAGTCCAGGTGGTATGGTATCTGGCATCTTAATCGTCAACAGCGATTGCAGTGGGTCTTCTAGAAACCATTTGCACTTACATACTACGATTCTAGAAATGGACGAACAATCGTTTTCATTGGTCAGCTTTGAAAGGCGCCCTTTCCACGTCGTGGGTGTAAATTTTATATGGAGAGTATTAGTGCTAATGTGCTACATCTGCGCGATCATATTACATGTAGTATGGTGGCGTCTCCGAAAACCTTAAAAAGTAGTTCGTGGGACGTGAAACAAATAACATTATTATTATACATGTAGTATGTAAATGACAAGTAGATGTTGTGTTATTGTACTGCGCTATCTTTAGCATATCGAAAGTGATATTGTTTGTGTAGTTATTCTGTCCTATGACTGGTCATTTGTTTCAGCTGTCTATTTCTTATTAGTATAACCAGGTATTGTCCGCCTCTGTGGTGTAGTGGTTAGCGTGATTAGCTGCCACCCCCGGAGGTCCGGGTTCGATTCCCAGCTCTGCCACGAAATTTGAAAAGTGGTACGAGGGCTGGAATGGGGTCCACTCAGCCTCGGGAGGTCAACTGAGTAGAGGTGGGTTCGATTCCCTCCTCAGCCATCCTGGAAGTGGTTTTCCGTGGTTTCCCACTTCTTCTCCAGGCAAATGCCGGGGTGGTGCCTAACTTAAGGCCACGGCCGCTTCCTTCCCTCTTCCTTGCCTATCCTATCCAATCTTCCCATCCCTGCACAAGGCCCCTGTTCAGCATAGCAGGTGAGGCCGCCTGGGCGAGGTACTGGTCATTCTCCCCAGTTGTATCCCCCTACCCAAAGTCTGAAGCTCCAGGACACTGCCCTTGAGGCGGTAGAGGTGGGATCCCTCGCTGAGTCCGAGGGAAAAACCGAACCTGGAGGATAAAGAGATTAAGAAGAAGAAGAAGATAACCAGGTATTTGTTGTTTCAGCGTTACAAAATGTTGTAAATGTAGGATACATGTGGCCTCAGAAACGGTGTCTTACTGTATTACAGTAGGTAATGTCAGATGGAAATTAGCAAATAAAAAATGCGCCTCAACCCAGGATCGAACCTTCGACCTCCTGCATACCAACCAAAAGCTCTACTCACTGCACCAACTGTACAACACGATGAAAACGTCCTGACAGCGGTAGTTACCCTACATATGGTTACAGTGTTGCCAGATTGCTTTTCTTCAACGTCCGTTTTCTACCGGATATACTCACAAGACGAAAATTTGTAAGAGACATTTTTTTATTGCTGCCATGTGAGGAGTCGCGCTGCGACGCCCGAGTGCGCGAATTACGCTTCACCCTGTATATAGGCGAGCAGGCGGAAGAGACGAAGACGAGTTTGGCAGTCAGAGCGAGAGGACGTACGTGCTTCTCCCTTTGTCACTCTCCTTCCCAGGCTAATTGTACTTCCCAAGTACTAGTCAGGCAACTGTACTTCTTAGTACAAACAGGAAGGAGCAACATTTGTCTGAGTGTGTGCACTTTTAAGCGCACACAGGAGCATAGTCAGGAAGCACTTTTCAGTGCTGTTTCTCTCGTTTCAGGCATTATTGTTTCAGGTACGAGCAGGATGGCAGACAACAGCGCGGGCAAACAGGAGGAGCTGGTTACGTAGAAGAATGGGTGAAGGCAGACTCAGCGAGGACGAAACGCGCCGACAAAACCCTGCCAGCCCGATTGGTTTTCTATCGAAAGGGCATGAATCCACTCGGGAGGTAAACTCCATCCTCGCGGCACTCCGAGAGACGGCGGTGAGAGCGATGATTTGGACCAGGTTTATTACTGGGGGCTCATCATCCGACCGCCGACTCATGAGTGGGTCGATTACTACGAGAGGCAGCTGTCCGTGGCATGGCAGGCCGTCCGTTTGCCTGGTCCGGGGGCCAGGCTGGAGGAGCCCCCAGACAGGAGACAGCTTCCCCCACACTGCGAGCGGCGACCACGCAGCTCACCAGGAGGAAGAACTACAAGCAGGTGGCCACGGACGCACGCTTCTTAGCTCCTCCGGAGCCGAAGGCCGAGGAGGACGGAGACGCTCCCAAGCGTCGCGACGGCGCGACATAAGTCGAAAAGCTGTACTTCACGAAGTACACGCGCACAGACAAGGCCGCCAACCAGGAACGTCCACCAATGCCACCCAGGGAAGGCCCACTACCAGGGCGCAGACCAGCAAGGCGATCCGGACGGCTGAATGCGACACGGACGCTTGCGGACGTTCAGAGGCTGCTATGCAGGCCCGGTTTACTAGTGCATCGTTTAAAAATACCAAGGGGTCCGCAAAGGCTTAAAGTCTCCATCCGACGGACAAATCAAAATCATCATCAACAGCTTCATATGCCCTCACTCCACTGAATCCAGGCTCTTGACACTTCGTCTGATGATGATGATGCTTGTTGTGTGAAGGGGCCTATCATCTAGGTAATCAGTCTCTAATGGTACGAAATGAGACGAAATGTATTGACAATTTAAAAGACCAAAACTCATCCACTGACCAAAACGTGATGATGAGGAATGAATGGATGAATATGAATTTAAAATAATCAGCGGATCCAGCTCACAATACTGAAAGTTAAAAATAATTCCGAAATTAATCCACTGACTAGAATTCAAAAAGGAGACTGTGAACAATGATTATGAACTTAAAACAATCAGTGCATACGACCCACAATGTCCCAGGTTCCCAGTAACTATCTTAAAACAAGAGTATGTACTGACCAAGGGGCTGCTTCAAAAGCACAGTCTTGAATCGATGTTGCTTACTGTCTAAAGGGGTCCAAAATCCAGGTCACCGGCCCCTCATAATGGTACTTAGCGCTAGGAAGGAATGAACCATGGCATTTTTCACGTAGTACTAATCATAAGTAACGTAGACTTACGATGTTGCACACATTATGGTGCTACTCCCAAGTAATATAATATGAACAGGTAACGCAGACCTGTGGTGTTTCTCACATAGGTGTACTAACCACAGGGACTCGTACTATCTCATAGTGGGATTGGCAACGCAGACCCATGGTATCGCTCATATTGAGGTACTAATCACCCGTGGTGTTTCTCACAATGGTATCACAGGCAACTTAAGCCCGTGGTGTTCCGCATATAGTGGTATTAATCACGGGTATTGTAATAAAACCCATACTGACTCACACTCTGTTGCTCTGTTGCTATTAATCATTATTGTGCACATAACATAGTGGTATTACTCGCAAGTAAAGGTGACCCATGGTGTTCCTCGCATGATGGTACTAATTACAAGTGGTCTCATGGTTCTAATTCACTCATCCGTTCGTCGCCCTTATTAGTCGCCTCTCATAACAAGCAGGGGATACCGTGGGTGTATTCTTCGTCTGCGTCGTCCACCCATAGGGAGGGGCATGCAATGTAGTGATCAGAAATTGAATAGGGTAAAGGGGGGTATATTCGTTGTACAGATACGTTTGTGATAAATTTTCCCTATTGCAGACTAAGCATTTCAACTGCACTACTAGTTCCTTGAGTTCCCAACAGATGTCTACAGCTACTTGCATTGGTTATCGACGTGCTCTAGCGAACACGATACGTATTCAAAGATTTATAATGAACTTATCTGTATCACGAACATACCTCCCTTTAACCTACTACCAGCACTCCTACCCTGCCGACGAACTTTCTGATGACGATAATGTTTATTCTACCGACGAGACCCGAAACGGCTAACCACGGTGTCCGACACTCTAACGATCATGGTCACCTTGTGGGCTAAGGTAGGTCGGTAGCTGCAGAGTGGGTCTCGCTCCATAAGGATATGTATAGGTATTTTAAGGCAGAAACAGGTTCCAAGAAGGACATTCCAGGAATAATAAATGAACAAGGGGAGTGTGTATGTGAGGATCTTCAAAAGGCAGAAGTATTCAGTCAGCAGTATGTAAAGATTGTTGGTTACAAGGATAATGTCGAGATAGAGGAGGAGACTAAGGCCAAAGAAGTAATAAAATTTACATATGATAACAATGACATTTACAATAAGATACAAAAGTTGAAAACTAGAAAAGCGGCTGGAATTGATCAGATTTCCGGGGATATACTAAAGACAATAGGTTGGGATATAGTACCATATTCGAAGTACTTATTTGATTATTGTTTGGTCGGAGGAGATATACCAGATGAATGGAGAGTTGCTATAGTAGCCCCTGTGCATAAAGGAAAGGGTGATAGACATAAAGCTGAAAATTACAGGCCAGTAAGTTTGACATGCATTGTATGTAAGTTTTGGGAAGGCATTCTTTCTGATTATATTAGACATGTTTGTGAAATTAATAACTGGTTCGATAGAAGGCAATTCGGTTTTAGGAAAGGTTATTCCACTGAAGCTCAACTTGTAGGATTCCAGCAAGATATAGCAGATATCTTGGATTCTGGAGGTCAAATGGACTGTATCGCGATTGACCTGTCTAAAGTATTTGATAGGGTGGATCATGGGAGACTACTGGCAAAAATGAGTGCAATTGGACTAGACAAAAGAGTGACTGAATGGGTTGCTATATTTCTAGAAAATAGATCTCAGAGAATTAGAGTAGGCGAAGCTTTATCTGACCCTGTAATAATTAAGAGGGGAATTCCTCAAGGCAGTATAATTGGATCTTTATGTTTTCTTATATATATAAATGATATGAGTAAAGGAGTGGAATCGGAGGTAAGGCTTTTTGCAGATGATGTTATTCTCTATAGAGTGATAAATAAGTTACAAGATTGTGAGCAACTGCAACGTGACCTCGATAATGTTGCGAGATGGACAGCAGGCAATGGTATGTTGATAAACGGGGTTAAAAGTCAGGTTGTGAGTTTCACAAATAGGAAAAGTCCTCTTACTTTTAATTACTACGTTGATGGGGTGAAAGTTCCTTTTGGGGATCATTGTAAGTATCTAGGTGTTAATATAAGGAAAGATCTTCATTGGGGTAATCACATAAATGGGATTGTAAATAAAGGGTACATATCTCTGCACATGGTTATGAGGGTGTTTAGGGGTTGTAGTAAGGATGTAAAGGAGAGTGCATATAGGTCTCTGGTAAGACCCCAACTAGAGTATGGTTCCAGTGTATGGGACCCTCACCAGGATTACCTGATTCAAGAACTGGAAAAAATCCAAAAGCAGCTCGATTTGTTCTGGGTGATTTCCTACAAAAGAGTAGCGTTACAAAAATGTTGCAATGTTTGGGTTGGGAAGAATTGAGAGAAAGAAGAAGAGCTGCTCGACTAAGTGGTATGTTCCGAGCTGTCAGCGGAGAGATGGCGTGGAATGACATTAGTAGACGAATAAGTTTAAATGGCGTTTATAAAAGTAGGAAAGATCACAATATGAAGATAAAGTTGGAATTCAAGAGGACAAACTGGGGCAAATATTCATTTATAGGAAGGGGAGTTAGGGATTGGAATAACTTACCAAGGGAGATGTTCAATAAATTTCCAATTTCTTTGAAATCATTTAGGAAAAGGCTAGGAAAGCAACAGATAGGGAATCTGCCACCTGGGCGACTGCCCTAAATGCAGATCAGTATTGATTGATTGATAAGTGGCCACGGCTGGCCCGTGGTCCAACAGCTCTGCACTCTGACCGGCCAACCAAGCAGAGGAGGAGTGGCCATGGCTCTACCGTGGCTCTACGCCTCTGCATTCGGGAGAGGGTACTGGGCTGGGCCTCACGACTGGACTCAACCATCGGCTGTCTTGAGAATGGTTTTCCGTGGTTTTCCATTCTCCTGGACTAAGGCGAATGCCGGGACAGTTTCTGGTAAAGGCCACGGCTGCCAACCCCCTCACCTCCATGCATCTCCTTCACCGTAACAAATCTCCCTGCCTGAGAGACGGCGTCACCGTCTAAGAGGCCCGCATCCCCCTTCAGGGGAGGAATATAAACATTTTGGTAGTAGTAGGGCTACGGTTGTGGGCCAGAAAGGGTATCGTGCGTCATCATCTTGCTTGTATTTTCCCCGTTATGTGGGATTTGAATTCTTGCATACCTTTCTCCACTTCGGACAATCCATAGCATCTGAGGGCTTAAGTTTGCGAGCCGCATGTCATCTCTCAGCCTATCCAACCAACATGTTTGTAGAGTTCTCGAGTCCGGCGACCCACGGCGTTCAGTTGGAAGGCTATTTTGCAGTTCATCGCGGGCATGATTCCTGCATTTCTAAGTGACCATGGCGACCGTTTCCTTATTGTTTTCATCATCGTCCGTTGCATGGTATAGTCTAGTTAAGCAAATGGATCATCGCAGCATCTTCATTTCTACTGCATGAAGTGCTTCATCATGTTTTTGTACTACTTAATACACGGGACACTGATTCCTGTCTCGACATCTCGACATCGGCAATGGAAGTTTACAAACAAACAATTGGCGATAAAGTTATACGTTTATTGAATCCTTGTTGTGGTTTCACATTTCTTTCAATTTTTAATAATATCATCTGGACCTGGGTTTGTGGGATATAATACATTAAAGTTAGGGGTCTCAGATGCTGCATAACCTTAAATATTGGGAATTCAGGCAGAATTAATGTTCTTAAAGAACTGGGAGTAGAAATAGGAAAGCATACAGCATCTGGATTCAAAGTGCTTGACAGTTTAAGGGTGCAAGAAGCATAATTTGCGGCAAATCTTGCAACAAATGAAGCAAGAACGAAGAAAAAGGAGCAGATTAGCCAGTGATGAGTCAGATTATGGTGCTGGATGCTTCTAATTGGTCTAGTAAAACGTATAGAGCAATTTTAAAGATACTTTTTTCACTCTTCAACTTTGGAGTTGATTTTCTTGAAACATAAAAAATCTCAATAAATGTTCCTTGTTTTTCAAAACTATAAAATGTATAACCATGAAATTTTGACAGTTACATAACGTGTATACATTACAGCTGGGGATCTACAATGAGGTCATTCCGACAAATACCCTGAGAGCTATGCCTCATTGTTCATGATTTTGTTATTGGAATATATATATATTTTCAAAAAATCATTACTCCCACATTTATTGAACCACAGAAGATTGTAGATTCCAGCACTTAGTAAGAATTGAGGAATCTACTGTAAACATTTCACGCATTCATCTTTAGCAGTTTCTGAGAAAAAAGAAAATAAATTATACAAAATTAATATTGGCGAGATAGGGCATTCGGTCTTACCTTAACAAAGACAAGGAAACGAAGATCAAATATTACTTCATAATATCATGAAGTGTGTTACGATCTCCGCTACTGCTACGTATACATCCTACCTTCGCATGCTGGTTTTCGCCGATCACGCCGCCACTGCTTCATTCACTCTTCTGCTATGCTCACCTGTCGCCTGCCTACTCTGTTCATCACGTGATCCTGACGTCATCATCTTCTCCACGCAGCGCCTCCTCTACCTGTGTGTGTGCTTGCGCTAACCCCTATTGGACCCGTGATTATGACGTTTCTGGAATATGCTGGTTTTCAACTTCTCTATTCTTCTCGATGTTTCTGTACGATTATATAATCTCGCTCCACCGCTCAAAATATTGAGTCTGGCTTCGTTACGGAGTGGTGGAAGCAGCCATACTACTGCTACGTTCGATATTGTCATTTACCATCTGGACTGTTATTTTCTTCAGGTTATCCGGTGAGCAAGTTTTATCATAATGTTATTTGGACATTAAATTCTTCATTGGGCCATCTGCCCCACTTGAACTTTACTTTGGCCAGCTTATTACGGCATCAAATATATATGCAAGACATTATTTCGACTAAAACCTTTCAAACACGAACTGTACTACGGACAATGGAATTTTGAAATCACAATATCTATTTCCTTGGACCATCGTTACCTTTTGGTATAATGTTTATTTAACACATTCTGCAGCGTAACTTCACCCGGCGAAGAGAATCCCTTTCCCCGTTCAATCCCTACTTCATTTTTTATCCTTTTTCCTTCTTTTCACTTTTTTTTTCAGGTTGCTTCCTCTATATCGACTTATATTATTCTTCATTGTACCCTTTATACTTATTCATACGGTTTTGATGTTTTATATTGTAAATGTGGCACATTTTCCTTGTCTTTCAAGGTTTCCTCTATATATTTCAGTCTAGCAAACTCTTGTCTGCGATTTACTAAACTTGTTGAAAAATGTTTACTATTTTTATTATCTGTTAAATACATATCCTGTTTGCTTTGTTAAATTCGAGATTTTCTTGTTCCTGTCACCTTCTTTTGGTCCTATTCCTTCTCACTGCGCAAATTCTGCGGTAAATTATTATTCTTATTATTATGATTATTATATCGTGCTGCTTCTTCTACCACGTATATGTTTGAGCTATCAACTAATATTGTATACTATTTTATCTCTGCTTCGTATGTACCTACGACGATACCTGAGGGTATCTGTATTATTCCTGAACACCCTCACTCTCACTATATTGATAATCGGGCCCCTCAGAACAGTAAGATAACAGAGCAATCTCACCTCAGTATGATAGCAAACTTCTTCTCTCAAGTGTGGTTACGTCCAGGTAATGGTAATATGTAAGTTGGATGTGAAAATAAAAGACTCCCTAAGATTCGCAACCTAATACCGTTGGGGTCAAGGAGTTGACTAAGTGCGGTCGGATAAGCTACATGAAAATGGGGAGCTAAGCATTTTTACGTCCTTTGTGGCCCTTTTCTTCCTTTGGCCGATATCTTCATTTTTGGAAATGTCTGACAGCTTCCATTGTTTCTCTCTGATTAGTGTTAATAGAGGACGATTGCCTACTTGTACCTCCTCTTAAAACAATAATCACCACCATCACCTCCACCGCTCCAGGAGGAGTGAAAGGTAAAGACTTCTACTATCCGTAACCTCGGCAAGAAGTGGGTATAGTGGTTAGCTGTATTCTCGGCCATCTTTTCACCCAGTAATTTACCTGGTACTCATCTTGTTGTAGGGCGAGTGAACCTCAGGGCCAGGAGACCTCCCCCCCCCCCCCCCTACAGTGAAAATCTCGTTTCTAACATGTTTCAACTTCCTCAAGGAGAATCGAACACACGTCCTTCTGCGTGAACTGAGCATACCCTTACTGCCTCATCTAGACAGCCCCTACTTCAGCAACCTGGCGCCACTTAATCCATGTGGCACTGACGGGTGTCTCGACATCGGCAATGATAGTGAAGTCAGAGAAGATGCCTTGAGACCAGGTATTTGAACTGGCTGACTTTATTGAGTGTAAAGCGGCAGAAGAGGTACCATTAGATGAAAAGTATAACATAAACAATACGTGAATCAATAAGGACAAGGAAACGAAGATAAAATGTTACTTCACGACAGGGGCATATTCTATGGGCATTCGTCTTCATCGAAAGAAATCATGGTTTGTGAGTAGTAAACGCGTCAACGCTGTAGAAACCACGACTGGAGAGCGGCAGCCTTACGCCCCTCTCCCCCTCTCTCCGCACCAACACTCGTTCGGTGCAGGCTCAGCACTGGTAGTGAGCCAATTGGTGCTACAGCTAGCGGTTTCTTACGTAGTTAAAAGCGTTTAAGCAACAAATAGCCGGAGATAAATATATACTTATGTTCATAAAAACCAGAACACCTTGAAAGACTAGAGATAGAAAGTTAATATTCACAGGATATGAGCATTAGATTGTTCTGAAGAAATGATTAGCATTTGAACCATGTCGGCCCTCAGGTTCAAGGTACACATCGATGCCTCTGCGTACCACCACCGACAGGTAAAATGTGCCTGCGGTTCTCGTTGTCGCTATAAAGCGAAGGTAATGGATCAGCGTGACCTGAGCAGATGTGCAGGATGCCTCGCAGACGTATGCGAGAACCGTACCGTCAAATGAGAGAGTTTGAAGTAGGGCGCAGTATTGGCATGAGAGAACGTGATGCATCCATCCCGGAAATTGCTACTCGTGTGGGACGAAGTGTGTCGGCAGTGGAACGGTGTGTACAGAATGGTTCGCAGAAGGCCGTAGAACACGACCAGATTGGTCTGATTGCACCACACAGACCACCCCCAGAGAAGATCGACACCGCATCCGGATGGCATTTCAGAATAGATATGCGTCCTCCTCGGCTCTGGCGCAACAGTGGAACGGTGTAACACATCGTACACTGTCAGGAGTGACAGTCCGTCGCCGTTTATTACGATCTGGGTTACCGGTTCGTCGTCTACTTCTCCGCCTAGCTTTGACTGATGTGCATAAACATGCTAGAATGTAATGATGTACGGAACGACGTGACTTGGGACATGAATGGCAGCAGATAGTGTTTTCGGACGAATCCAGGTTCCGTTTGTTTGAAGATGAAGGCCGCATTTTGGTTCGCCGCATACAAGGAGAGACACATCATATTGACTGCATTCGCACAAGACATACAGCGCCAGCTTAAGGGCTTATGGTGTGGAGTGCTATTCGGTACAACCACAAATCACAGCTGGTGTGTGTCTAGGGCACTGTGACCGGTTTGACCTACGTGAATGACATCGTGCGACCCGTACCCATACCCTTTGTGCATGACACCCCAGACGCCATATTTCATCAGGACAATACACGACCACGTGCCTTCTTGTTGTCACAGGATGTCAGACTGTTGCCCTGGCCCTCCCGAGCACCGGACTTTTGCCAATAGGAAATGTGTGGGATATGGTGAAACGACGGGTGCGGCGCTGTGACCTATTGCCAACCACCAAAGATGAACTGTGGAACCAGGTGAATGCAGCATGTATGGCTATACCCCAGGACGTCATTCGGGGCTTATACGCGTCGGTGCCATCACGCATGGAACAACTTATCAGTGCCCATGGAGGACCCAGTGCCTACTAGGCAACAGGACACATACTGAACCTAAGTGATTGAAATGCTAATCGTTTCTGCTGAACATACTAATGAACATGTTCTGTGTATATGAACTTCCTATACCTAGTATTTCAAGGTGTTCTATTTTTCAAGAGCATGAGTGTACATTATATTTGCGATTCGCGGTTTGTTCAAGTGTCTGTATGTTTAAAATGTTTATAATTTTACTTATGATTTCTTGTTTTAACTGAGCTAACTTTAGTTTTGTGAGAAGATGGTGGAACAAACACCTGTGAGGGTTTAAATGCCGGTGCCTGTATAATAGAGTGTTTGTTATAAGTTTCTTTCAGCGGTCGTCCATACAATGACAAAGCTCAAATTACAAATATGACAAGACCTATGCCTGAACTGCAATAGTTTGCCGATGGGAACGAAAACGGTGTGGGTATATATGTGATTTCGCACCACATTCAGTACATAATTATGATAGATGGAGTTGGTTATCTGGTAGTCTAAACTATTTGTTTGGTCATGTTATTAAATCCTGAAGACAGTTGTGAACAGATGAATTCTTTTCGCACGGCAGTTCAAAAATATGATAAATCGAAGGCTCGCATTTGCAAACTTTGGTAATATCAGAATATATTTACGACCTGTCTAAAGCATTTTATAGGGTGGATCATGGGAGACTAATGGCAAAAATGAGTGCAATTGGACTAGACAAAAGAGTGACTGAATGGGTTGCTATATTTCTAGAAAGATCTCAGAGAATTAGAGTAGGCGAAGCTTTATCTGACCCTGTAATAATTAAGAGGGGAATTCCTCAAGGCAGTATAATTGGATCTTTATGCTTTCTTATATATATAAATGATATGAGTAAAGGAGTGGAATCAGAGGTAAGGCCTTTAGCGGATGATGTTATTCTGTATAGAGTAATAAATAAGTTACAAGATTATGAGCAACTGCAAAATGACATGTTGTGAGATGAACAGTAGGCAATGGTATGATGATAAACGGGGTTAAAAGTCAGGTGGTGAGTTTCACGAATAGGAAAAGTCCTCTCAGTTTTAATTATTGCGTTGATAGGGTGATAGTCCCTTTTGGGGATCATTGTAAGTATCTAGGTGTTAATATAAGGAAAGTTCTTCATTGGGGTAATCACATAAATGGTATTGTAAATAAGGGATACAAATCTCTGCACATGGTTATGAGGGTGTTTAGGGGTTGTAGTAAGGATGTAGAGGAGAGGGCATGTACGTCTCTGTTAATACAATCTCAAATAGAGTATGGTTCCAGTGTATGGGACCCTCACCAGTATTACTTGATTCAAGAACTGGAAACAATCCACAAGAAAAAGCAGATCGATTGGTTCTGGGTGATTCCCGACAAAAAAGTAGCGTTAGAAAAATATTGCAAAGTTTCGGCTGGGAAGAACTGGGAGAAAGAAGACGAGCTGCTCGACTGACTGGTATGTTCCGAGCTGTCAGCTGAGAAATGGCGTGGAATGACATTAGTAGACGAATAAGTTTGAGTGGCGCCTTTAAAAGTAGGAAAGATCACAATATGAAGGTTTTGTTGGAATTCAAGAGGACATATTGGGGCAAATATTAATTTATAGGAAGGGGAGTTAGGGATTAGAATAACTTACCAAGGGAGATGTTCAATACATTTAAGAAAAGGCTAGGAAAACAACAGATAGGGAATCTGCCACCTGGGCGACTGCCCAAAATGCAGATCAGTAATGATTGATTGACAAGATGAACAACACTGAAGAACATAATGCTCTTGTAAAAAAGAAAAAACCGTGAAATTTTACTATGTATTTGATTTCTCGCAAAAGCAGTTCATTAAATTATTTTCGACATATATGAAAACAGACTAAACTAAGTGTTTCATGAAGTACTAAAATTGGCGACATTAACTGGGACAATATCAACAACGTCAGCAGTTGCAGAAGGAACCTTTCCTGCGCTGAAGATGATAAATCCTTACTGTCGTTAAACGTAGACGCAAGAACTTTTATGCGGTTTGGCATTAATGCCAACTGAAAAGTCCTTTCTTCAGAAACTTCGCAAGCATCCAGACTACAACTTCAATGGCGAAGTCATTAAGGAATTTTCATCCCAACCCAGAGTTCATGAATTCCCGTTGCACTGCGTACACACTTCGTTCCACACGAGCAGCAATTTCCCGGATAGATGAATCACGTTCTCTCATGCCAATAATGCGCCCTCTTTCAAACTCCCTCATTTGACGGTAAGGTTCTCGCATACGTCTGCGAGGCATCCTGTACATCTGTTCAAGTCACACTGATCCATTACCTTAGTAGGAATTACTTGGCTGAGTGGTAGCCCAGATATTCAGACCAGTATACGCCACTACTTCATAATATCTTCAAGTGTGGTAACGTCCAAATCATGGTAATGGGATTTCTTGGCTTTTATTTTCTGACTTTACGACACTAGGGGATACTACCGATTACTACCGTTTTATTTTAAGGCACGATAATAGAGAGTGCGATGTGATGGTGTAGTACTAATTAAGTACTGAACACATTATACTTAATAGCCAAAGACAGCGTAATCATAATTATGTCATTTGTGAGAGTCCCAGTTTCTGGACGCCATTTTTCACTAAGAGCGGACGGGTGAACGATATTCTTAGTTCATCTACGTTTTGTGACCTCCGTGAACGGCTGAATCGCTCCAGATTGCCATACTCCTAGTCTGATAGCTAGCCCAAAATGCTCGCAAGACTTCGTGGTTCGGCATGGTTCAGTTTGTTGTAATAATGAAATTCAATACACTTTTGCATAATATAAAGCCATAATCAGCAAGGAGTGATGCTAATATTGCAAAGTAATTTCCATGCATTGAATTTTGTTTAAATTCCAAATATGAGAAAAATTCGGATGTCCAGGTTTACTAGCTTTTGATGACGCACGCTCCTAGAAAGGGGTAAAATCTCCATTAAACGCTTGCATCGTTATGCCCTTTTAAAACAGAAGAAAATTACGTGCTTAGGAAATTTGGTATAGCAGAAACTTTGTGAACTTTCATATTAGGTGTGAAGCCCCGCGGAAGAGAAAATTTGTTAACATGGTGCATTCGCCTGTGAATTTTTGGCGCGAGTCAGAAGTGCTGTAAAAAGGGAGAACCCAGATCGGTGCATTGTCAATATTGGTCGACTGAACCTGCGTTGGTGCATTCGGAACGTAGTATTTGAGGACTTAGTTGTTTACACCCATGTAGAATTGTTAAAAGGACTTAGAAGGATTCTGAGATATGAAATAGACACTCAGAATAATTATAAAATAGAAGGAAAGCAAAGCAAAGTCACCTTCGTACACGCCATGAAGGCCCTTGGAGGAGTGGAAGCTAAAGGCTTCCACCATTGTTAACCTCGGCACGTGATAGGGTAGAGTGGTTAGCTCTACGCCCGGCCGCCTTTGCCCCCAGGAATTAACCTGGTACTCATTTTTGGTGTAGGCTGAGTGAACCTCAGGGCCATATGCACCTCCGGAAGTGGAAATCTCGTTTCTTAAATTTTACGACTTCCTCACGGGGATTCGAAACCACTTCCTTCCGGGCGAACCGAGCACGCCCATACCGCCTCGGCCAGGCAGCCCCTTTTTCAAGTAGGAAGACATTGGAAATTGGTGACGGGGCCCGAGAATTCTTGTAGTTTCTCGGACGACCATACGTGACGGGCTACGAGAATTCTCGTAGTTTCTCGGACGACCATACGTGACGGGCCCCGAGAATTCTCGTAGTTTCTCGGACGACCATACGTGACGGGCTACGAGAATTCTCGTAGTTTCTCGGACGACCATACGTGACGGGCCCCGAGAATTCTCGTAGTTTCTCGGACGACCATACGTGACGGGCCCCGAGAATTCTCGTAGTTTCTCGGACGACCATACGTGACGGGCTACGAGAATTCTCGTAGTTTCTCGGACGACCATACGTGACGGGCCCCGAGAATTCTCGTAGTTTCTCGGACGACCATACGTGACGGGCTACGAGAATTCTCGTAGTTTCTCGGACGACCATACGTGACGGGCCCCGAGAATTCTCGTAGTTTCTCGGACGACCATACGTGACGGGCTACGAGAATTCTCGTAGTTTCTCGGACGACCATACGTGACGGGCCCCGAGAATTCTCGTAGTTTCTCGGACGACCATACGTGACGGGCTACGAGAATTCTCGTAGTTTCTCGGACGACCATACGTGACGGGCTACGAGAATTCTCGTAGTTTCTCGGACGACCATACGTGACGGGCCCCGAGAATTCTCGTAGTTTCTCGGACGACCATACGTGACGGGCCCCGAGAATTCTCGTAGTTTCTCGGACGACCATACGTGACGGACCCCGAGAATTCTCGTAGTTTCTCGGACGACCATACGTGACGGGCTACGAGAATTCTCGTTTTTACGAACCTAGTGTTTGCTTGATCGCTATCGGAAATGTCGAGCTAACCCTTGGAGCTTCCGTGCAGCTATTAACATGGCGCGACGCATGCAGTTGCTAACAGATATCGATATTTGTGACGACTTATGTGCAGACCGGTTATCAGATATACACCTACGATTATCAGATGTAACTAGAGATAGTGAATTAGATATTTCTAATTATGTGAGTGGTTCTGACAGTGCTTTTGGTCCTTCTATGTCAAAACGTGGATAACAGTATCATGAGTTGGAGCACAGCAGAGACTCAGATGTACACAAGTCGAGTATAGACAACACTTGTAGTATGTAGTAGGTACAGATACAGTCAGCGACTTCTCAAAACATAAGCCAGTTCGTAATTTAAAAGTTTGAGGTACATATCTAGAATGTGACGACGGCCGTAGCCGTGTTGAAACAACGGATCCCATGAGATCTCCGAAGTTAAGCAGCATTGGGCGTGGTCAAGATTTAGATGGGTTGCCACGCGCTGTTGGTTGGGGGGGGGGGGTAAGGGAATGGAGGAGCGGAAAGGAACTGGCCATCCTACTGTACGTAAATTCCGGTTCAGGCACACCTTTGCGGAGGTTCGGACCTGTTATGGAACTTAGCTTCCGACGATCGACGATGACTAAAGGGTTCTATATAATGCATGTTAAAGCGTTCCTTACGTCAGTCACGTAAAAAGAAGGTGACAGCGCCACCTACAGCTGGTCATTAACGACGAGGTTATTCAAGTTCCGATGAAAGACGGAAGGTAAGAGAGAGGAAAAAAGTGTTTCATTATAAGAAATCGAAGCTCCACCCCCAGTCTCCTCATTAAAAATTAATGAAGATATTTCCCAGAACTCTTCGAAATTCTGTATATCAGAGAATTGGTGATATTAGAACTTTAATTAAAATGAATTCGAGTGAAACGTATTTCTAAGGCTATTATTAATTGTATTTTAGATGTAGTTTTTATCACAAATAAACCCAATTCAGGGACGTAAGTTATGGCTTTATTCAAAGTTATTCTCGGCCTTAAATACACAACAGAGAAATTATTACCACGTATCTTTTGATATTTTAATGTATCTTAGTTTGCAATACTAGATATATACAGTAGAAGTCCGTATTTATGATAACAAAAGCTTGGCATTTTTTGTTGTTTGAAGGCTGAGGATGAATTTGAATAAAGCAATTTGTGAATATCACATCATCTCTGCTGCGTATATTATCGGTCCTTTCAGTAGCTTATTTGATTCTTTCTTTCCTTCTTATTTTCTGTTTACCCTCCAGGGTTGGTTTTTCCCTCGGACTCAGCCAAGGATCCTACCTCTACCGCCTTAAGGGCAGTGTCCTGGAGCGCGAGTCTTTGGGTCGAGGGATATACAACTGGGAAGGAGGACCAGTATCTCTCCCAGCCGGCCTCACCTGCTATGCTGAACAGAGTCCTTGTGGGGGATGGGAAGTATCATCCCTTGGAAGAAAGAAGGAACGTGACCTTACGTTAGGTGCCATCCGGCCATTTGCCTGAAGGAGAAGTGGGAAACCACGGAAAACCATCTTCAGGGCTGCCAACAGTGGGGTTCTAACCCACTATCTCACGGATGAAAGCTCACAGCTACGCGCCCCTAATCGCACGGCCAACTCGCCTGGTCTACGTACTGCCATGGGGTTGCTCACATAGTGATACCAATCACAGGCAATGTACTCACGATATATCACACATTATGGCACTACCCACAGGCAAGACAGACCCATGGCATTGTTCATATAATGACGCTACTCCCATAGTGATCCTCCCTCGATGGATCTAATCACAGACCCAGCTGGAGGCAGTAGCGATACGAGTTCCTCAGGTGGTAGTGATTATTGCTCTAAGAGGAAGCACAACCAGGCACATGTAGTAGTACTAATCGCAAGTAAAGTCGACCCATGTTGTTCATCACGTTGTGATACTAATCACAGATTTCAAAAATATCATCCCTTGGTCGCCTCTTTTATTCATCTCTTACGACAGGCAGGGGATACCGTGTGTGTATTCCTCACCTGCATCCCCGACCCACAGGGGGTAAAAAGGGTTGACACTTCGAAAAATGCAGTACTGTACCAAGAAAGACAAGGGCCACGAAGGGCGTGAAAATGAAAGATTCTCTAGGCCTCGAATGCTCTAATACCGTCGGGATCGGAAAAGAACAAGAGTCGACCAACGGAGGTCGGACAAGACATATTAAACTGAGGAGCCTGGCACAAGTAAGTGGCAGCAATGTCGGGACTAAGCTAAGGGCGCCGTGGTCACCAACCCACGCTCCCAAATTGCGAGCCCCTGTGGCCCCTTTTAGTCGCCTCTTACGGCAGGTAGGGTATATTGTAGGTCTATTCTTCATCTTCGTCCCCCATCCATATGGGGTCCAATTTAGCCTCTCGCATGTGCCTTTTAAACCACACACCAGCCCTCCTGCAATTCTTAAATCTCTGGCAGTATCGGGAGTTGATCCGGGCCACTAAGGACAGCAGCTAAGCCGTTAAGGTACGGAGGCGGTCAATTGGAATTAAATCTTTGTTTTTATGTGGTTTTGTAGCTGTTTCAACTCTTCCTTTGTGGTGGGGAAGGAAGTCGTAGATAGGAAGAGAAAACATATTTTTTGTAGAAACAAAAAGTTCGAGGTGGGTTGAATGTAAACAGGTTGGCTTGTAGTGGATTTGTCTTTGTTCTGAGCAGGAAAGAGTTGATTATATCCAGAGAAGAGACGAAGAAGGCGCCCGTATGCATTTGTCATCCCACAGGATGAGAGAGGAAAACAAAGAGACTCGTCTGTTTATGCTAAGTAATTTCTCCCAAAGGAAACAAAATGGTTGCAATTAGTACTAACTCTTTCAGGTCACGCTATAAGATGTACGACAAGCTCTTTAGGGTGTGTCTCCATATTTTGTAAGAATAGGGAGCTTTTACAAAGTAGTAAAAGAAAACATAATAAGTTACTGCACACATCATCCCAGTAAAATACTGTAAATTCACCGTGTGGTTGAGCGAGCTTTTGTTTGTACAGGCTGCGAGGTAAAAGTAGAGCTATAATCATATGGAAAGGAAACTGAGTGTCCAGACATATCATCAGTGAGTCAATGAAAGTGTGTCCGACTCATGACCTCAAGTTCATGGGTACGACTCCGGATGAAGTAATCAATTTCAGAAGGAGATCAAATTTATTGACTTTCCGTGGTTTCCCAATTTCACACCAGGCAAATGCTGGGGCTGTACCTTAATTAAGGCCACGGCCGCTTCCTTCCAATTCCTAGGCCTTTCCTATCCCATCGTCGCCATAAGACCTATCTGTGTCGGCGCGACGTAAAGCCCCTAGCAAGAAAAAAAATAAAAATAAAAATAAAATTATTGACACCCCGTGTCATTGATGTGGGAAACTTCATTCACGTATATCGCTATAAGTAAAAATCCATAGTTATATGGAACTTTTTATATATACTGTGTATGGGGCTCACCCTTTTTCTCTAGACCTTCCATATTTCTGAAGAGGATAGACATGTATTTACAGTACCTACATACATACACTTATATTCAATACTACCTAAAGAGAATTAGGGCTTAAAATTACCTGCCGGGCTGAGTGGCTCAGCCGGTTGTGGCGCTGGCCTTCTGGCGCCAACGTGGCAGGTTCGATCCTGGCTCATTCCCGTAGTATTTGCAGGTGCTGAAATACGTCAGCCTCGTGCCGGTAGATTTATTGGCACGTAAAAACTCCTGTGGGACTAAATTCCGGCACCTCTGCGTCTTCCAAAACAATACAAGTTGTAAGTGGGGTTTATAGCAAATAACATTATTATTAAAATGACCTATTGTGCGTTTCAGGTCCTGAAAATACGTAATGCGCATATTATGAAAAATTACCTAGTTTGATTGAGGGCCCTAAAAAGAACTAAATCATTACACTGGACCTATATCTTATATATTTACGGTATTTACTTTAAAGTGCAGTTTTTCTGGAAAGTTTAGGGAGGCACTGTAATTTGGAAATGAGCAGCACTGTCCCTATATTATGAGGTGGCTTAACAATATTTTTAATTGTTAATTAACATATGGAAGCGAGTATTTTTTGGCGCAAAATAGGCGGTTCTATGATGAAAGTTGTTCCTTCTAGAACATTTTATAGTTTTTAAGCAAATAAAGTGTTTGGTTTTTCGAAATGCAAAATAACTGATTAATGAACTGTGATTCGTTTTCGATTTATTGATCAATTGTTACTAGCAGGTAATATTTTAAATTTACAAGGATTTACAAGGATGAATTGTTCTTTGAAGAAAATACTTCGCAAACGTCCCGAGCATTTTCTCGGTTTTGATTTTTCTAGACAAAAATGGTGGAAACCATGGCATAAGTTGTTTGATATAACTTCCGAACGGAAGCATCTATCTCGCCACTGTTTACACAGCAGAGTTCCTTGGGATCCATTCTGCAGGCGAGAGGTTTCGCCCACGCTCGGTGTTTCAATCTGAAGTTATATTAAACAACTTACGCCATGGTTTCCACCACTTTTGTCTAGAAAAATCAAAACTCAGAAAATGCTCGGACGTTTGCGAAATATGTTTTTTCAAGTGGCACTTCATCCTTTCTAATTTAAAAGATAATACTGTGGAAAGAATCCGCCAATGAATCGACATGGCATCAGTTAGTTCCTCAGCTATTTTGAATTTTATTGTCAAGAGGTGAACAATTTTTGTTCGCTTAGAAACACTAAAACATTTTTTATAAAGAGTAACCATCGTCGTAGAAACGCCTAGTTAGCGTCAAAAAATACTCGTTTCCCGGTGTTAATTAACAGTTAAAAACACTGTTATACCACCTAATAATATAGAGACAGGGTCGCATAAGTTCAAATGATAGTGTGTCCCTGAACGTTCTGGTAAAACTGTGCCTGTGAAACACGCTGAAGTAGTATTGCTGTTCATTGCAGCATGAATAAATCATTGTAGGCGGGGTTCTTCAAAAGATTAGCTCTAGAGTGTGGCACATTGTATAGTTAGCTCCAACGGGTAGCTGAAGACTTCAAGAGAGCAGCACTCCATAGTGACCAAGATTATTTCTTCAGTGGGTCGTGTTCTTTCTGGAGAGACGTTGCAATAAAAACTGGCTTGGAATTTTAAGGAAATAGCCACCATGATGTTTGCTGATCGTGCCTCGCGTGACTTAGAGCGCAGTTTTTGTGCATTCGGGCGGATTCTAACAGAAGAGAAGGAAAAGAAGCAGTTTTACTCCTGAAAAATGTGTCATAATATTTTATTGTTCAGTGTCATGTTAGTAGTACTAATTAAAACGTGGTTGTGGGAGAAGTAATTTAAGGTACAGTGTTTTGAACAAAATAGACTTAACACATATTAATAATAGTAAATAATTCCATAAGACATTTTATCATCACGTGAATCACTATGCCACTTTTTAGAATTAGAATTGGCATTTTAATGTAAGTATAGTAGTTATCAAAATATTTTAACAGCATGAAGCTTATTTTTTTCAGTTCCATGAAAACCTACATATTCCTAAATAGTTTAAAATCCTAAAACATAGGTTGAAAAACCTATTTTTAGTTTCATTAAACACAGGACTTAGTCGTCAAAATTGCGGTATAAATGTTGGTATAAACACTCTAGTAATAAAAAAAAATCATAATTTGCCATTGACTAAGTTTTTTCTCCTTTTTTTACTTGGTTGAGAACATTAAGGAGCATTCCCTCTGTTTGTTATGATGGTCCTTTTATTAATGTATTCCCTCGTTTGCCTTTTATGGTCGGCCGACCACCTGCAGTATCATCACATTGCACGGACAGTGAAAAAAAAAAGAACCTGTACAGTTTTGATCGATTAATAAACATGAACAATTATCCCAAAACATGAGTGTGGATTTAATTCAATAATGGAAAACATGTACATGAATATTAAACTATTTCTTGACTCCGCGCTCGCTAGAATTATTATTTAAACTCCATAGAAAATGTCTCTGTTTCTAATCCTAGTGAATACGAAATACTATTTGAAGTGATCACGTGAAGAACGGTTGAAGCGGAAAAGTCTCATGCTATTATGGAAAAATCTCAACCAGAATTAGGAAGTAAAATATATTTTAATAATAATAATAATAATAATAATGCCGCCTCTGTGGTGTAGTGGTTAGCGTGATTAGCTGCCACCCCCGGAGGTCCGGGTTCGATTCCCGGCTCTGCCACGAAATTTGAAAAGTGGTACGAGGGCCGGAACGGGGTCCACTCAGCCTCGTGAGGTCAACTGAGTAGAGGTGGGTTCGATTCCCACCTCAGCCATCCTGGGAGTGGTTTTCCGTGGTTTCCCACTTCTCCTCCAGGCGAATGCCGGGATGGTACCTAACTTAAGGCCACGGCCGCTTCCTTCCCACTTCCTTGCCTATCCCTTCCAAACTTCCCATCCCTCCACAAGGCCCCTGTTCAGCATAGCAGGTGAGGCCGCCTGGGCGAGGTACTGGTCATACTCCCCAGTTGTATCCCCCGACCAAGAGTCTGAAGCTCCAGGACACTGCCCTTGAGGCGGTAGAGGTGGGATCCCTCGCTCAGTCCGAGGGAAAAACCGAACCTGGAGGGTAAACAGATGATGATGATGATAATGATAATAATAATAATAATAATAATAATAATAATAATAATAATAATAAGAGTAATAATAATAATAATCAAATCCTAAGGGCTACGGCTTGTCACCGAAACCAGGGATCGCTGCCTTTTGCTGCACTTTAAAACACCATATAACTTCAAAATCACATCCGGCTCCCAGTTATTTTCTCCTCGGTCTATCTCTTTTCCGACTAGAATTCTCCTTTCTTGTAATAGGACCGGGCGATGTGGCCGTGTGGTTAGGGGCGCGCAGCTGTGAACTCGCATCCGGGAAATAGTGGGTTCGAACCCCACTGTCGGCAGACCTGAATATGGTTTTCCGTGGTTTCCCATTTTTCACACCAGGCAAATGTTGGAGCTGTACCTTAGGCAACGTCATGGCTGATTCCTTCCCATTCCTGGCCATTTCCTATCCCATCTGTGTCGGTGCGATGTAAAACAAATTGTAACGAACGAACTTTAATATTGAATGGAAATGATAGTTTTTGTAATTTTAATTCCATATTTCAGTAAAAAATAACGAAATACATAGGGTGTATCATATTTAATAGCAGAAATTGAAATAGCTGTATGTACACGATACTAGAAACAAAAAAGTCTTACTAAACAGGGGTCCGCAAACGAGCCGTTTGCGAGATCATTTAGAATCTGTGGTTACCAGCCACCACTGACTTGTGTGTAAACGTCATCCTAGTTAGGAAAAGGAACCGATGCAACAATAAGGTACTTTGGCAGAAGTAGAGTTGTTTTCAAAGAACAAGAAAACCGTATTGTGGTATTGTGGTTAGTGTGATTAGCTGCCAAACCCGGAGGCTCGGGTTCGATTCCCGGCTCTGCCACGAAATTTGAAAAGTAGTACGAGGGCTGGAACGGGGTCAACTCAGCCTCTGGGGGTCAAATGAGTAAAGGTGGATTCGATTCCTACTTCAGCCATCCTGGAAGTGGTTTCACGTGGTTTTCCACTTCTCCAGGCAAATGCCGGGATGGTACCTAATTTAAGGCCACGGCCGCTTCCTTCCCTCTTCCTTGTCTATCCCTTCCGATTTTCTTATCCTCTCACAAGGATGCCAGAAAAGTGCGAACACGGAAATTTGCGAACACATCATTAAAGCGAAAATTCGCGCACACTAGGGATTATTGCTACCTGACTAGTGTTTCCCAGGTCTTGGTAAACATTCCGTTGCCGGAAATATGTGAACACTATCCTGAGAATCCCATCCACATTGGATTAGCTTTCCAATTTTAATATTGACATTGTATTTCAACCTCCCATATCACGTCACAAACATCTACCAGGTAGTTTGGTACCTATTGCGAACAATAGTGAGGATTTCTGCTGCGGCCGGCTCCACCACCGGTTCGGGGCTCATACCCGTACTTTTGTTCACTTTACTTTTAACCTTCATAACGTTAGCAATGTTGAGTATGGAAATTGTTACTACGATCAGGGGCAGGCTCTCCGCTCATTATAATGGTTACGCGTACCGTAAGTATAGAGAAACCAAAGCAGGTGTTGTTACGTGGCTAAGTTTACGCCAAAAGTCATGTCACTGTAAGGGATTGATGCGGTCGAAGAATGAACAAGTACTAAATGTATCCGAACATTTGTGTGGGCCACTTGATGACGGCGCTCTAGAAGTGAAGAAGCAAATGTGTAACGCCAAGAAATGCGTTCGAGAAGAAGCTACAGAGGTATGTGAGATGTAGACCGATGAAATAGGAAACCTACGTAATAAAGGTTACTAAAGAAACACTTCCTTATTTATATTACAATAACTTTAGTATTTCATTAATGTAAAGTACATGTGCCATACGGTAAAATAAAGCAAGAATGAATTTTGTATTATAAATTATATTAGTCTATAGGTCAATAAATAATAAGACGTAATGTATATTTACGAAAATTCATATATTTACTAGGGGCTGCCTAGCCGAGGCGGTAAAGGCGTGCTCGGTTCGCCCGGAAGGACGTGGTTTCGAATCCGTCAGGAAGTCGTAAAATTTAAGAAACGATATTTCCACATCCGGAGGTGCATATGGCCCTGAGGTTCACTTAGCCTACACCAAAAATGAGTACCTGGTTAATTCCTGGGGGCAAAGGCGGCCGGGCGTAGAGCTAACCACTCTACCCCATCACGTGCCGAGATTAACAATGGTGGAAGCCTTTACCTTCCACTCCTCCAAGGGCCTTCATGGCCTGTACGGAGGTGACTTTGCTTTGCTTTGCTTTGCTTTGCATATATTTACTACTAACATGGTGTGAAGTACTACTATTTGGCACAGCCTGTGCATCCGGAAAAATGGTTTTACTCTCTTGAATAAAAGTGTTTTCTTTTGTAATGATTTTTAGCTTTAGATGGTATTTAAATGCAAATTTTGACTGAACAAAAATTATAGTGGAATAATTTCTACAAAATTTGAAAAATGCATTGTAAGGTCAGAAATGAGAAAAATAAGAATGAGACCACACACTTAGACGTTTTAATAAACACTTTAATAATATACTTGATATTCTTTAATTAATTAATTAATTAATTTGGTCGCCCCAGGTTATGATTTTGTGACAAAAATGCCCCACGCAGAATCGTTGAAGAGGACCTTGCGAAATCAGCGGAGTAACGAGCGTGGAAATGAACAAGGGCCAAAAGAACGTGGTGACATTATTCTCAATGAAGAAATCTTTAAAATGGCCGATGGTAGGAGTTTTCTCCTTGTAGATGACTGACTAGAGGAAATAATCCTAGTTTTCAGTGGAGACAAAGGAAAGGAAAGTTTAAAAACATCTACATCTTTTAAATGGATGGTATATTTAGGTGCTGCAGCAAACAGTTTACTCAAGTCTACACTGTTCACGCAGACCTAGCAGGCCGGCCTGACGAAACAAATGTGTTCCCCGTGGTATCTGCCCTAATCCCTAATAAGAAGAATGAAACCTACATTCACCTGTTCCTTCTTATTAAAGAAGTAGTTCCACTATGGTGTCTCAGTAAAGTTAATGTCGATTTTGAGGCAGCTGCAATATCGGATCTACATCAAGTTTTTCCCTCAACTCAAGTGAGTGGGTGCCACTTCTATATGAAGAAATGCTTATGGAGAAAAATTCAAAGTCTGGGTCTACAAGAGGAATACCGTCAGAATGAAGAGTTAAACCGGAGGACGTAGATGATGGATGGCTCCAGATTCATGCGGAAGCTCCCGACAACCAAAACTCGTCGACTACTTTGTGGATACATGGCTACGTAATGAAGAGATCCCCGTTGAAATGTGGAGTTGCTACGGTTAGAGACACAGAACCACGAATGCTGTAGAAGGATGGCACAACAAATTAAATACTATCGTTGGAAACCCCTACCCCAGAGTCAACATGCTGCTGGAATGTTTGAAGAAAGAAGCGGAACACACAAATTGCCTCTACATGAGGTTAGAAATACATCTTGAAGGGAAGAAGAAAAAGAGCAAAATACCTGAAACTGGAGGACAGGATTGAGAAAACTATAAAAGTACCGGTATATGAAGAGACAAGAGGCATTAGGTCCTGCTTAAAAGCCATTTCTCATATTCAGAAATTGAACTAAATTACGGTGACCCACATGTATATATATATATATATATATAATGTAAATATATACGTATGTACAAATGACGAAGCCTATAAACACCGATTTTAAACGACAAATGTGTGAAAAAATGACGAAGCCTGTGAAGGCTGATTTTAAACACGCCAAGATGGTAAGATAATAATTATAATTTTCACAGTCCAAAGCCTGTGTAAAGTGTGATGGAAATATTTTCAATAAGTTGTATGGATTAAAGATTGTTTTATTTACAGGTATGGCTTACATTACATGTCTCGTGTCTTTTTTTTTCGAAGATAGTGTTCGCAAATTTCCGGCAGCGAAATATTTACCAAGACCTGGGAAACCCTATTCAGGTAGTAATAATGCCTAGTGTGCGCGAATTTCCGCTTTAATGATGTGTTCGCAAATTTCCGTGTTCGCGCTTTTCCGCCTCCACCTCCCACAAGGCCCCTGTTCAGCACAGCAGGTGAGGTCGCCTGGGCGGGGTACTGGTCATTCTTCCCGGTTGTATCCCAAGACCCAATGTCTCACGCTCCAGGACACTGCCCTTGAGGCGGTAGAGGTGTGATTCCTCGCTGAAACCGAGGGGAAAAGCAACCCTGGAGGGTAAACAGATTAGAAAAGAAAGAAAGAAAGAAAGAAAGAAAGAAAGAAAGAAAGAAAGAAAACAGTCTTACTTAGGGCCGGTATTATAATGAGAGTTTAAACTGAAGATTGAGTTAAACTGTAACTTGAGTTTAAACCGATGGTGAGTCTTATAATGGTCGGCCTAAGTTAAACTGAGGTGAAGAAGGAAATGTACGATCATGGTAGCAGTGACTTGCAAGAAATGATGACTATCGATAATGTTTTGTTTACTTCTTGTAAGAAAAATGGCGGATAAAATCAATAAACGTTGTCCTAATTTTACTTGTAAGGAAATAGAATTGCGTGTGCAATGAGTTAAGAAATATTTATATAGTCCGTGAAACAGTGGCCTTATGAATTCCTTCGAAATTCCCATTTTAATAAACATACGACGGGAGGCATAAAACCGCAATGCTATTAGTAGCTGACTGAGGGGTTCTATAGCATGATTTCTGAAATAGAAGGAATTTACCTTATTTTCTAAAATTTACACTTTTGACATTCAAACAGTTCAAAAAGTCATTTTTACATTCTTACCTTTTCGTTGCATGTTTTATTCTAGCACCAATTTGCTAAAATAGGGATATGACAGTCTGTTTTGTAAGCCTAAACCTATTTAAAAACCATTTTTCATTCCATATATGAAAGTGACGTGCCCTTGCTCGGAAAACTCGTTGTGCCCGAGGTCGTTCAATAATTTGAACCACTTCTTCATCATCGCTTAGTACTTCTTCAAACACCTCAAAAATATCTTCGAGACCCATTCTTTCTGCCATGTTGTAAGGTTATGTATTCTTAAACTTCAGTTTAAACGGTAGATGAGTGGCAGTAAAATTAATCTCTAGTTAAACTTAAGATTAAGTTTTATAATACATGACTAACAGATAAACCGATATTTAAACCGAACCAACAGTTTAAACCTCTGTTATAATACCGGCCCTTAGTATTACTTCTTTTAACTACGAGTAACTACACTGTACAGTTATTATAACACGTAACTTTATCTCCAAGGATGAACATGATCCTCATTTCTGAGATAGGGTGAGTGAACCTCAGGACCATGATCCTCTCTTCCCCGGAAGTGTGTCTCGTACTTTACTGCTGGAGAAAGAGTACATTATAATGCCTTATCCGTAATATAAACAAACTCTATTGTAATTCGGTATCCATAACTTGAATCTATCAAGAAGTTATCTCACGATATTCAGATCCCGTGAATAAATGTTACTGAACACAAACTGTTATTTATGGCATGTCCGTAACTAGTGACAACAACCATTTCGGCGTTATTTTGCACCAGCGTTATCGCTTAATGTACTGTATTCCCATTTATTCTGGCTGTTAATTCTATAATAAAAAGATCAAATTGGCTTGGAGGAAATTAAATTGTAATAATATTACTCAATAAACTGCATAACTGAGTTAAAAAAAGCAATTAAAAATCCAGGCAATGGACTAACTTAAATTTCAAATTCCATTAGAGTATTATTGAAATGGAGGACGTAGGGTAATGAAGTCTGCCACTATAGTTAACATACCATTATCGTGAAATGCGATGTTGATGGTGAGACTGTTATGGTTCGCAGCTTAACAACTCTTCTCGTCCATTCTATTTTTTTTCCTTCTCTCATGGCTCGTATAGTTTTTAGAGGGCCTTTGACCTGTGATGATGACTGCTGCCCGGTAAAATGAGCTGCAGATATGGAGATGATAAACGATTCACCACGATTATGATACTCTCAGGCACTCTGATTGACTTTTTTTTTTGCTAGAGGCTTTACTTCACACCGACACAGATAGGTCTTATGGCGACGATGGGATAGGAAAGGCCTAGGAGTTGGAAGGAAGCGGCCGTGGCCTGGTGTGAAAATGGAAAACCACGGAAAATCATTTTCAGGGCTGCCGATAGTGGGATTCGAACCTACTATCTCCCGGATGCAAGCTTACAGCCGCGCGCCTCTACACGCACGGCCAACTCGCCCGGTGATTGACATTCATGGCCGGCTTCGTTGTCTGTCATATCAAACAATTCTACAATCGCACTGCCAAGATTGTCGTAAGACACGGGCCGGCCTCTATTGTGTAAGTCATTAGTATGCCTCCGTAGTGAAACGGTTAGCACTATTACATGCCCTACTCGGAGGCCCGGGTTCGATTTCCGGTACTGCCAGAGCTTTAAGAATGGCAGGAGGGCTCGTAAGGGGTTAAAATGTTCCTCGCAGCTCATTTCCATTGGGAGTGTGCCTGGAAAGAGCTTCACCAGCTCGGTATGAGGAAACGAGTTTACTTTTACCACAGTTAGGTGAAATATACTTGATTTCTCATTACACGATTGCAAGATATAATCAAACACTTGCTGCAAAACATTATTACTTCTACGTATTCGTGAATGAGTCCGATTACGAGCACAAAGTAATTTATAATAACTGAAGACTGCCGTGATCTTTCTTTCTTTCTTAATCAATCCGTTTACCCTCCAGGGTTGGGTTTCCCTCAAATTCAGCGAGGAATCCCACCACTACTGCCTTTTTGGGTCGAGGGATACAGCTGGGGAGGAAGACCAGTACCTCGCCTAGAAGCCCTCACCTGCTATGCTGAACAGGGACTTTTGTGGGAATTGGGAGGATTGGAAACGATAGACAAGGGAGAGGGAAGGAAGCGGCCGTGGCCTTTCGTTAGGTACCATCCTGGCATTTGCCTGGAGGTGAAGTGGGAAACCACGGTAAAACACTTCGAGGATGGCTGAGGTGGGAGTCGAACCCACCTCTACTCATTTGACCTCCTGAGGCCAAGTGGACCCCGTTCCAGTCCTCGTACCACTTTTCAAATTTCGTGGTAGAGCTGGGAATCGAACGCGGGTATCCGGGGGTGGCAGCTATTCACGGTAATCACTACACCACACAGGCGGACGACTACAATTAAAGTAATCTGTAATCATAGTCTGAAACGGTTACAATGTGGATTACTGACGCTCAAATAAAAATTTGTAAAATAATGTATGATCATAAAATTCTTAAATTGGGAGATGATAATTTATTATTTAAGCTCACTTATTATAGTTGAAGTTGATCTTAGTATCACCCATTTCTCAAGAAGTTTAACAGATACTGTGATCGTTGTATGACTGAGTAAGTTGGCCGTGCGGTTAGCGCCGCGTAGTTGTGAGCTTGTAGTCGGAAGATGGTGGATTCGAATCCCACCTTCGGCAGCCCTGAAAATGGTTTTCCGTGGTTTCCTATTTTCACACCACTGAAATGCAGGGGCTGTACATTGTGGCAACGGTCAAGGCTGCGTGTTGATTGCGAACACCCCGTTAATAGTCTCTATTGCCGACACAAAATATTTGGTAAGAGTGCCAGATCGTTCCAGGGTTTTTCATCCCCTCTTCCAATCCCCTCTTACCGGGTGGTACCGAAGTGGTACGACGAGTAGTTGGCAGGTAGAGACAGCAGTTCCCAAAAGCTCCCTTCACCTTAAAAAACTGCCTCATTGCACTAGACTTAGTATCAGTATCAATTCTCAGGCAGTCTCAGTGCGTAGGTGTACAATAGTTTCCATGTTAAGTGACAGGGGCTTGAAGTTAGTTGTTTTTGAAGGGTTTGGGCCTAAATATTCAAAAGGTGACAAGACACAATTGGGTCAAAAGTGGCGATCCTAAGATAACCTTAACATAAACGTAACCTAAAGGTCAGTTATTTGACCAGGCCGAAAGGCCGCTACGTATATATATATATTTTTGCTAGGGCTTTACGTCGCACCGACACAGATAGGTCTTATGGCGACGATGGGATAGGAATGGCGTAGGAGTTGGAAGGAAGCGGCCGTGGCCTTAATTAAGGTACAGCTCCAGCATTTGCCTGGTGTGAAAATGGGAAACCACGGAAAACCATCTTCAGGGCTGCCGACAGTGGGATTCGAACCCCCTATCTCCCGGATGCAAGCTCACAGCCGCGCGCCTCAACGCGCACGGCCAACTCGCTCGGTCTACGTATATTTACTATAATGTCCTATGTCATTTTATTGGGACAGTTGGTATAATGTTTGAGCCGACAATGACACTCATTCGATTCGTGGTTTTGATATTTTAACGTCGGACCAGTTCGACACAACACCTATTACCAATCCAGTTCTGCTCTATTTGTCATACAGAACGTTATCTCTAGCACAGTATTGAGTTTTTAGTTTGTTTGTTTGTATATTTCTGGTCTTTATAAAATAATAATGTTGTTTGCTTTACGTCCCACTAACTACTTTTACGGTTTTCGGAGACGCCGAGGTGCCGGAATTTAGTCCCTCAGGAGTTTTTTAACGTGCCAGTAAATCTACCGACACGAGGCTGACGTATTTGAGCACCTTCAAATACCACCGGACTGAGCCAGGATCGAACCTGCCAAGTTGGGGTCAGAAGGTTCCTGGTCTTTAATCGTTTTTTGTGCTATTATGGGGTTCGTCGAGATGGAGAAAGCTAAGCCATGTGATTTATTACACGGTTATAGTTACAGACAATTTATAATTATTAAAAATGGTGTTACCACGCGAATTTGTTTGAAGGAGAAAACGAAGAAGTGCAAAAGGCAACTATTTACTACAGAAAAAAGGCAGGCAGTCCGGTTGGCGCTAACAGTGAACCTTTACGCATTTGCACTAGTAAGAGAAGTACAATGAAATGCTTTATTTCACAAAGGCTTATATTTAGGAAATAGTGTCTGCAGTCGAGGCACTTCGAGAATCTTACGGGATGGCCGCAATCGAGACTATATCACGGTCACTACCTTTCCAACCGTAGCCTGGTCCCATCCTTACGCCACCGAAAACCTTCGATGCACTAGTCCAATGTAAAAACAATACAAAATGTTTGTATGATACGAATGCATGTAGATTGCAACGTAAATTACTGCTGTTGAAATACACAGTTGTTGTTGAATAATAAATGATCATCAAAGAAATTCCTCACATTCATTCGATAACATGATATGTAATTCAGTTTGTTTTTCATAGTTGTGATTCACATTTGTCAGACACTGTAATCCTCCTCTGATGCGAATAAAATTAAAATTAAAATCTAATCACCGATGTTGGAATAAAAAGTTGGACATACAAAGTTGTAGAGTATTGTATGGTCATCATATAAATGTCCCGACTCGTTGGCTGAATGGTCAGCGTACTGGCCTTCCGTTCAGAGGGTCCCGGGTTCGATTCCCGGCCGACCTTCATTGGTTAATTCCAATGACCTGGGGTCTGGGTGTTTGTGCTGTCTCCAATATCCTTGCAACTCACACACCGCACATAACACTGTCCTCCACCACAATAACACGCTGTTACCTATAGGCCTACATGGCAGATGCCGGCTACCCTCATCGGAGGGTCTGCCTTACAAGGGCTACACTCGGCTAGAAATAGCCACACGAAAAAAAGTCATATGAATTCCTCGTAATGGGTGCGTAAACGTGCCGTGTTACGTATTTTTATTTCTTACATTTGAGGTTAGCTATTAATAAAATCTTTTTCATTAAAAGTGGTATCTGATAGCCTATCTGCATTTGGGGTATTTGTCATGGCTGCCTAAGAAAACAGTCTTTCAACTGGGACTGATGATGGTAAAACTTAAAAACTTAGGAAAAGAGTCCTTAATTTTTGGATATCGGTTTGAAATATCTAGACTTCAACATTAATCAGAAAATAAACGGGAAATCGTATGCTTTGCCTTTGCTTGGGGATGTCCAAAAGAAGAATTATTGTCCAGATAATTGAAAAGATACAATTAATTTTCCTTGGATATTACTTAACCAAAATTGTTCAGTAAGACGTATAAAAGGACGCAACTTATGTTTGAAACAGGGGTTGTCAGTCATACGAAAATGGCATTTTCTGCTTCTGCTTCTTCATTCCTTTAAGCAACGCTCGGTATCTGATCCCAATCCCCTTTAGAATCTCAGAATATTTTTAGCGACAAATAACTCGTTCATTCCTTTTTTCTGTTTCAGGGCAATGTCGTCAGCAAACCATGTGCAGTTTAATCTGCTTTCCATTAATTTTGATTTCGGTTGTTCTCTCTTTAATGATTGTTATTGCTTCCTCTATGAACATGTTGAAAAGGTAATCTGTCTCCTATTCTTATTTTGGAAATTCTTCTGCTTTCATTGATTTCAATCTCGGTGTTCTCCAGTTTATACATAGAGTAGAAGTCCGATAGTCCGGTACGTTCGGGACCGGCCCGGTGCCGGATTACCAAAAATGCCGGACCTTCGGGCGGTACCTCTTACTACGATATTGGTTAAGGCGTACAGAGAAAACAGCTGTAACATGGCGTTCTGGAGTAAAATGTTGATCAGCAGAATCATTAGTTTAATGTCCGACTCGTTGGCTGAACGGACAGCGTACTGGCCTTCGGTTCAGAGGGTCCCGGGTTCGATTACCGGCCGGGTCGGGGATTTTAACCTTAATTGGTTAATTCCAATGGCATGGGGTCTGGGTGTATGTGTTGTCTTCATCATTTCATCCTCATCACGACGCGCAGGTCGCCTACGGGAGTCAAATAGAAAGACCTACACCTGGCGAGCCAAACCCGTCCTGGGATATCCCGGCACTAAAAACCATACGACATTTGATGATGATGATGATGATTGTTGTTTAAAGGGGCCTAACATCGAGGTCATCGGCCCCTAATGGTACGAAATAAGACGAAATGGAATGACATATTAAAAGTCTAAAATTCTGCATTGACCAGAATTGAAAAGCGTGAGAACGAAGAATGAATGGATGGACATGAATTTAAAACAATCAGTGGATGCGACCCGCAATGTCGCACATTCACATAAACTGACGTGACAAAAGAGTATTACTGACCAAGGGACTGCTGCTATAGCATAACACAATCGATTATGCTTGCAGTCAAAAGGGGGTCCTAAATCGAAGTTATCGGCCCCTCATAACGGTACTGATCGCTAGCAAAGTAGAACCATGGTATTTGTTCTGTTGCGGTACTAATCAAAAGTAGGAGAGACTTGCGGTATTCCACACATTATTGTACTACTCAGAGCTTATGAAAAACGACATATAATACAGACCTATGTTTTCCTCACTTTGCGGCGTCATTTACAGGCAACGCAAACCTATGGTGTTCATCACATAAGAGTACTAACCACAGGGACCTCTCCCTATCCCGTGGTGTTCCTCATATAGTGGGTACTAATCACAGGCAAGGCAGAACCATGGTAGCTATCATCCCATAGTCCTGCTCATATGGTGGTACTAATCACAGGTACTGCAAAAGCCGACCGCATGGTGCTCCTGTGTGCTACTAATCACAAACCAATTTCGTACCTAATGTAGTGGTACTACGCACAAGTAAAAGCGACCCTTGGTGTTCTCCGCGTGGTGGTACGAATCACAAGTAGTTTCATGGTTCTAATACAATCAACCCTTGGTCGCGCCTTTTAGTTGCCTCTCACGACAGGCAGGGGATACCGTGGTTGTATTATTCGTCTGCCTCCCCCACCCACAGGGGGTGTGTGTTTGGTCCGCGAGAGGTATTTTATTTCCCTCAAGTCCGCCGGCAAGACGGTTAGGACCCCCCTATCCGCCACCTGGGACGCGCCACGTGGGAGTATCACCTCTCCCCCTGCTACGCCTGCGCAGCAGGTTCGTGGCATACGACATTTCATTTAATTTCATTAGTTTAATAACACACTCCTATTTTCAAACTATTGTTTCTTATTCCCATTCCATAATAATGCCGGAGTTCATCGTTTTATCTTTAAGTCTTCCTTTACCATTCAGAGTCTTTCCATCTACAACTTCTCTTTTCTTCTGTCCGCTTCAGTTTTTGAAGGCATGTTCCCATCCGTTTTTGAACGTGGCCCATACAATCAATTTTTGAACTCTGTTTTTAATCATATGGTTGGCTTTCCAGTACTCAGTATAGCACACAGCCTGAATATTTCCAGAAGAGATATTTAAGTCAGTCAATGCATAACAAATGGATTGTATAAGATACATTTCCACTATTAACTTCGAAATAATGTAACGGTTCAAATCCCGTTACAAGATGATATCTGTATTTTTATTATTTTATCTGTATTATTATTATTATTATTATTATTATTATTATTATTATTATGTCCGTATTATTATTATGTTATCTGTGATATTGTTACTATTATTGTAATTATCAGTTTTATTCAATTCGATTTTGCAATGCCTCTTGCTTGCAAGATTGTACTTAGATGTATGCATATATACGTATGTGTAGAATAATACTCAATACCTGTACAGTGAGAATTGTTGTATATATCAGAGATTGGATGTGACGTTGGTACATTGTGCAAGATTAGTGGCGATTCTGCCAAGTCATTGCTACGTCATGGCTACGTCATCGTGAGCTTTTAGCAAATTCGCTCAGAGACTCAGCCGCCCCAGGGGATTTCACCATTACAGGCAACAGTTTGAGGCGTTGTGGGAGTATGTCATTGTTATTTCTGGAGATTACGTAGCTGTGTCAACCAACGTCTATAAAAGGTGGATGCATATTGTAGCGTCAGTCATTACTTAAACGGAAGCAGTACAGTGAAGAAGTCGACTAGATTAAGAGGCCTTAGTTGGTCAGTCAACGAGTGTGAACGAGAGATGGTGAAGACTCAGTGAGCCATTATTCTTTGGTCATTGAGAGAGTGAGGCCAAACTTGGTCCGTCACTTAGTGGAAGACACGGACGCAAGGGCTTACCATGGAGTCAGAGAGGGCAACCCTGGACCTGCCAAGCGGTAATACCATAGTGACTTACAAAGAAGTCAGATGATGTGGAGAAGAAGCAGTCCCAAGGATGTACCACCAAGTTAGGCGTGACACATCTACAGTAAACACCAGATCAAAGGAATACGTCGTAATTACACTCAAAGTGTTGAAGGTACAGTCAAGTGAATCCGTGAGGGAAATATTTCGTATAAATTGTTAAATGTCCGGTCAAAAAGAATTCAAATTCATGCCTAGTTTCTTTCAGTTGCAATGTCATAATTTCATATTCTCATCTGTTTTATCTCAACAAGACTCACTATTTTTTGATACATTATTTAAAGAATATATATTGTTCTATCAAACGAATTCATAGTTTTATTTCATTGACAGTAAAATATCTTAACCTCAAAATTAATGGGGAAACCGAACGCCAATCTCCTTTTCCCAGAACTTATATGGTATGTTGTCAAAAGTAAGCTTATTACCCCACACCCTAGAGATAGTCAAGTGTCTCATTCTATTATTGCTGCACTGAGTGGCAGCTGGCGCCCTTCAAATAACGTATGTGTAAGTAAGCAGGTAACAAGTAAGTGTGAGTACAAGGTTCGACGAGTGTGTATTTTATTTAATGAATGTTAATTTTCATAATTTTCATGTTAAATGCAGATATTCAGATTTTAAAGTTAAAATACAGATTCATAATATTTGTAAAATTAGTCAGGCAGATAAGAAAGTCTCAATAATAAAGAATACACTTCGATTTGTTTCGACAAATAATGCATCAAATTGTTCACGAGAAATCATTATTAAGAGATAATAACATTTAAAAATTCTGGAATGATGCCGGACCATCACGTGTTCCAGACTGTCGGATGCAGGACTAATGGAATTCTACTGTAGTATAAAGCGCCTGCGTCTACAATCAATACCTTTTTCGATTGTTACGAAAAGCTGTTGCCACTCTACATGATCAAAAGCTTTTTCCTAATCGATTAAGGTCACGTACACTTTCCTGTTCATTTCAAATTGTTAATCAAATAAAACAAGCACAATATCATTTAATAAAACCGTTTAATAGATGCTGAGAATGAAATCCAACATCAAGCACAGCTCATTTTAGAACCTCATTAGTGGCCAGCAGCGAAGTTGAGGACCTAAATTATGACTTTCCAGCGCCCAACCTATTAGGACGCCACGAGGTGACAGTGTGTGGGTGAAGAACGAGTCGACTAGCTCTTCGATAATAAGCCTATTGGCGCCGACCTGCACCACGGCGCCCGAGTTGTAATGTGTCCTGACAGCTGTCGCGAGGCGGAATTTGTGCGTCGCTCACATTCTTTAATCGCATTTCTCCTTCCGACTTGCTTCTACGTCGTTGTACCCCACTAGCCAGCTCCCAGCTAACACCTTGCAGAGGAAAAATCATATTCTGAGACCTGCCGCATGGGAAAAATTAGTCATTATTATATACTGATTTATAGTACCATGTTTATGTCTGTTTGTGCTGTAGATTTACTTCATTATTACTCATTTATAAGTTCATATAATCTTATCAATACAATTTTATGTGTTTTTTTTTGTTAGTCAGGCCCCTTCGTCTCATTTTTCCGGGGATATGGAACTGCGCCCGTGGTCAGTAGTATTTCCAAATCTTTTTCTTAGGCCGATTGAATTGCGACCATAATCAAGTCCTTTGTTAACCCAAGGTCAGTTTAAGGGGAAGTGACGGACTATCTCCCACAACTAGCTTCTGTACGGTTGAGAATAAGACGTAGTCCCCCTCCCCCCACCTCCCGATAAGCAGCTGTACTACGGAAGCCGAACAGACAACATTCCAAGACAATATTCGTCCTGAAGGGTGAAGAAAATATGTAGTATGGTACTACTCGGAAATAAAGGATTAAATTAAAACTTCAAAAATATCAAGTGTCTACTGAGTTACTATAGCATCATACTAGCATACCCTTTACACAGTACATTTAAGCGTGTATTACTCGTGCACTATCAAGCGTTCCAGGTTCGCGAAACCGTACTCGATTTTGTCACTTAAAATTGGCATCACTCGACACAACATAATTCGTAGAGGGATGGAGGGAGGAACCTAGGTGACCGCTAACCATGGGCGCATTTCCACGGCCACTTTTCCAAGATTGACGCTAATTTACTGAAGCTTGGACGCAGTTCTATCATAGTCTAGTATACACAGTCGCGAAGCTGTAATATGAGGAAGGTTCATCCATTTGACAGCTAGAGCGACACTAGCACCACTAGCGGCGAGGTAGAGGCAACTTGCTAGCAGACAACAGGGAACGTATTACCACTACAGTCTAAAATGGTCATAATTTCTGAACCATTCATACAAATAATGTCCTGACGAGGTTATTGTAATCCTTATGAAATAGTGGAGGTGGTCAACCAATTTATTTCGATAAGGTGTTCGAGGATAATATCATAATATTCATTTAATTTTAAGGAGTTATGTTTTTTACAGCGGACTATAACATAAAATCGCTTCTAGAGAGCAACCGATTGGAAATAGGTATATACCGTCTTGGACTGTTTTGTAGAGGAACCTATGCTCTAAAATTCGTACGCTTGCACTTGGGGTCTATCGTTGACGGTTCAGGCAGCGTAAGCCAAGAAAGCAAGTGACCGACCGACCATATTGTCTCTTTCTTCGATTTTACTGCATATCGGACCAGGGATACTGTATTATTTCACGAGCTTCGAAATGTATTCAGAATCTGAAATGTAAGTTATTAGCACATAATAATGTCAATGTTATTGGTTATACGTCCCACCTAAATTAACAAGTCAGTGTAAATTTTCCTAAGGATTCAGAAAGGTAAATATCACCGTTGATAAGTTTTATGGGCCTAGGGAATTGTCGGCACGTAAAAGAACTCCTGTGGGACAAAATTACGGCACCTCGAGTCTCAGAAAACCGTAAATGTTGTTAGTGAGACGTGACACAAATAACATTATTATTATTTTTGCATATTTTAATGACAATCACAACAACCATCATAGCCAGTTTGCTACTGTGATGGCAAATCAATAATTCCTCGTCAGCAATGCCTGGCTGTTCATACACTATGCAATAAACTCTTCAATATCTCCATTATTACAGCTCGTACGGTAAAAATGTGTCAGATATAAATGACTGAATAAAAATCATATTTTTTAAAATTATTGTTATTGCTAATAGCCGGGCTGAGTAGCAACTCAGATGGTAGAGCGCTGGCCTTCTTAGCCCAACTTGGAATGTTCGATTCTGTCTCAGTCCGGGGGTGAAGGTGCTCAAATACGTAGTTAGTGGGACGTAAAACCAATAACATTAGCATTATTATGTGCTAATAACTTACATTTCTGAATATATTTCGAGGGCCGTGAAATAATACAGCATCCGTGATCCTATATACAGTTAATACGAAGAAGAGGCAAAAAGGTCGGTCGGTCACTTGCTTTCTCGGCTTACGCTGCCTGAACTATCAACGTTAGACCCCAAGTGTAAGCGTACGAATCGTAGAGAACAGAAACCTCTACAGAAGAGTCCGGGATGGTATATACCTATTACCAACCGGTTGCCTTCTAGAAGCGATTTTATGTTATAGCCCGCGGTTAAAAAATAAGTCCATAAGATTAAATCAATATTACGATATGATCCTCGAACTTCTCATCGAAATAAATTGTTTGACCTCCTCCAGTATTTTATAAGAATTACAATAACCTTGTCAGGAAATTATTTGCATGAATGGTTCAGAAGTTATGACCATTTTAGACTGTAGTGATAGTACGTGAATGTAAGGCGTTTCCTCTACCTCGCCGCTTGGAGCGCTGTAGTCGCCTCAGATGAAAAATATCATCAGAGCTTCCCTACTGTATTGTATTAGACTATGGTTCCATAGTGACCTTATTTTCCTCCCTTACCGTACCGTAGTGTAGGAATGCATATTTACATGACGTATTTACGCACTCTTATAGTATAAAGTACTTAAGGTTCATTTTCCTTTACAATTCAGCATCAGAATATTTTATGACTTCCTGCATATTCATATGTGGCTGCGAGGCGTGACCAGTCTTAAGGAAAGTAATGGTTAGGAAGAGCATAGTCAGACACGTGGTATTGTTTCCACAGTGACGATAAGTAGACCCAAATATGGACGATCCTTCGGCTGCTTCTCTATGAAATCAAGGGTAGTCTAGCCTGGGAAAAGCACGATAAAATGACTGCAAATTCCTCTCTGCATAAAACACGTCCCTAGTAAAAAAAACAATGCAAATATTGGAGTTCAAATTTCAAATGCTCTTACAACTTATAAATCTAATTTTTATTCCGTAGTGGCATTAAATCAAGTAAGGTTTAGGTTGAAGGAAGAATGCCAATGTCGAATAGTTACTTGCTTTTTTTTTTTTTTGCTTTTCTCTCTCTACTTCCTCTACATTTTCGCTACTTTCCCACCCGTTTCCCCTCTTCCGCCTCATGTTCCTTTCACAGGCCAACCGTATAACACTATGTACCGGTATACACTTAGTCAGCTGACAACGAAAGGGAAGTAAACTTAGCGGGACCGGCCTCGAGGTAAGCATTTGATTGTTCTTCCGATACCGGACTAGTTGGCCGTGCGGTTAGGGGCGCGCAACTGTGGGCTTGCACCCGGGAGAGTGGGTTCGAACCTCACTATCGGCAGCCCTGAAGATAGTTTTCCGTGGTTTCCCATTCTCACACCTGGCAAATGCTTGGGCTGTACCTTAATTAAGGCCACGGCCCGCTTCCTTCTCATTCCTAGGCCTTTCCTGTCCCATCGTCGCCATAAGACCTATCTGTGTCGGTGTGACGTAAAGCAAATAGCAATAAAGTTCTTCCGATACTCCACCACCATTTATCAAAACCTTAGTTGATTACAATTCCTGGTCAGTCACCTGACGGCATAAGTGAAGGAGGAATATAAAGGGGCCGACCAGGAGACTCCCATAACATCTCTATTTTTTTACCGGGAAATATAATCAACAAAGGTTCTGATTGCACGGAGTTTCGGCCGGTTGTTATAGTTCAAAATTCAAAACGCAGTTCATATTACAAGTTAGTGGAATGCACATAGTATAATATCAACAAAATTTTTATATTTAGAAGAAAGAAGAGCCTCTTCCCTTTTAAAGACTAATGCCACAATGAGCTATATTATCAATACGAGCAATGACGTGTTCAGTGTTTTCATTCTGTATGGAGGAGCTTTTTAACATTAATCATCTTTACTGTTTTCATTATGTTTTATTTGCCAATAATTGCACGTAATATATTTTTTCTTAAGCTGAAGTTTCCAAAATGGAATGAAACATGTTCTTGTAATGTTCAGCTAGAATTTAAGCTGACATATTTGTATACGGATAAAAACTAGCTATAAAAATAAGTATTATAAGATGGGAAAAAAATCCTTTGACCTGAGTCGAGTCTGAATATCATTAATATGAAAGTTATAGAATTCAGTTAATGTAAATAACAATTTAAGATTAATTGCTACGCATAAAGTACTGCCAGAATCGAAATCCACCGGACGAGTTGGCCGTGCCGTTAGGGCCGCGCAGCTGTGACCTTGCATCCACGAGAAAGTGGGTTCGAAACTCACTGTCGACAGCCCTTTCCATGGTTGCTCATTTTTACACCAGGCGAGTGCTGGGGCTGTACCTTAATTAAGGCAATGGCCGCTTCCTTCCCATTCCTAGCCCTTTCCTCTCCCATCATCGCCATAAGACCTATCTGTGTCGGTGCGACGTAAAGTAACTTGTAAAAAAAAGAAAAAATCGAAAGTTTCAGGAAGAATCCTCTAAAGTACTGCACGAAACATACAGTAATTAATTTAAGATCTTTTCATAGCCTCATGATGGTATGAGGATGAACATAATGGCATTTCACCGAAGAGAGAGAGAGAGAGAGAGAGAGAGAGAGAGAGAGAGAGAGAGAGAGAGAGTGAGAGAGAGAGAGAGGGGAAATGAAATGAAATGTCGTATGGCTTTTAGTGCCGGGTTATCCCAGGACGGGTTCGGCTCGCCAGGTACAGGTCTTTATATTTGACACCCGTAGGTGACTTGTGCGTCGTGATGAAGATGAAATTATGATGAAGACAACACATACATCCAGCCCCCGTGCCGTAGGAATTAACCAATTAAGGTTAAAATCCCCGACCCGGCCGGGAATCGAACCTGGGACCCTTTAAAACGAACGCCAGTACGCTGACCGTTCAGCCAACGAGTCGGACAGAGACGGGAAGAGGAAGGTGATCTAGCTTATTCTTCAAGGAATGATACAATAAAAGGAAACAGGTGTGAGAGGTAAAGCTTCCATCGTTTGACATCTCGGTAGGAAGTAGAATAGAAAATACTCTTTGGTGAACTGAGTGAGATGGTAGCAGCTTTCGGGCCATGCAGCTGTTAGATTGCATTTGCGACATGGTTGGTCTAAACCCTACCATCGGCAGTCATGAAGATGGTATTCCGTGATTTCAGGTCAATGCTAGGATGGTTTATTAATTTTTTTTGCTAGGGGCTTTACGTCGCACCGACACAGATAGGTCTTATGGCGACGATGGGATAGGAAAGGCCTAGGAGTTGGAAGGAAGCGGCCGTGGCCTTAATTAAGGTACAGCCCCAGCATTTGCCTGGTGTGAAAATGGGAAACCACGGAAAACTATCTTCAGGGCTGCCGATAGTGGGACTCGAACCTACTATCTCCCGGATGCAAGCTCACAGCCGCGCGCCTCTACGCGCACGGCGGTTCATTAATTAAATCTAAGGCCGGTACCTTCCCAATCCTAGTCAATTCCCATCCTTGCATCTCCGGAAACCTTCCATGTGTTATGTGATGTTAAACCACAATATACTGGCAGGCAGGCAACGTATATATGACGTCAAATAAGTAAATAAGAAATACACTGCTGAGATCATACGACTGTATTATTATTATTATTATTATTATTATTATTATTATTATTATTATCATTATTATAGTGAGTTTCTCTCATCAGTTGGCCGGCAGGCACGCCCAGCTTATCTGGCCCCCGTTGACTCATCACTCCCCACTCCGCGGCATAACAAAAAGGACAGCACTTCACTTGACATGAGATAACAATTAAAGTTAAGAAAACAAGAATTAAGAACATTAGTAATTAATAATTAAGAAAATAAGCTCGTACTTTATGACAGGAGACGTTGGAAATATTCTCCTCTTACATCCACACATATCTGGTATCATCTTAGGAATCTCAGATTCACAAGCATAAGTTCGTCTTCCGCAACATTTTCGTAGCCCCCAGCTTCTTGTCAAAGTCCCCGTAGGGAGTTTGTAGGCATATGTTTTAATCTTTCTGCGATTTCATTTACCTTTTCCTCGTCAAGTACTCGTTTTTTTTAACACTTCGCTTCTTATCTAGTAAAGAACCAGTTCCTCTCAATTTTTTTTCCGCACGGACTTTCTATGTGGAGGGCGCATACCTGGAAAATGTGATACAAATCGCCTAACAACTTCTCTGCAAGACTCTGTTTTCACATAATTATCGTACAAAAATACCCATTCCTTTACCGTATACACATGCGGAGGCACTATGAGAATTATACCCCGCAGTAACACTTCACAACTCGAGAACAGTTGGAGCGACACATCAACCCTTAATACACCTTCTAAGCACGGACGTGAACTGCGAAGTGCGAGCATTCCCGTCCTGTCGCTGCGCTGTGTAACGGGAAGGGATGAGTCAACGGGCGGAAGATGAGCCGGGCGCGCCTGCCAGCCAACCGATAAGAAAAACTCACTGAATTATTCTTATTATTATTATTATTATGTTCGGCTCCATGGATAAATGGTTAGCGTGCTAGCCTTTGGTTTATGGGGTTCCTAGTTCGATCTCCGGTCTGATCAGGGATTTTAACCACAATTCGTTAAATCCCATTGTTCAGGGTCTGAGTGTGTGCGTCATTTTCAGCATTTAGAATTCAACATAGCTAGGTCCTCTTCCTTACAGGCACGCAGGTCATCTGTGGGCGGCAATTCGCCTCTACAGGAGACCACTCATAATAATAATAATAATAATAATAATAATAATAATAATAATAATAATAATAATAATAATAATAAAGGCTGATTCACCTATAACATGGTTATCCCACGATTTTTAATGAAGTATTACCGTAGTATTGTTTGGAGTAAGTCCGTGATCATAAGCAGATCATTTCATGATTGGAACTGAAATACATTGTAGCTTTCAGAATAATATCTTGGTGTACTGTAAGTCTTAGCATGGATTGTCATAAAAAGGGAACTCTGTTTTAGACCGATACATGGACTAGCATATTCTCTTCTTATTCCTTAAGGGAAGTTGATGATGACAATGATGACTGTTGCTTAAATAGGCCTAATAGCTATGTCGTCGGCCCCTAATGTTACGATAATTAAAACTTCAAAATATATCCATTGAGTAGAACCTAAAGCGAATGATGATGAAAAAATTACCATGAATCCAAACAGTCAGTGGATCCAATTCACAATTCCTTATTTTCATAAATGATACTTGTTGTCCAAAGCGGTCCAAAATCCAGGTCACCGGTCCGTCATAACAGTTATCACTGGTCAAGAAGAACCATGGAGTACCTCCTATAGTGGTACTAATCACAGGTAACGTATACTCATGGTGTTGCTCACATGATCGTACTAATCACAGGCAATTAGACCCGCGGTGTATCACACATTATGGCAACACCCTCAGGCAGCACAAACCCATAGTTTTCCTCACATAATGGCACTATTCTGAGGCAACTCAGACGACTGGTTTTCCTCACGTAGCGGTACTAATAACGGGTGACAGCCAAACCCGTGGTGTTTCTCACATAGCGGTACTAATCACAGGCAACGTAGACCTATGGTTGTACTCGGAAGGTGGTGATAGCTGCAACTAACGTCGGCCGATGGTGTTCCGATCGTAATTGTACTAATGACATGTAGTCTCATTTTTCTAATGTCATCATCCCTTGGTCACCCCTTTTAGTCACTTCTTACGACATGCAGGGACTACCGTGGGTGTATTCTTCGCCTGCGTCCCCCACCCACGGGGATACTTGACAAAATAGATAGTTCATCAAAATTTATGTAATCAAATCTTTTCCAGAAATTACATTACAAAATTTAGAAACTAGATATTTTCAAGCTGGACTGTGAATCACTCATCAGTAAGTCAATATCTCAATAATTGAACTGACAACATTTGTTCGACTTGTCCAGAGATTTGAACTCCATCGTTCGGAGATATCTGTTCCTGTATTATGAAATGCCTTTGACTGTTCCGATGATGAAAAAAAACACCCTCTTTTCATTTCATTTCATCCGGTGATATATGAACGCTGGCGTGAGAGAATGGGGGGGGGGGGGAGAGCGACGTGGTGCCGGTGCTTGCCATCCATTCCACAAGTTGGATTAAATATAGATTGCAGAAGTGGGCTTGGTCACGTAATCTCAGCAACAGCTGGGCAAAGTCTGACAGCAATTCCCGAATGTTTTGCGCTAGGCTGCTTTGGTACTCGGGGAAAGAAACCATGATATTGGAACGAACAAAGCAATTCAGAAACACAATGGCTTTTGTAGAAATCAGTTGTGAAATAGTAAGTTTGGAACACCATACCTACGATTCTTACAATATAGGCTCTACATCCAGAAATAGTGCTGACATACGAGGAGAACGTTCTGTCATGACGAATATAATATAAAGTGTGAGGACTCAGCCATTATAGCATGGTAGTTCGTGGTCCCAGCAATGCAAGCGATTATATCCAACACGTGCTCCAGTATTTCCGGCAAGCCGGGTACAGACAAGTGCGGGAGACGTTAATGTGCGAGATATTTCAGTGAATAATTTGAATTTTCTTTGTTTTCAGTTCCTAAACTCAGTTCACTGCGTGTTGTGTACTTCAAGCATGTATCTCATGTCGCTTGATTAATTTAATAGTTCAGCATGTCGGACTGTTTTGAGCCTGGCTGTAAGTCAGGCTATGGTAGAATAGTTGATTATACGCGATATTTTTCACCACCAAAGGATAGAAATCAAATTGAAAAATGGGCCAGAGCTATTTCACGGAAGAAAACTGAGTTAACGCGTAATAGCAGAATTTCTCGTGTTCGTTTCTCTGATGAAATGAAATGTCGTATGGCTTTTAGTGCCGGGATATCCCAGGACGGGTTCGGCTCGCCAGGTGCAGGTCTTTCTATTTGACGCCTCTAGGCGACCTGCGCGTCGTGATGAGGATGAAATGATGATGAAGACAACACATACACCCAGCCTCCGTGCCATTGGAATTAACCAATTAAGGTTAAAATCCCCGACACGGCCGGGAATCGAACCCGGGACCCTCTGAACCGAAGGCCAGTACGCTGACCGTTCAGCCAACGAGTCGGACGTTTCTCTGATGATTTGATAGTAAAATCAGATAATTTTATAGTGAATGGTGAAAAAGTGGATATCTCTTGTATGAGATGGAAATTACGTCCAGGAAATTACGTACACTGCCGTGGTATTTCAATTGTAATCTCTCATTGTTTTTTAAAAGACAGTGTAGGCCTACATACTTATAATTTACGGAGTAATAAGTTTCCTCTTTCTTAAGGCTATTTGTTCGAGGCATCAACCTATGAATATCTTTTGCACCTACTTGCACCATATGTGAGGAACCTGCGGGTATTATGTAAATGGCGGAAGTGTAAAGTGTTGAATGTGAGGAAAGGAACATTAAGGACGACACAAATACTCAGTCCCCAGGCCAGGGACCATTTACAATTAAAAACCCCTGACCCGTTCGGGAATCAAACCCGGGGCTGCCGGGTGACCAAGGTCTGTCTAGGGAGGTCAAGTCACGAATGCTTATTATGGAGCCGCCATATTGGGTCTTTAAGCGAGCGTAAACAAAGGCAAGTGTATTTGAATTTAGAGGATTTCGGTGCCGTGCATTCACTGAAATAAAAACAGAACATCAACTATTTTTCGTAAAGAATTCAATTGGGCATGTACTGTTCATGTATATATAACTGTACAACACTTAAATGATATTAACACATTCACAGCTATTTGAATAGGAAGATAATTAGCAGAGCCTGATTTTTTTTTTTTTTTTTTAGAAACAAGAATCAACAGGAAAGCTTATGTCCTACTATTTTACCTCCTTACAACTTGGTCTTACTGTGTTCTCTATTAATATAATCTGTCAAATACGTAATCTTATTGACAGAAACATAGACATCTGTACAGTACATGTGTCATATTATGATTGGTACATGAAATACTGAACTTGAAGTATTATACTTAAAGTGTTAAGAGACAGTTGTAATAAATTACCTTCAGCGTTTTCTTTGTTAAGAAAGTAATTACCGATACTGCGTTTCTAAGGGGTTACCCCAGTGTGTTGACGAACACTGAATGCCTCTTGAGTTGAGTGCATTAAATGATATATGGTAACTGTTGTTATCCATTCATGTGGTATTTCTTTGGGTTCTAAGGCAAAAATACTCTGCACATGTGCAACAAGAGTGATGTTCTTAGCTATTCTTAACTAGTTTATTGATAACCCATGCAGCTTATATAGTACCAAGTGGTGGTGGTGATTGTTGTTTTAAGAGGAAGTACAACTGGGCAACCGTCGTCTATAAACACTAATCAGAAGAAAACAAATTGAAGGGGTCCAACACTTCGAAAAATGAAGGTATCGGCAAAAGAAAGATGAAGGCCACAAAGTGCGTGGAAATGAAAAACTTCCTAGGACTCGAATGCGCTAATGCCGTCGCGGTCGGAAAAGAACAAGTGTTGACCAGGGGAAGTCGGATGGGATAGAATAGGTGAGAGCCTAACACAAGTGAAAGCAATGTCAAGACTCAGCTAAGGGCCTCGAAGTCACAACCCAAATTGATTTCCCCCTGTGGGCGGGGGCAATAGAATAACACGCACGGTATCCCCTGCCCGTCATAAGAGGTGACTGAAAGGGGCGTCAGGAGCTCCTAACTAGGGAGCGTGGGTTGGCGACCACGGGGCTCTCAACTGAGTCCTTACGTTCATGCATATAATAATAATAATAATAATAATAATAATAATAATAATAATAATAATAATAATAATAATAATAATAATAGTAATAATTGTACCGGGCGGTACACCTCCACTCCGCTAATTTAAAATGTGCGCCAGTTGAAACTCCTCTGCTGGAGGAAGTCTGAACTTTATCTACGCTATTAATTCTCTACTTTCTCAGAAGATGTCACCACGTGGAAAATTTTGAGTTTTTGAACTGTGTCATTTTTGATGTGGTTTTGTTTCACTTGAAGTAAGAAGTGTGAACTTTCTCTTCTAGAGGACACTACTGAAGATCAACAATAGTGCAATCTAGTGCGGAGTCAAAGAACTATTTTGTTGAAGAAATTTTTATTTCAAATGTTTGTTCTTTGCTAAATTTTTTTCAGTCTTTGGTTAAGTTGGCTGTATACCCCTCTCTTTCCCCTTGTTTTGCATTTAACCAATCCTGAATTTCTTTGAGTTATTTCCGACCAATCCGATGTATCTTCCCCCAACTTGTATATGTTTCTGTACCCGAGCCAATAAAAAGTTTGTGGGAGGGTGTTTTCATTCCCCTAACGCCTAGAACCTTCCGCGAGAGGATATAAACTGCTGATTTTAGGGTCTCCGGGCCACTTCTGTTCCATCTTTCAGTGTATAAAGTACATAGCAGGAGGCGGGAAGCGCCTCTTTCCTCGGCAGCGGTCATCAATAAGGTAATGGCCGATTAATAAATTCTTTCTTTGCTAGCTCAGCAGTTTAACTCTCGGGGCGGGTGCGAAGCGTTCCTCCATGTAACCTTTTCCTAAAATGTAACGATCTTTTCTTCTATTCTCTTTTAAGCTGCATATTGGGATAGAGAGTGCTAACCCTCTCGAGCTCCCACTCACATTGTCTTGAGGTGAACTTATTTTCTCAACCTATTCTTCGTTAATGTAAAACAAATTGCTCTTTTCTAAAGTCACCTCGGTAGTATGGGATTAGCCCTTGCATTAGTGGCCTAGAGCCAGATTAGGTTTTTAAAAACAAGTGTATTAGGAGTGCAAGATCGCCTCCTCTCAAATTGTTATTTTAGAGGTCATGTAATTGCCCATTTTTATTTAATAGACCTCAGTAGGTTGGGTATTTTACCCCTGTGTCTATGTCCAGTGAGGACAACTTGAAGGTGGAGTTTGGTGTGGCCTGGGAGAGGCTTAAATTTTGAGAGCGAGTGGCTCTTTTGAAAATTGAGTGTTGTATGCCTCGTGGAGGCTTTTCTGTGTAATTTGGAGCAAGGGCTCCTAGGTATGAATGGGGTTTTCTGCCCCTCTGTTAAAACCCGTGTTTGGGGTAAAACTGAGCTGATTGCCCAAGCAGTGTAAAATCAGGGCGCGAAGCCCAATTCCTGTAAATATTGTAACTACCCTTTTTGATTTGCTACTTTGTACCTGCCATGCTTGTTATTTCTTTGTTTTTGAAAAGAAAATATAACCTTGTTAAATTTTAAATTAATTTTGCTTTCGTAGCTGGAGACCTATTCACACCCGCACCTTCTTTCACCTCTACCTACCACGGAAAACTCCGTAACAAGTGGTAGCAGAGCGTGGTTGAATGGGTCTCAATTTAGCCCCTTTTGACGGCTAAACATTGTTTGTTCCGAACTCTAACTATTTTCCCAGTTGCTGGAATTTTTTGAGTTTTTCAAAATTGTTCTGTCACCATGCCCGGCCCTCGCGATGTTCTCCATCTTAACTATTTGCGCAAGGAGGAGTTGATCTATGAATTGACTATTAGAAATGTACAATCTGGAGGCACGGTTGCAGTAGACACAAACAAGCTTAGAGAGTCCCTAGATTTGCCCATTTCCATCCCCAATTTGGGAGAGAAAGAAATTGACGACTCTCTTTCCACGATCACGGAGAATATTACTGGGCTAGCTTCTGTAGTTAGTTTTTTTTGATGAAAATGATCCTTCTCCTAATCAAATTAAGCGTGTGAAAGCTAGGCTATATCATTTTTCGAATAGGGTTAACGATCTGTTGTCTCTAAAGTTGAATGACGTTCAGAAGAAGGAAGCTAGTACGCTGCTTGAAAATATGTCTGAATTATCTAGCAAGGTCACTCAATTGTTAATAGGGGAGGTTCCTCCCAAAAGCGATCTACCCACCACAGTGAATGCAGGTAGTGAGGAAGCGCCTCCCAAGGGAGAAGTTAATAGGATAACCGTTGCTGCTCAAACTATCCCTGCCCCATTGGACAACGAATCTGAACGTCGTGCATCATTGAGTAACATCCGTTCTGAATTAACTTCCTTGCCATTGAAACCTTTACCTACTATGTCACCCGGGTTTAGCAGCTTGCCTCATCCATTGGCAATGTTGCTCAGAGGTATCTCTAAGTTTTCCGTTAATACCACCAGTGATGTAATTTCTTTTTTAAGATTTCTAGTTGAATTTCAGGATCATGCCCTTGTGTTTTCTCTTTCTCCATGTCAAATTTTGCAAATTATCTATCCGTATGCTATTGGTATTCTCTCAGATAAAATCGTAAGAGCCATTGCCGAGCAATCATCTATTGAGGATTTCCATGCCCATTTGCTAGCTAACTTCATCCCGGCTAGGGCCAGGTCCTCCCTTATTCAGAAGTACTATTACCGTGTACAACGCTTGGATGAAAACTTGGCTGATTTCATTCAGGACATTAAGTTTTATACTAGGGTGTTTGCTCTTCATTTCCCTGAGGATCAGATTGTACAAGCTATTGTGGAAGGGATTTCACCACCCTACAGGTCATATTTGTGTTTCGCGGCGTGCCCGCAAACTTTCTCTGAACTTGAAGCATTGGCCGTCTCAGCGGAAGGAGTTAGATACGCCGATTCTTTGCGTGTCGCGAAAGAACCCCCGCCTTCCTTTAGTAATACTCGGCCTCCACCTCGCCGACCAGTCAATCCCCGTAAATGTTATGCTTGCGGGTCGCCTGACCATCTGCGCAACAAGTGTCCACTGATCAAGTCAAGTGGGACAAGGAATGGAGCCGGGTCATCACAAGGCTGTTTTAAATGTGGGGCTTTCTCACATATCGCCAAGAATTGTCCCAATTCGAATAGCACCCCCTCCTGCTCAACTTCTGGTGCAAATTCCACCTATGCCAATAATAAAAAGTGACTAGTGGCTTCGGCTGAGTCGACTAATCCATCTTCCCGAGACTCAGCCCCGGGTAAACAGGTTGTAAATTCAGGGAACGAGCAATTTTCAAATTCATCTTTTGAAGGTCCCAAAGAGTGTCTTAGGATTGCGGCGGATTCCCCCGCACCGGTCCCCTTTCTCAAAATTGAGTTAAATAACGAGCCTATAACAGCTCTCTTAGATTCAGGTAGTGTTTGTTCTATTATTTCGGCTGATTGGTATTCAAAATTGAAATCTGTTTGTAAGCTTCCTAACTATTGTTTGTCGGCTATCCAATACGTTTCGGCTAATTCCTCTCCATTAGAAATTCTCGGTTCCTTATATGTCAAAATTCGAATTTTTCAATTCACATGGAAAGTTAAATTGTTTGTGGCCAAGCATTTGTCTTGCCCCATTATATTGGGAGCGGACTTTATTTCTCACACTGGTCTTGTGCTCGATCTTCAGAGCAGGTCTTGCACTTTCAAATTTGCCTCTAATTGTAATATCCCTCTATTAAAGTGTAATTCTGCATCATGTTCTTCTATTTCGCCTACCCAGGATGAGATGTTGTTAGACCTTAGACATCTACCTGAGGAGCAGGCTGATAGTATTCGCAAATTGTGTCAGTCGTTTCCCGAGGTGTTCTCTGATACTCTTGGTGTTACTGACCTTATTGAATACAAAATTGAGGTCACGGATTCGATTCCTGTCCGTTTTCCACCTTATAGGCTATCTCCACCTAAAATGAAGGCTCTAAAAGAAATCATCGATCAGATGTTGAAGGACGGTATTATTAGGCCCTCTAAGTCAGCGTATTCTTCGCCTATTTTTTTAGTCCCGAAACCCCAAGGAGGCTTCAGGCCTGTCATTGATTACAGGGCTCTCAATCGGAATGTGGTGTTACAATCTGTGCCCCTTCCCGACCTTCATTCTTGTTTTTCATGGTTTCGTAAGGCCAAGTTCTTTACTATCTTGGACTTGAATCAGGCCTATAATCAAATTCCCCTTGCCGAAGAGTCTAAACATCTTACAGCGTTTGCCACGGACTGGAATTTATACGAATACAACCGCGTGCCTTTCGGGCTCCCCACCGGAGCAGCTGTACTCACTAGGCTACTAGATAGGGTCTTCTCCGACATCAAATTTGAGTACTTATATCACTACTTGGATGATGTCGTCTTATTTTCAGAGACTTTTGAAGAACATCTAGATCATCTGCGAGAAGTTCTCGATCGCCTTCGTAAGGCTGGGTTAACTGTTAAGTTGTCCAAGGTTGCCTTTGCTAAGCCCTCTATGTCTTTCCTAGGGCATATTGTGTCACCTGATGGTGTAGCAGTCGATCATTCTAGAACACAGGCCATCCGTGATTTTAAACCTCCCAAGGACATTAAAGGTATCGCCAGGTTCATTGGTATGGTGAATTTCTTCAGGAAGTTTATTCCTAACTTCGCTAATAGAGCGGCGCCCTTAAACCTTCTTCGTAGGAAAGGCATCAAATTCGAGTGGGGACCTTCTCAACAAGCCGCTTTTGAAGACCTTAAATTAGCACTTTGTAATGCCCCTGTACTTGCTATGCCTAATTTCTCGAAGAAATTCATCGTCCAAACCGACGCGTCGTCGTCAGCAGTAGCGGCAGTCCTTCTTCAAGAGACTGAACTAGGGAGGTGACCCATCGCCTATGCATCTAGGACCTTGTCGGCTCAAGAAGCCAAGTATTCCATCTATGAGCTCGAAGGTTTGGCAGTCTTATTCGCCTTAGAGAAGTTCCGTCTCTATCTGGAACATGTTAAATTCGACCTGGAGACAGATAATCAAGCCTTAAGCTGGGTCTTAGGTAGGCCGCGTCGTACTGGTCGTATAGCCCGTTGGGCCATCCGTATTTCTGCCTTCCAGCTTGATGTTAGACATATCAGAGGTACCGAAAATGTTGTTGCTGATGGACTCAGCCGTATGTTTTCTAACGACGTCGAGACCCACGAACCGGTCGACAGTTCATCACCTTCCGAGTCCATACTATCTAAGGTTAATGCCATCCTAACAGATGCTCCCATGCTCTTTAGGGATATCGAGAAATACCAACGTGAAGATCCGACGCTGGCTCCGATAATGGAAACCCTTTCTTCTGGGGAACATGTTGTCCCTTATGTTCTGAGGAATGGTGTTCTATGTTGCCCTTCGAGGCATGATAAGATGATGAAAGTTGTTGTTCCAGCGGTTCTTGTACCTATGATCTTCAAGTATTATCATGAGACCCCATTAGGAGGGCATCTTGGAATCTTTAAAACCCGTGAAAAGATTCGTGAAATGTTCATCTGGAAAGGTATGGACGGTGAAATCCGTGAACTAGTAAAGGCTTGTAAATCCTGTTTGATTAGTAAACCAACCATGTCCACCAAGGTAGGCCTCTTGTCTTCTCAGCAAGCGTCGCGCCCCATGGAACGCCTGTATATTGATTATGTAGGACCATTCCCCCAGTCAAAGGGTAATGCCAACAAGTTCATCCTTGTGTGTGTAGATTTTTTTACCAGATTTTCTTGGTTATTTCCGACTAAGCTGGCTACCGCTCAGTCTACCATTACTTGCTTAAATTCTATTTTTGCTTCTTTTGGTCCGTGCCAATATATTGTATCTGATAATGCTAAGGCTTTTACATCTAACTTATTTCGTAAATTCTGTTTTGACTTATCCATCTCTCATGTAACTACTTCTGCTTATTACCCTCAACCATCTCTGGCTGAACGGGTTAATCGTAATCTCAGGTCCGCACTTATTGCCTATCATCATGAAGATCATTCCAGGTGGGACACGTCCCTGCATTGGTTAGCTTTTGCTTTGAATTCGGCGGTTCATGAATCTCATAAGTTCACTCCAGCTTCCTTGATGTTCAAGTTTGTTCCCAACACGCCGCTCTCTAACCTTTGGTCTCTGAGTGACATTCTACCCGAGACAATAGATCCGGATAATATTAAAGATCTTTGGAAGAAGGCTAAAGCCAATCTTAAGGTATCTCATGAAAAGGTTAGGGAAAAGTATGATCGTGGACGGAGACCCACCACTTTGAAGGTAGGTGACCAGGTGATGGTCAAGAATTTTGTTCCCGCGGGCAAGCTTGCCCCCAGATTTCATGGGCCATGCATCATTCTCGATTTTCTTACGCCGGTTACATTGTTAGTAAGCAATCCAGCCACCGAGAGGATATTTAGGGTTCACCTGTCCCAGGTGAAACCGGTGTAAATTTTGTGTCAACTTGCTTCATATACTTTGATAGGTATATGAAGGTTATATTTTTTTTTGAGTTCCACTCTTAAGGCATTCTGCTCCTTCTATTTTATTTTATATGTAAGCATTTCTGTGAAACCTCCCCCGATTTGTTAAACTGCCATCCTGTCCTTGCCACGGCCATTACCACGCTCCCGTCTCCTGCTCCACTACACACAGTGGCTGGCTTAGATGAAATGCCATGGATATCTGCACGCCGCTGGCCCCTCAATCTCTCTACATGCCTGTACCCTCAAAAGAAACATGATGGTCCAACACAATTCTGCCACCTAGCTTTAATGTTTCAGTGCCCCCGCAGCCGCGCGGCGCCGTGCCGCAACTGGGTTTGAGGAAGGGCCCCCTCGGCCCCAGCGAGGACGACATGTGCACGGCGAGCCGGAGCTCTCCTCCCGGCCAAGGCTGATGTGCGGCGCACGACCTGCCACTTGCCCGCAGCCTGTATATGTTCACCGCGGGCGCGGCGTGTTTCAACACCTCTGCTCCCCTCATAGTGCGGGCGAGCGGTATCTCAGGGTACTTGAGGGGTCCGAGCGGCCTCCTTTGGACGCAAGCTGCAACGGCCGGTCTGGCCATCCAACTTCATCGACATCAACTACATGGACAGTTACGATAAGCAATGACTACACTCGGGAATTCAACAGCAATATTTGGTGGACATTGCAAAATTTTTCATCACTTTTAAGTATTAAAAGTTTATCCTCAGAATTCTACTTCTACAAACTTAAAAACTATTCTTCATCTGCAACAACAAAATTTTGAAACTAAATCAAACCAAATTAAGAAAATCTTATAAATTTTTTTGGCAATTAATCTCCATATCTACATCAAAACTTGGACCTTGTTTTCAAACAATTTCATGTGTCACCCCGGGAGGAACTTTTGGGGGGGGGGGGAGGTCTGTACCGGGCGGTACACCTCCACTCCGCTAATTTAAAATGTGCGCCAGTTGAAACTCCTCTGCTGGAGGAAGTCTGAACTTTATCTACGCTATTAATTCTCTACTTTCTCAGAAGATGTCACCACGTGGAAAATTTTGAGTTTTTGAACTGTGTCATTTTTGATGTGGTTTTGTTTCACTTGAAGTAAGAAGTGTGAACTTTCTCTTCTAGAGGACACTACTGAAGATCAACAATAGTGCAATCTAGTGCGGAGTCAAAGAACTATTTTGTTGAAGAAATTTTTATTTCAAATGTTTGTTCTTTGCTAAATTTTTTTCAGTCTTTGGTTAAGTTGGCTGTATACCCCTCTCTTTCCCCTTGTTTTGCATTTAACCAATCCTGAATTTCTTTGAGTTATTTCCGACCAATCCGATGTATCTTCCCCCAACTTGGATATGTTTCTGTACCCGAGCCAATAAAAAGTTTGTGGGAGGGTGTTTTCATTCCCCTAACGCCTAGAACCTTCCGCGAGAGGATATAAACTGCTGATTTTAGGGTCTCCGGGCCACTTCTGTTCCATCTTTCAGTGTATAAAGTACATGGCAGGAGGCGGGAAGCGCCTCTTTCCTCGGCAGCGGTCATCAATAAGGTAATGGCCGATTAATAAATTCTTTCTTTGCTAGCTCAGCAGTTTAACTCTCGGGGCGGGTGCGAAGCGTTCCTCCATGTAACCTTTTCCTAAAATGTAACGATCTTTTCTTCTATTCTCTTTTAAGCTGCATATTGGGATAGAGAGTGCTAACCCTCTCGAGCTCCCACTCACATTGTCTTGAGGTGAACTTATTTTCTCAACCTATTCTTCGTTAATGTAAAACAAATTGCTCTTTTCTAAAGTCACCTCGGTAGTATGGGATTAGCCCTTGCATTAGTGGCCTAGAGCCAGATTAGGTTTTTAAAAACAAGTGTATTAGGAGTGCAAGATCGCCTCCTCTCAAATTGTTATTTTAGAGGTCATGTAATTGCCCATTTTTATTTAATAGACCTCAGTAGGTTGGGTATTTTACCCCTGTGTCTATGTCCAGTGAGGACAACTTGAAGGTGGAGTTTGGTGTGGCCTGGGAGAGGCTTAAATTTTGAGAGCGAGTGGCTCTTTTGAAAATTGAGTGTTGTATGCCTCGTGGAGGCTTTTCTGTGTAATTTGGAGCAAGGGCTCCTAGGTATGAATGGGGTTTTCTGCCCCTCTGTTAAAACTCGTGTTTGGGGTAAAACTGAGCTGATTGCCCAAGCAGTGTAAAATCAGGGCGCGAAGCCCAATTCCTGTAAATATTGTAACTACCCGTTTTGATTTGCTACTTTGTACCTGCCATGCTTGTTATTTCTTTGTTTTTGAAAAGAAAATATAACCTTGTTAAATTTTAAATTAATTTTGCTTTCGTAGCTGGAGACCTATTCACACCCGCACCTTCTTTCACCTCTACCTACCACGGAAAACTCCGTAACAATAATAATAATAATAATAATAATAATAATAATAATAATAATAATAATAATAATAGTGGTTAAGAAAATTACAGCCATTGGTAGACACGATTCCTTAAGAAATAGAAATTCAGTCGTTATTAAGTTGGGTTAACCTAGGTTAGGCTATTTTAGGGATTACATTAGGATATTATGTTAGGCTACGGTACGTTAAATTACAGTAGTTGGTTGGTGCGAGTGTTGTGATCTTTAAGTATTTGTCCAGCCAGATAATGTACTCCATAGAACATTTAAGGTGAATGAAATACAGTATAGCTGTAAATAATAACTACAGTACCGTAAAAGACTGCTATTAACAATTAGTGTTGTAATGATGCAAGATAGACACAAATTGTTGATTTGAAGAGATAGGCCAGCGAAATTAACCTATTACGGTTAAAATTCCTGACCTTGCCGGGAATCGAACCCGGGACCGCTATGACCAAAAGGCAAGCGCGCTAATCACACTAGCCTGCAAAATAAAACTTTTTTTGTGCAGTAAAAACGAAACTACGTGGGTTTTATGAATTTCTTAACGCAGAATTCGAGAAAAAAATTGGTTTTGGCGAATCATGTCTGGTTTGGTGGCAATTTTACAAAATATTATTTTGTTCTTACGTAAAATTGTTGATACTTAGTATTGATTAAATTTGATGTATTAATGTAAATTTCAGCTTGCAAAACGTAATCATATTTTGCATGCACTGAATACACATAAATGCTGCTTTGTAAGCAAGTAGATAGTATGTATTATATTTTTAATGTATATTGAAATTCGTGAAACTGAAGCATAAAGCGCCTTTTTTGTTTCGACTGTACAGTTGCTTTTAAATTAATATAACCGTACCTTGAATAAAAATTACATGGTTAAACATACATAGTTTTGTTACTTACATTATGTGCAGGTTAGATTCACACCTCCGTCTTTTCGCGTTTTCTGTGGAATTTCCGGGTTTTTGAAGTTCTAGAATGATCTCTAGAAGGGTCGTCTCGTGCAATCGACCAACAGTAATCGGCCATCATATTCACATCCCAACGTCCCTGATAGCGTCGTTCTGCATCTTCGAGATCCTGGTGAAACCTTTCACCTGACAGCTCCTAAATTTAGAGGGAAATAATCCAGATGCGAAGCTAAGAAATGATGCTTAAGGCTCATATTACAACTGAGTTCCTTAAACTTTACCAACATTTTCCTTACAATTTCTTTGTATTGAGGGTCCTTAATGTTGCCAAGGAATTTAGTCACTACATCTTTGAATGCGTTCCATGCCTCTTTCTCAATTTTGGTCATCGTGTCTGTGAAAATTTTATCCTTCATCTGTTTACGAATCTGTGGTCCATCAAATACGCCTTCTTTGATTTTTGCATTTAATAATGAGGGAAATTTAGTGGATAAATATTGGAAGCACAGGCTACTTTTATCTAATGCCTCTACATACAGTTTCATCAATCCAAATTTGATGTGCAAGGGTGGAAGTAGAATATTTTCACGGTCAATAAGACTTACATTAAATACATTTTTGGATTCTGGTTGTAGTTGTTTCCTTTCTGTCCAATTCACTGTATCCCAACGTTTATCCCGTGCCCTGCTATCCGAATTGCATAGGAAACAGGGAAATTTTGTATAGCCTTTTTGTTGTCCCAACAACAATCCAATGATCTTCAAATCACCGCAAATTTGCCACCCATGTTCATGATATTTAATTTTTTCAAGCACCAACTTTAAGGTCTCGTATGTTTCAGACATTTTTGTGGAGTGTGCAAGTGGACGGGTGCCAGAACATTTGTATTATGAAGCAAAACAGCCTTTAAACTTATTTTGGAAGAGTCAATAAAACACGCCAGCTACTAGGATCATACTATTTTTCTCCCAATCGACGTAGACGATTTGAAAGTGGTGGTGGTGATTATTGTTTTAAGAGGAAGTACAACTAGGCAACCATCCTCTATATAACACTAATCAGAGGGAAAAAATGGAAGGGATCCGACACTTCGAAAAATGAAGATATCGGTCAAAGAAAGACAAGGGCCACGAAGGGCGTGAACATGAAAGACTCCCTAGCCCTCGCAAACCTAATAGCGTCGGGATCGGAAAAGAACGAGAGTTGACCAAGGGAGGTCGGATAGGATAGATGAAAGAGAGGAGCCTGGCACAAGTAAGTGGAAGCAATTCCAGGACTCAGCTACGGGCCCCGTGGTCGCCAACCCACGCTCCAAAGTTCAGAGCCCCTGGGGACCCTTTTAGTCGCCTCTTACGACAGGCAGGGGATACCGTGGGTGTTATTCTACCGCCCCCACCCACAGGGGGAGTAGAAGATTTGAAACATCCGTACAAAATATAAGTTCATCTTCTTGAGTATAATACTTTCGGACTGTTATCTTTGAAAGGAAACTGCTTTATCAGTCCATCATAAACATTGCATAAGGGCTGGGGCTTTTAATACGTCTGTTTATTCAAGTGGTCTAAGATGAAAGACAAACTCTCAACTGTCTTATCTTCAATCCTACATACCTCGCGGTCTAATGCGTATCTGGGGGAGTATGTTATGAATTTACCAGCAAATCCCCAACTACAAAATGAAAATTTAGACAGCAATAAACCTATAATAAAATGCAAACAATAACAAATCAAATCACATAATTGTATTCTAAAAAAAGTTGCGCGAGAACATCTCTCAACATTACATCTTACGAATTCATGCAGGCACTAAAACACCGAATTGCGTCAAAAGTAGACGTGATAGGAAAAAAATAGCATCATTTTCGGAATCAAGGCAGTGATTTCCATAAGAATTACATATTTTCTATATTACCGCAAAATAATGTTGGCTGGTGTCATTTAGCCATGTAGCCGGACGCATGAAAAGGAAATTTTCATAAACAACAATACTACTATTACACATTTCCTGTTACTTTCCTTGCTTGTTTTGAAAGACAGTTCCCTTTCTTTGGGAGGTTTCCTATCATATGTCAAAGACTTGGGTGAATTAGGGACGTTGAAAATTGTTGGGATGGAATTCCACTTGAGTAGTTTCCGTCCATCTGCCCTCTTTAGTTCAAATAGCGATTCTTCAAAATTATGCTAGAAGAAAATACATAATAATACCTATAAATATAAAATATCGTTCATACAAACATATTACTGTATTATTCAGGAATAATACGAGTGTATAAGTTCACAAAACCGCGCACAAGACGGAATTATCTGTAGATTACCATTTGTCATTCCTACAGTTTTGTACCCACTGAGCTCTCCTTTGCTTAACTTTCGGGAAGTGAAATACTCTAATTCCATCAGTTGTCTTATTTTGACAATTTGGAGCGGCACAGTATCCCATTTTCTTTCAAAATACAAGTAATAACTCACATCATTACATCGTGCACGCCCACATAACGATATTTGAGACCCAATATGGCCGCCACCGCAAAGGATTGTGGTAGCGTGACCAGACCTCCCTAGACAGACCTTGCGGGTGACAGGCGGACGCGTTGCACCCTACACCGCGGGGCCAGACATGGCATGATTCCTAAGACCAGCTGATCGGTACTTTGGAGCTTGCCCACTCGAGCGCTGCCTAGCGGGGCGCGCTTCAACTCGAGGAGTCCTCTTCGTCATGGTTTTGTTTTTACAAGTTGTATTTACATCGCATCCACACAGATACTCGTAGGTCTTATGGCGACGATTGGACAGGAAGGGGCTAGGAGTGTGAAGGAAGCGGCCGTGTCCTTAATTAAGGTTCAGCCCCAGGATTTGCCTGGTGTGAACATAGGAAACCATGGAAAATCATCATTATTGCTGCCGACAATGCGGTTCGAACCCATCATCCCCCGAATACTGGATACTGGCCGAACATAAGTGACTGCAACTATCGAGCTCGGTAGAAGAGAATTCAAACATGAAGTCAACATTAATTAATTTTTAGTAGGCTATGACAAAAGCTTTATTACGTGGTAGAATTCTGAATATAATAAAGTCTGTGGTTTATCATCCCTTCTACTACCACCGGCTTTAGGAAATGCTGAGATTCTCAACTCGGGACAGGGTTTCTCTTTCTTTTGTGAAATGCCAGACGATTTTAATGTTGACTATATTTCTTGGCAGGCAAAGTAGGGGGCCCCATACTACGAAAAAGTAAAATTAAGAAATTTCCTCAATTTTTCCGAAAGTTTAAGGGCTAAAGGACCCGTAAAGATTTCAAATTGTGAGTCTTGGATAGTCCGCCTCTGTGGTGTAGTGGTTAGTATGATTAGCTGCCACCGCCGGAGGTCCGTGTTCGATTCCCGGCTCTGCCAAGAAATTTGAAAAGTGGTGCGAGGGCTGGAACGGGGTGCACTCAGCCTCGGGAGTTCAATTGAGTAGAGGTGGGTTCGATTCCCACCTCTGCCATCCTCGAAGTGGTTTTCCGTGGTTTCCCACTTCTCCTCCAGGCAAATGCCGGGATGGTACCTAAACTTAAGGCCACGGCCGCTTCCTTCGCTATTCCTTGCCTATCCTTTCCAATCTTCCCATCCCCCACCAAGGCCCCTGTTCAGCATAGCAGGTGAGGCCACCTGGGCGAGGTACTGGTCATTCTCCTCAGTTGTATCCCCCGACCCAATGTCTCACGCTCCAGGACACTGCCCTTGAGGCGGTAGAGGTGGGATCCCCCGCTGAGTCCGAGGGAAAAACCAACCTTGGAGGATAAACAGATTAAGAAGAAGAAGAAGAAGAAGAAGAAGAAGAGTCTTGGATAGCTCTATCAAACTAAAAAACAAATTTCGAAAATCGTTTCCGACCAAAATGCAGTTCCGAAGAAAACGCAAAACCGCTTGTTTCTTTACCCGTTTTCTTTTCGATGCACATCCTAGCCAAATTAACGTATCTACGTAATTCTTTCTGTAATGTGTTTTTGGTTTAATATCTCCAGGGGTTTCCTGACTTTCTTGAAAAATGTCCACACCGAATGTAGTTATAAGGGCTTAAGTGAAACTCTGCATTGACTCACATTAGCACTCGTACTGGGAGAACAAGGCAAAATGCTAATCTTATCGACCGGATAGCGATGCTTGAGAAGTGGACTGTAACTTTTAGAAATAAATAAAGAATGTACCGGGTGGTACACCTCCACGTCGCTAATTCAAACTTTGCGCCAGTTGAAACTCCCCTACTGGAGGAAGCCTGAACTTTATCTACTGTGTTAATTTTCAAGTTTCTCAGAAGATGTCACTGCTTGGAAATTTTGAAGTTTCTGAACTGGGTCGTTTTCGATGTATTTTTTGTTTTGCCTGTAGTATTTTGATATTTGATACTTTATTATTTTTCTCTAGATCTACAGTAATAATACCCATTTGATCCTTTAAATGAGAAAAATAACATGTTCAGCCCATGCCAAAATTCACTCTTTCAAACTCTACATACTGTACAGAAAAAACAAAAGAAAAGGAAAACACGCAGAGAACAAAAATGAGCAAACAAAACAATATTAATAAAAATTAAAAAAATCAAACGTACTCCATGGACATGCCATGAAATTCCTCAGATACTCCGGAAACGTAACCCCCAAAGTGAGGGTCACCACGGTAGTCATCCTCGGCCCTTTCATGCCACGTCCAACGTCCTTGCTGAATATTTGCCTGTAGTAAGAAGTGCGAACATTCTCTTCTGGATGGCACTACTGAAGGATTACAATGGTGCACCCTAGTGCGAAGTGAAAGAACTGTTTTTTTGGAGAAATTTGGTGTTCAAAAGTTTGTTCTTTGTTAAATTTTTTTCAGGTCATTGTTTAAGTTGGCAATATTAACCCTTTCTTTCCCCTTGTTTTGAATTTACCAATCCCGAATTTCTCGAATTAGTTTTTCACCAATAATGTGTTTCTTCTTCATCTTGTGTAAGGGTTTTCTTGGTTAGCCAATAAAATTCTTGTGGGAGGGTGTTCTCATTCTTGAAACGCCTCGAACTTTCCGCGAGAGTCTATAAACTGCTGATTTTCGGGTCTCCGCGCCACTTCAGTAACATCTTTCAGTGTGTAAAGTACGTAGCAGGGGGCGGGAAGCGCCTCTTTCGTCGGGCAGCAGTTCAACCACCAGGTAATGGCCGTTTAATAACTTCTTTTCTTGCTAGCTCAGCAGTTTAACTCTCGCGGCAGGTCCGAAGCCTTCTACCATGTAACTTTCCTTTAAAATGTAAAGACACTTGGTATCAATTCTATCTTTTTAAACTACATGTTGGGATAGAGAGTGTTTAACCCTCTCGAGCTCCCACTCATATGGCATTGAGGTGAACTTATTTTCTCAACCGTTTCTTCCTTAACGTAATGTAAATTGTCTCCTTCTATAAGTCACCTCTTTAGTATGGGATTAGCCCTTGCATTTGAGGCCTAGTTCCAAGTAGGTTTTAAATAAAGTATATTAGGAGTGCAAGATCGCCTCCGCTCAAATTGGTATTTTAGAGGCCATGTAATATTTCTGTTTCTTCTCTGAATAGGCCTCAGTAGGTTGGGTATTTTTACCCCTGTGTATGTGTCCTTGGGGGACAGCTTGAAGGTGGAATTTGGTGTGGCCTTTGATAGGCTTGAACTCAAGAGCGGGTCGCTCTTTCTTAAAATTTGTTTATGCGTGCCTCGAGGAGGCTTTACTGTGTAATTGGGAGCAAGAGCTCCTGGGCATGATTGGGGTCTTCTGCCCCTTTGTTGAATCTTGTATAGCGTAAGGTTGGGCTTATTGCTCAAGAATTATCTGTCTGGCTCTCTGAGCCCAAATCCTGTTACTCTGTAATTGTACATTCTCGATTGGTTGCTTCGCTACTCTGTACCCGCCATTCTTGTTATTTCTTAATCTTGGAAAGAAAATATAACCTTGCTAAATTTTATCTTAACTTTAATTTCGTATTTTGAGACCTGTTCACCCCCGTACCTTCTTTCACCTCTGCAAATCCACGAAACTCCGTAACGAAGAGTATATTATCATAGAATATAACTTATTCTCTTACTTTATTATATTTTACCTAAAATTCATAGCTCATATCTCTAGGATGTTTTCAACATTGAGTTTCTTGCCTGATGGACTGCTCATTTTTTCGAGCAGTCGAGGAAAGTTCTTGCACTTTCCCTTTACTGCAGGAGAGCATACTCTAAAAAGGTGTAACATAGCAAAATATGTCGCATTTAGAAACTACAATGATAATTATGATGATTCTCGTCGATGGCACGCATTTAGCTAATCGCTTCTTACATAGATGCCGGCCCCGTGTTGTAGGGGTAGCGTGTCTGCCTCTTATCCGGAGGCCCCGGGTTCCATTCCCGGCCAGGTCAGGGATTTTCACCTAGACCTGAGGGCTGGTTCGAGGTCCACTCAGCCTACGTGATTAGAATTGAGGAGCTATCTTACGGTGAGATAGTGGCCTCGGTCTAGAAAGCCAAGAATAACGGACAAGAGGATTCGTTGTGTTGACCACACGACACCTCGTAATCTGCATGCCTTCGGGCTGAGCAGCGGTCGCTTCGTAGGCCATGGACCTTCAAGGGATGTAGTGTCATGGAGTTTGGTTTTTGGTTTGGTTTTTCTTACACAGATGAGTGAGAGGTTCATAGACGGAATCAACATGTGAAATTATTAGTTTGTTGCGCCATACCTACTGCTCGATTAACTCAGGAAAATGTTCATATATGCATGAAGATAATGGCGATGAATGTAGTTCAAAGCGACTAACACAATATATTTGTAATCCTTCTTTGATCTACTGTGAGAATATAGGAAAACATCATAAATTATGTAAAGGGGTATTTAAAGGATGTTTTATTGTAATTTATAAATTCGTGGCCTATTCTACTCATTAGAAATAAGTTTCAATTAGTGTATTGAAAGTGATGGCTATCGTCGTTATGGCGTCCAAATAAATATCAAGCAGCCTTTCCAAGCAGAAATCCCTCATGAGTCCGCTATTTGGAAGCATACGTCGAAAATCTTGAACAAGTTTGGAATCCAGCACAGGACTTTCAAAACAAATAGTGGATATTTTAAAATATGCGGTGACAATTTGAAATAATCGCTTATACTACTCCTAGATAATAAATAATTTCCTTTCTGTACAATAATTTTAATCATCGTGTAAATCAGAGGTGCTCACGCTGGAGATATCGTCCCACGAGCATACAGCGTTGTACGTATAGGTCGGCGGTCAGGCTGGCGAGTCAGCCACAGTGACGTTGTCGTGATGGTCGAAATGATTATTATCGAAAAGGTATAATGTGGAACGCTCATTTGCATGATATTGCTGTTGGAGATGTTCAAATAAAAATGGTTGAAGATAGATTTTCTATTTTCTGAAACACAACGAACAGGGAAAGTCATAAAACACTAGAATACTGCGCAAAATCAAGCATAAAAGTATCGCGTTTTACTGAATGGATAATATATATTATTATTATTATATTTGCCTTTATTTGTAGTGGCGAAGTTAGGACTCATGGTCCTCTGTTACACTTAACCACACTTCATTAACATAGTACATCTGAGAGCAATATTCATAATCTTATCTTAAAACTACCATTGCAAACTAGAAACAAAATATGAAACAAAATAACAAACTCTATAAATATTCTTAGTCATTTAGTCATTTAGTCATTTTAGGGATTTTACTTTTCTTATTGTATATTCTATCATTCCCATCTAAGAAATTGTACATCACAGCTTGCACGCTTGGAGAGTTGCTCACAGAGCGCATGGTGTCGCAGATATACTTTGATCCTATATCCACATGGTAGGTGACTAAGTTCCCTCATTCTCTTTTTGCGTGACTATACTGTAACGTGCCAGTTTCCTTTGAATATATATGTATAGGAAAATAACACCGTTTCTGTTAATATCGAGTGCAGTATAAATCACACACGAACATTTGAAAAAAATACTTTTGTTGCGATTATATAGTGTTTTTCTTTATGCTGTACACCAAGTAACATTTCGTTGAAAATGGTGCGATGCAAGGTCTCTACTCGCAATTGAACGGCACTCCTCCTTTGCCGTACCGAATGTGTTCGCACTCTCGCTTCACTGTGCCGTACACCTAGGCGAGCGGAGCGTTGCGTTGCGTTGTGTGGCGGCGTAGATGAAAATCAAACCTGCATTAGCAAATGCATGTGGCCATAGTCATTTTGCAGCACGAGAAGTTGATTCAAGGAAAACGCTACCCTTCGCTAGCCGCTCACTCCTGCTTGAGATTTCAGCTGCGCCGCTCGCAATGACTGTTAGTGAATTAACAAGAGAAGAGATAAAAGTGCTGAAAGTTCTGAAGTTCAAACCCGAACTTTCCTATGGAACGACAGAGAGAACTTCGAAAGCCTAATAGTGACAAGGGAAGCCTGGAAAGAGATTGGAAAGATTTTAAATACACCAGATAAATTCAGCTTAAAATCAAACACGGTTACGGAGATAAAAATATTGTCTTTAATACATATTATTATTATTATTATTATTATTATTATTATTATTATTATTATCCTTTGTAATATATTGCCGAGATGAAAACTTGTGTTCGGCACTACACCTGACTTTACGGGTCTCTGGAAGTTGGTGACTTGCTTCTGTAGTCGCGCCAGTTTTAGTAAGAAATCAAAAGTTTGAAGTATATTTGAAAAATCTTACCACGAAATCAATTCAGTTCTCCATATAAATTATGAAATTCCCCACGCATTTCTCGTTATTTATTTAATGGATGATCAAGAAATTCTCTCCTAGTTCTACGTCGAATGCTTCAGTTTAGATTTTTAAAAATTCTAAAAGCAAAGACAAACGAGAAAACTTTCAAACTGTCGTTATATAATGACCACGTGCAGGGGAGACGCCGCGCTGCTTACTGACTCTCGCTAGATGTCCACACAGACGCTCTCTCCTCCCGCGTTTCAACTTTTCGATAGCGGCAACGCTCCGCTCGCCGCTTGCACTGTGGCCAAACCCTTAATACGCAAGCTGCACGCAGCGACGTCAAGGCTGACCAGCCACACTGGGCTAGCCCCAACGGTTGCCCAGCTGAGCACCTCTGGTCTAAATAATAACAATTCAGTATCCTTGCGGTCATTCACGGTTTGTGAACTGATGTTTCTGAAAAATATATATACAGTAGAACCCCGTTTATCCGAAATAAGTGGGGGGCGGAGCCATTTCGGTTGACGCTTATTTTCGGAAGTTAAATGTCGAAATAAAATGCATAAACACTGTTAAGCAAAGGTGCATACTGTATGTTAACATTAAAATGTTTACATAATGTCACTCATTGTATAAAATCAGTGATTTTCTTCTGAATTTTCTTGGTGCAGCGCTGTCGTGCAGCTATGTCGCGCCTCCGTTTAAGCAACAATACATCAGCTGGTGTACGTTCATCGCTTTGTTTAACAAAGCGCAAAGCAATCTGAAATAATGAAACATATTTTTGTTACTACTGAACTGAATACTGTACACAGTAATTTTATTACTGTACTGTAATTAAAGCGTGTGGTACTGTATTTTAATTTTTTAAAAAATAGAAATCAATCTTATCTCCAATGCATTAAATCCATCATCTAATGTAACTCGATTCTCAGCCCCGTGTCAGTAGATTTAGTAGTACGTAAGAGAACTCATGAAGGATTAAAGTCCAGCACCTCGTCGTCTGCGTAAACCGGAAAGTAGTTAGTGAGACGTAAAGCCAATCATATTATTTATTATAGCTCTGGATGAACAAAATAAATGTATTTAAACACAAGACACAACACGTTAGGAATAGTACAGCACCAAAATATCGAAATATGAGAACACTTTAAAAATACACGAAGGAAATATTACAAAGATCGGTGACAGGACAACTTGGACTTCATCCAAATAACATTTGCAATTACATTCATTAAACAGAACAGATGTTTCCCAACCAGCAGTACAACGTGAAATAAGAAAGATTACGGAAGGTATAAAAAACGTTAGAATAGGAGAGTGAATTAAAGATCAGCATTTTAAATGAGATATTACAAAGTCCGGGCACACCGTAAGAATTCACGTGACCAGAAAATAGCGGGCTATTTCAAATGACAAGTCCTAGAAAACGGTGGATGTAACACAGATGCATTTAGCCCAACATGATAAACATTAACAAGTTCAATATAAGACTTCTTCTTCTTGTTTCCAAATTTGGCCGCCTATGGACCGCATTGAACTTAAGGCTTTCTCTTCTTCTTCTTCTTCTTCTTCTTCTTCTTCTCCCAGAACCTTCTTTCACTTCTGATCTTCCTTTCTTTCTCAGATATGACCAGTTTGGGTCTACATTTTGGTGGTTTCTCCTGGAATGTTTTGATGCTGTCCACTCGACTTCTAAATTCTTTTCTGTTGTGAACCATATCCACTGTAAGTCCACTTTCTATTGCATCTCTTTTTACCTCTTCCACCCACTTCGTCGAAGCTTTTAGTCCAGTGATGCACTTGAATATTTTCTTAGCCGTTTCTCATCCATTCTTTCTAGATGCCCATAGAATTTTAGCCTTGGCTTTCGCATAGTGACGGTGATTTTTTCGGTGTATTTATAGAGGTCATCATTTTTCCTATTCCTCCACTCCCTATCAGCATTTTTCTGTGGTCCTAAAATTTTCCTTAAGATTCTCCTCTCTTTTTTTTCGAGATCTTGAAGCTCACTCTTTTTATTCATTGTTAGGCTCTCTGAAGCGCAGAGACCCTCTGGCTTTACCACTGAGCTGTAGTGTCTAAGTTTCGCCTTGTAAGATATTGCTCTTTTGTTGTATCTATTATGCAGTACAGGAATGTAAACAAATTTTGAAGTGCCAGAAGTTTTTGAGAGTATTGACACACACAAAGTTCATTTTCACGTAAATTCGAAAAGCGTTCCATGCAAAGGAATTAGATATCCAACTGATCCCTTATGGGTACATAATCGAGTACAGCCACTCGAGAAAATAGTTATGCGAAGTTTACATTACCTCATGGTCGAAGATTAAGTCCCGTACTGGTGTGAAAATTTACATCAGCTTACCACAAGTATGTTGCCCTCTGTGCAATAGCTGAAGAAAGCCTCGAAGTAGAAGGTCAAGAGACCTGCTTATATAGGCCAGTTGGAGAGGGCATTTACAGAGGAGGTCGTATCACACAGCACTAGAAACGCCGAGAACATCCATAAAGAGTATAGAGTGTAGAATTGATTATATCATTCAGGTTCGACGCAGGTATTCGGCAGACAGTAGTCCCCTGGCTGTGGCAGTGTGAGGATGTCAAAGGCACAGGTGAGTTGACAGTGTTACAGGTCTGAAGAAGGTTACTTGAACTATAATGGGAATTAAATTCCTAGGATCTCAAAATCGTGATATGTAATTCCCCCTTAGAATTATAATTAATTTCCGAAGCGTGAATACCCCTCCCCTATGTAACGTAAAATTACAGTGTAATTTTCCAAATATAAGCCCGTATTTTACAGGCTTATTATTTTCATGTTATTTTATCTTCAACACCCTTCCATTCAGATTATTTTAACTTATTTAAGCAATCGATTATATTAATTTTATGTTTTATTTCTGTCCAATTTGTCTTCATACTTCTAAATTGATTACATACGCAATTTTAGTGTAAAATATTATTTCGTGTTGAGCAATTGAAAATATCTCGTTCATCTAACAGCAAAGTTTACTCAGCCTCCAATTGAGGAACTTTCTGTTATGAACGTTGGTGGTATGAGTAAAGAAACCAAGTTAAGTTCTCACTTTCATCATGTGACAGTCCAGAAAATACAACTTAGCAGCAATCATTGTTCCAATCCCAGGCCCTTAATGAGCTGTATGTGTAACTGGGAGGGCAGTGGAAAGGTAGGAATACTGAAATGTATTTATGTAACCTGACCAAGACATTCTTGGTTTGCCAAATGACACAAAATAATGCACCGTAAATATTTGATGAAATATTTTTGAACAAATAAATGTTAATTGCAATGAACCCTATATAGATGATGGTCGAACTGTCGATAAGTAGTATTTGATTATTAATACAACTATCTCTCCTTGCAGAATGCTCTTCAGTTGATATTTCTATCGCCATGTCACGAAATATTTGGGAATAGTTCCCCTCGCGCCGAGGAAGAATCCAGTTATTGGCCTCAATCCGCGATGCAGTGGACTTCTTCGTACATTTCCAAATCTTCGAGAAGAAGACCATTAGCAATCATGTTCCTGATGATATTATGCTGTTTAATTCTAAGCAGTTCCCCTTGAGGGCAACTCCCCGGCTCATGTGGTAAGGATTCATACTAGTGATGGCGATGATGTTGATGATGATCCTTGTTGTTTAAAGGGGCCTAACATCTAGTTCATTAGCCCTTAACGGAAAGAAATGGTACGAAGTGTAATGACAATTTAAAAATCCAAAATTCTTCCACTGAACAGAATTCAAAACGTGATGATGAAGAATGAATGGATGAAAACAAATTTAAAATAATCAGCAGATCCAATTCGCAATATTTAAAGTTAAACATAATTCCAAAATTAATCCACTGACTTCAAAGAAAAAGAGACAATGAACAATGATTATGAACTTTTAAACAACCAGTGGATTCGACCCGCAATGTCCCACCTTCCCACAAACTATAGGCCTATTAAAACTATAGTATATACTGACCAAGGGGCTGCTTTCAAAGCACAATCCTGAATCAGTGATGCTTGTTGTCTAAGGAGGACCAAAATTCAGGTCAGTGGTCCCTCATAATGGTACTTATCGCTAGCAAAGTAAAAACCATGGTATTTATCATGCAGCGGTACTAATCATGAGTAACGTAGATATACGGTGTTCCAGGTTTCGTACTCACTGCAGTGTCTGCAGTTACCTGTGTTGGTAGAACGTCCCGGCAGGGTACGCACTGGTATAACCATCGTAGTTATCTTCAACATCTTTCTACCTTGGTCAATTTATATTCTCTTTCAGTTCTGACCTATTAAATTTGCGAGGCCTACTGTCTATTTCAGTTTTTCTACTTTCAGATTCCTTCTTCTTCATAGTCGACTCGTTGGCTGAATGGTCAGCGTACTAGCCTTCAGTTCGGAGGGTCCCGGGTTCGATTCCCGGCCGGATCGGGGATTTTACCGTAATTGGTTAATTCCAATGGCTCGGGGGCTGGGTGTGTGTGGCGTATTCAACATTAGAAATCATCCTAGGTAGGGCTCTCATCTTCACAGACATGCAGGTCGCCTAATAGGCCGTCTACTAGAAAAAGACCTGCACCAGACCCCTCCGGAGGCCATACTCCATTATTATATTATTATTCTTCATAAGGTAGCTGCCTCTGTGGGTCCGTGGTAGAGTGTAGGCCTCCGGATCCGAAGATAGCGGGTTCACACCCGGCAGAGGTCGTCGGATTTTTGAAGAGCGGAAAAAAGTCCATTCGACACTCCATGTTGTACGATGTCGCCATGTAAAAGATCTCTGGTGACACATTTGGTGTTTACCCGACAAAATTCATTAAAAATCTCAGCCATAGACGCCCAAGAGAGATCCGGTTTACTCTGTCTGCCATCTAGCGGACCTAGAGTAAAACGGAACGTCGAAATTGACGAGCAGACAGCCAGATGGCGTCAAATCGAAATATCTGCATACGGTAGCTGAGGCCATACGATTATTATTATTATTATTATTATTATTATCATCTTCATAAGGTAAAGCATTCTCATTTTTTGAATGGTTGGTGATATTCCTCTTCCGAAACTGCACGTAGAGATTGATAATCTTGTTTCAGTCCCTAACAAAACACTGTTCCCTTCACCGCACAACCTATGACTTTATAGATTCCTGAAAAGAAGTACTCCTTTTTGTTGATGAGTTTCATGCGGTTTACAGCGATGTTTAATCACAGTTTAGCTAACAGATAAATCCTATCTGACAGGATGTCCTGGTAAATACAGGCCTTAACCAGAAGATGGCTAACGGCAAGAACTCAGTGAGCGTATGACACAGTAGCAATCCGATTACTGCCAACATGCTATTAACACGTGGACCGGACTAATACAATAACAGCCTTCTCGCGCAAACCAAATTTATGCCGCGAGAATCCCATAAGCCCATGGGTCGCATAATCTGACAGAGCAACATCGCCACCACACTCCCCTCACTAATACCAGCGAATGTCAATAGAATTTATGAAATATTATTTCATTTGAAAACCTTGTTTTGACGTGCTCATATATTTCACCGTTCCCGTGAATACACGTGAATTAATTCATTATGGAATTATTGATTTTTTACTTACAATCGGGATTAAAGTATTTCAAATTCACAACAGTAAGCAGGAAAATATAAATGCAAAACATACACTATTGGACTAGTTAAAGAGAATATATCTACACATAAATAGAACTCTCATTGCAAACATAGAATGCAAATGCCATTTTGTGACATAGGATTATTGTTATCTCTAAAGCTAAGAAAACCGGTATCCTCAAGTTTGAACACTATAACGCCATGGTGCATATTCTTTCTTCTTTCTTTTTTTTTTTACCGTTTTTCCCCACACCTGTGGGGTTGCGGGTGCGAACTGCGTCGCACATATGGATTTGGCGCTGTTTTACGGTCGGGTGCCCTTCCTGACGCCACTATTGCATGTTTCTGTGGTGGTTGGTAGTGTGGTATGTTGTCTGAATATGAAGATGAGAGTGTTGGGACGGACGGAAACACCCAGTCTCCGAGCTAGAAGAATTAATCAGAAGCGATTAAAATTCCTGACCCGGCCGGGAATCGAACCCGGGACCCTCTGAACCGAAGGTCAGTACGCTGACCATTCAGCCAACGAGTCGGACAACACCATGGTGCATATTTTTAACAAAAATTGGCTAGCTGAATGGCTCAAATGTTATAGAGATGGCTTTCTGAACCCAAGTTGGGATGTTAGTCCCAGTTCTGGCTGGTGGTATTTCGATGAGTTCAAATATGACAGTCTCGGTCGGCAGATTTACTGGTACTTAAAAGAACTTCGGTCAGTGGTGTAGTCTTGTTGAAATAAAGAATCCCGTGAAGTCTCGCAAGTTGAGCAACACTGGACGTGGTCACCAATCGGATAAGTAACCACATGTTAGCTTAAGGAGAAGCGGAAAGAAAATGATCAGTTTAGCTGAATACTCCGACTATATACGTTTGGATAACGCAATTCACTGATTGGGAAAATACATGAACTTCTTTCGGAAAAAGTGCTCGATATCTCTGTCACCGAAAATCAAAAAAGTAATCAGTGAGGAAAAATAAAACCGAAATTATAATTATTTACACTGATTATAAAAAGGTAGTTAAAGAAGAAAGGGCAGACATGTTGAATCCGATTTTAAAGGAGATTGTTTTGACGTTCGAAAGACTGCAGTAGTGCGTGAAATATCACTGACTCTAAATCTTAACTTACAAGACCAACAAAGACAAGTAAGCTTACGTAGGCCTATGTGGAATTTGCAGATCTGAAAAGAAAAAAATACGCTTTTAATGGGTTGATGGTCCAAGCCGTTTGTTTTTCTAGGAGTGACCAGGATTAAAAACAGAGGAGAGCTCTATCTATACAATTAATCAGAATGTAATGATAACGACCAAGGGATATGAATGAGAAGGAATGATCCAATAATAAGTGAGGCACGTTTATTATATTTTCCCTCTTCCTCTTTAATTATGTTTTAAAATCTTGTTGTTTATCATAGAACTGACGACAAAGAAAACCAAAGAGAAATTTGGAGGGAATCAAAGCTCAAGCAAATGAATCACAATCTCTAGGATTTGAGGACCATGATACTGTTTTGCGTCAGCGTGCAAAGGATCTGGAGAAATTGCTGAGTGGTGTGGACGCAGTCTTGAAGTAGAATTTGCAAAATCAAGGTAACGATATTTATAACTAAAGTAACGGGATGTGGTCAAATGAATTCGGGTAATGCAAGAAATATAGCATTAGGAAATTATGTCTTCACGAATGTACTATCGGTGAGAATAATGCGTAGTAGAAAAACCAATGACGGCAGAAGTATGGAGGGCGTACGGTATAGACTAGCCGAAGCGAGGAAAAGAAAATACATTTGCTCAATGCAAACATGGATATGTGTACTAGAAACATACATTGGAAACAGTTTATTGCGACATCGCTTTTAACGGCGTAATGGATATAACGGCGAAATTTAACGGTCTCGTCTAAATCCTATATCCTATATCCTATCCTAGATATGTATTTAAGAACTCGCTTAGTACGACATCGCTTATAACGACATATCGTATAAAATGGCGATTTTGTATCACATTTTCGGAGAAATGTATCGATTATAACGTCGTCCGACTCGTTGGCTGAATCGTCAGCGTACTGGCCTTCGATTCAGAGTGTACTGGGTTCGATTCCCGGCCGTGACGGGAATTTTAATCGCTTCTGATTAATTCTTTGGGCTCGGGGACTGGGGTTTGTGTCCGTCCCAACACTCTCCTCTTCATATTAACGCAACCCACTACACTACCAACCACCACATAAACACGCAATAGTGATTACATTCTTCCATATAGGATTGGCGTCAGGAAGGACATCCGGCCGTAAAACAGGGCCAAATCTACATGTGAGGCGCAGTTCGCACCCGCGACCCCAGAGTTGTGAGAAAAGTGGTAGGAAAAGAAGAAGAAGAAGAAGACATAGATTATAACGTCCAATATAGAATTTTGTTAGTTACTCGTTTGGAGATTGCTGACAGTAATGTAAAGCTTATTTCCAAACTCTTGTATTCAGTAGATTGTAAATCAGTTTGTCTGTTAAACTGTCGATAGTCACTGTGAATATATCGCATAAGAAATGTTTAATTTTGAAGAAAAGTGAGAAATAATATGGAATTACAAAATGAGGAAACACATGTCAGCGTCGCGAAAGAATTCTGTGTATCATACTCAACGATTTCTACAAGTTGGTAGGACAAAGAGAACATCTCATTTATTAGCCAAGACCACGTGAGACATTATTGACCAATTTACATTGTTTATACTTCTTTCGTCACTTACAGTATTATTTTATACAAGACATAAATGAGCGGAAAGGTAATACTATATAAATTTAGTTATGTAGTAGTTATCGATAGGACCACTAATAACATAAATAATTTAGAATTAAATTTTAGGCCTTCCCCTATACTACCATTTCACTGAGCGTTAATAAAAAGTATTTATGGCCTAGATTGTAGCGATTTATTCCCCGATTTTGCATACCGATTTTCATTAAGATAGGACCACTAATAATATAAATATTTCTGAATTAAATTTTAGAACTTCCCCTATACTACCATTTCTTTCAGCGCGAATAAAATTATTTATAGCCTAGATTGTAGTGTCGTATTCCCCAACTTTGAATACCTATTTTCATTAAATTATCTTCAGCCGTTTTCTTGAGATGCGCGGACAGACAGACAGACAGACAGACAGACAGACAGACAGACAGAGCAATTACGGAAAATTAAAAAGTGCATTTCCTTGTTACTGTGAACGCGACCGATACAGGAGAGAACATAATATAAACATTTAAAATACATTGTTAGAGAAGAACATTGAAGGTACGGTGCATAGAGTGGATCACGAACAAAGAAGTACCAAGTAGTGTTGGTGAGGAGAGAATGGTTTACCTAGGTGTTGATGTTTTGGTAGAACACTTCATGAGATACCCATAACGTATTTAGTTGGTTCTGATGTCATATGAATAGTGGAGATTTTGCTTTAGTGATGCTATCAGTATGACTAAAGACTCCTAATCAAAAGTATATTTTCATTCGAACATACCATGATTCTAAAATATTTATTAAGCTTCCCATTCCATTCCTTTTTACTCGCTTTGTGCGTAATTACTTTATATTCTCCTTCACCACGATTAATTTATACTCCATTTATTTGTATTTCAGCTCTCTTGTATTTATAAATAATAATAATAATAATAATAATAAACTAGATCAACATTAAATAAAATTCAGGAAACTCAATCGTCAGTGTTGCCAGTGTTTCGCCCCAGTGCGGCGGCATGGGCTCATCAGTTGGGTACCGCAGCTTCCCAAGACACTGGCCGGCTAGCACGCCGGTAACGACACCATCGGAAGCTATACACGTGATAAGCACAATGCAGTTCCGACGAACTAGGGGAGAATTGCACCTCCACTTGCTATATATGCCCTCCCGGGCTAGATTGACCAAAAATATCGCTTCCGATTGAGATAATTAAATAAAATTCAAACTCAGTAGTCAACGTTGGTAGTTCAATATTCGTTCAAGTACTATAGATTTCTAAGAGATGCAAGAGTGTTGGAATTTTATCCCGTAGAAACACTTTAATATCCCGGAGTAAACGGCGTGAGGTTATCGAATTTAAATATCCTCAGATATCACCGACTTCAGCTGAGATCCACCCGGTATCTTGTAAAGAGAACAACAACGACAAATTACTTCTTCCAGTAAGTATTCTGTTCCTTTTCCTTTGCATGGGTCTAGTCCAGGAAATAGGGGATTTCAACTGAAAAACTTCATGGTACTTCTGGAAATTGGCTTACTTGGGTCGCTGAATCAGATTTTTTAACATCTCACAACAAATTCCTCCCGCATCCCCACGGAATTTTGAGAAAACCCCCAAAATTGTGGATTTAAGAATATATCCTTGTAGGTATTTTTGGGAAATCTTACTTAGAAATCTTACTTACCCCGTGGTGTAGGGGTAGCGTGCTTGCCTCTTACCCGGAGGCCCCGGGTTCGGTTCCCGGCCAGGTCAGGGACTTTTAGCTGGACCTGAGGGCTGGTTCGAGGTCCACTCGGCCTACGTAATTAGAATTGAGGAGCTATCTGACGGTGAGATAGCGGCCACGGTCTAGAAAGCCAAGAATAACGGCCGAGAGGATTCGTCGTGCTGACCCACGACACCTCGTAATCTGCAGGCCTTCGGGCTGAGCAGCGGTCGCTTGGTAGGCCAAGGCCCTTCAAGGGCTGCAGTGCCATGGGGTTTGGTTTTTTACTTAGAAATGCGAAAAATAGACAGAATTTGTAACCAGGAAGTTCCTATGACATTTTAGTGTCGGACGAACGGGAGTGCACGCGCGTCTCGCATTAAGGTTCTCGCCACCGCAGAGCTCTACAAAGAAAAGGGGTGATAAACATAAAGGGGATAATTACTCGGCTTAACCACTCACGTCGTTTACTTTCGCTCCCTCGTCTCCACTCTTCACCATTTAGTTCAAAACTCGCCTCCCACCGACCCCTTTCATCTTCCTAAAAATAAAAGACGTAAGAAGGCGAAGAGAGGTGAGTACTTTCAATTTTAAAGCCTAGGAAACAGGACGCTTTTCAGTCAAAGATTTTTTTTTTTGCTAGGGGCTTTACGTCGCACCGACACAGATAGGTCTTATGGCGACGATGGGATAGGAAAGGCCTAGGAGTTGGAAGGAAGCGGCCGTGGCCTTAATTAAGGTACAGCCCCAGCATTTGCCTGGCGTGAAAATGGGAAACCACGGAAAACCATCTTCAGGGCTGCCGATAGTGGGATTCGAACCTACTATCTCCCGGATGCAAGCTCACAGCCGCGCGCCTCTACACGCACGGCCAACTCGCCCGGTGTCAAAGTTATTGGAATTTTAAAATTTACGATAAAACCAAGAAAATATACGTATAAAAATGTTACAAGAGAGTTGATATATTAATTTATAGTTCAGGGCGCAGGTCTTTGCTCAAGTCTAGCCGAAAAGAAGAAAAATGGGAAGCAGAGATGCATTAGCTGTTTCATTTTTACAGTTCAGGACCCCTATTTTCTTGGAAACTGAAAATATTTTCTCTTAACATTAGGAACATACGACAATACGTGATAGATTGGAAAAATTAAACTTTCCCCTACTACTAGAAAGTTTTTCAACAAATGAAAGATTGGAATATTGTTACAAATCTGAGTCAGTTTTTCGGGATACGTTTAAAGAAAAGTGAATAGAAAGTTTCTATCGTATACCTCGAGTTCAACAAATCTTCTGAGAATATCCTTGAAGGTATCATCGAACTATTGACTGAGAAAATTGATAAAGGTTATGAGAAAATTTCGGAGAAATCATGTGAACTTGAAGATTCAGCGTGTAAAGAACCCGAAAGAAAAAAAAATGCCAGATTACTCGTGTTTTTACCACCCTGCTTATCTCTCTTTCTTTATGAAACAAATCGCTCAATAAACCAACGTTGCCAGGTTTGGTCGAAAACTAAACATTTTCCGAACATTTAAACTATGGTTTGTTTTAGCTAGAAGATTTGGCAACTATGCAATCATTAAAATCGATCATCTTATCAGTGGACCAATCATTCGATCAATCGATCAATCAATCGCTTTAAAATAGAACTTAACATACATTACATATTTGACACTCATGAACTTTGTATTCAGCTTGACTGGTACATACATATTTCCGTATGTTTCATACTTGGGTGAAACTCACGGAGAGACACTTGACTTATCTGATAGTGATCAAACTGACAGAGATGAACCCGCACCCTCGGCTGCAGTCAAGCAGAGAACAACTTAAACTTATTCCGAAAATGGTTGATTTTAACTTAAAAATATACTCACATGCAACAGCATCGATGCATTGTGATTTGTAAAGTCTTCTTACCTGGAAAGAAAGAAAAATTATCAGATAGGCTTCATAACTTCGTTTATAATATTATAAACAACATTAATTCACATTTAATTTACATTTTTAAAAAGAGGCGCCTGAAAGAAATTTAACTTTTTAATTTTTTTGCTATTTGCTTTACGTCGAACGGACACAGATAGGTCTTATGACGACGATGGGACAGGAAAGGTACAGGAATGGGAAGGAAGCGGCCGTGGTCATAATTAAGGTACAGCCCTAGCATTTCCCACGACAAAAAATACTAAGGTTTTATAATGTGCTTACTATTGATGTATTATCATGTAAGCTTTTTCGATACAGCTGAAGATGACCACTAAGTGGTCGAAATATGTACTGTGATGGTTTTTTAAAATAATTTTGCCAAAGACATGTCATAAAGTATCGATTAGGTGGTAATTTAATCTAATAAGTTGATTCATTAACCACATTTACGAGTTGAAAGTACGTATTAGAAATCTCCTCATATGTTATTGAGAATGTTTAGGGTTTGCAGTAAGGATATAAAGGAGAGGGCGTATAAGTCTCTGGTACGACCCCAGTTGGTAGAGTGGTAATTCGTTATATTACTTGATAAAAGAACTGGAAAAGATCCAGGGGAAAGCAGTACGATTTTTTATTAATTTAATTAATTCTTTCTTTCTTAACCTGCTTACCCTCCAGGGTTGGCTTTTCCCTCGGATTCAGCAAGGGATCCCACCTCTACCGCCTCAAGGGCAGTGTCCTGGAGCTTCAGACTCTGGGTCGGGGATACATCTGGGGAGGATGACCAGTACCTAGCCCAGGCGGCTTCACCTGCTATGCTGAACAGGGGCCTTGGTGGGGGATGGGAAGATTGGAATGGATAGACAAGGAAGAGGGAAGGAAGCGGCCGTGGCCTTAAGTTAGGTACCATCCCGGCATTTGCCTGGTGAAGAAGTGGGAAACCACGGAAAACCACTTCCAGGATGGCTGAGGTGGGAATCGAACCCACCTCTACTCAGTTGACCTCCCGAGGCTGAATGGTCCCCGTTCCAGCCCTCATACCACTTTTTCAATTTCGTGGTAGAGCCGCGAATCGAACCCGGGTCTCCGAGGGTGGTAGCTAATCACATAAACCACTACACCACAGAGGCGGACAAATCAAAGATAACTAAGCTAAATACTAAATTTGGAGAACATATAATGAAGAAAGAAAGAAAGAAAGAAAGAAAGAAAGAATAAATCTGGAGCATAAAAGTAAATGATTTATGACAAAAGAGCAGTGTTACGAAAATTTTGTGAACTTTCGCCTGGGATGACCTAGGATTAAGGGGAAGAGCAGCTCGGCTTAGCGGTATGTTCTAAGCTGTCAGTGGACAATTAACGTGGAATGACATTGGCAAACGAATAAACTTGGGTGGAACATTGAAAGGTAGGAAGGTGTTGGTATGAAGGTAAAACTGGAATTTAAGAGAACAAATTTGGGCAAATATTCATTTATATTAAATGGAATTAGGAATTAGAATAATTTATCAATGGAAATCGATAATTTTCCAAATTCTCTGAATGCCTTTAAGAAAAACTAGGTAATCAATTGATAGGGAATCTGACACCTGGGCGACAGTCCTAAATGTAGATCAATCATGATTGATTGATTGATTGGACTGACTGATAGATAGATCGACTGAATCTCAGTTGACGAGTTAATGAAAACGAATGAACGTAACAGCATTGAATAAATAAACTAATAATCTCAATATGTTATTATCATTATTATTATTATTGGAATTGTTTTGTTGTCTTCACCGTCCTCGATTCATTGAAAGGAATTGGAAGATTTTTTTTTTTGCTACTTGCTTTACGTCGCACCGACACAGATAGGTCTTATGGTGACGATGGGACAGGGACGCGCTAGGAGTGGGAAGGAAGCGGCCGTGGCCTTAATTAATGTACAGCCCCAGCATTTGCCTGGTGTGAAAATGGCAAACCACGGAAAACCATCTTCAGGGCTGCCGACAGTGGGATTCGAACCTACTATATCCGAATACTGGATACTGGCCGCACTTAAGTGACTGCAGCTATCGAGCTCGGTGGAACATTTTAATTAATCACTTTTTCTTCTAAGTTGTGTCATTATAACATCCGTTGTTCTATAAATTATATAATATAACCAAGGCGTCCGTTCCACGTTAAAACTGGTAAGACAGTTACTAGGACGCGATGAAATATACTAACTGATGATTTACGAAATCCGCCTCTGTGGTGCGGTGTGATTAGCTCCCAGCCCTGGAGGCCCGAGTTCCATTTTCGGCTCTGACACGAAATTTGAAAAGTGGTACGTGAGCTGGAACGGAGTCCACTCAGTCTCAGTAGAGGTGGGTTCGATTCCCACCTCAGCCATCCTGGAAGTGGTTTTCCGTTGTTTCCCACTTCTTCTGCAGGAAAATGCCGTGATGGTGCGTAACTTAAGGCCACAGCCGCTTCCTTTCCTATCCCTTGTATATCCCTTCCAATCGCCCCTTCCCCTACCAGGCCCCTCATCAGCATAGCAGGTGAGGCTGCCTGAGTGAGGTACTGGTCCTCCTTTCCAGCTGTATCCCCAGACCCAAAGTCTCACGCTCCAGGACACTGAGTTTGAGGCAGTAGAGGTGGGATCCCTCGCTGAGTCCGAGGGAAAAATGAACCCTGGTGATTAAACGGATTAAGAAGGGAAGATGAAATGGAAATGGCGTATGGCTTTTAGTGGCGGGAGATCCCAGGCCGGGTTCGGCTCGCCAGGTGCAGGTCTTTTGATTTGACTCCCGTTGGCGACCTGCGCGTCGTGATGAGGATGAAATGATGAAGAAACCACCTACACCCAGCCCTCGTGCCAGGGAAATTAACCAATGATGGTTAAAATTCCCGACCTTGCCGGAAATTGAACCCGGGACCCCTGTGACCAAAGGCCAGCAGGGATAACCAATTAGCCATGGAGCAAAGGAAGATGATTTACCAAATTTGAAGAAGAATTAAAGCTAAAGGGAAAACACGTGCGGTATAACTGGAAGGGTTGGAATTGTCAGTGATAGGACAAGTTTTGGACATTTGCACATGATTCATTTATGCCGATAAACATGGTCTACACAACTCTGTTTTCGACACATTGTTCCCTCGCGTTTTTAAATGTCGTGTTTATTTTGGTGCCAAGTGAGGCCGCTCAGAATCGTTGACCTTTTCGTGTCGCATTCAAAAATACATTCAGTGTATTGTTATACGTTTGTTCGCTGAATACAATGCATGCCATAGATCTGCTTTCTTTTTTCCTTGTCGCGATTTGAGCGACGTTGACGGGCTACCATGTAACTTTTAATCAATCCGGCCTGTGCTTTCCACACACGGTTGCAGTGTTAGCCTTACATGTATGACGCATAGGTAATTTAATAATATTAATGTACTACAAAGCACATTTCTTTTAATGCGAGATTCCAACTTTTGTGAATATTTAATTATTTGTAATACTAAAAGCTAGTTGCGGTCACCGACATGGGCGCCCATAGGAGAGTGTGTAGGGGGAGGGGGGTTGGAGGTGCTAGACCTGGGGGTATGTAGTATTTTTAGTATTTTGGAAGATTAATAGGGACTTTGTATTCCACGGTAGAATACCACACACGGTATCCCCTACCAGTTCTACGTAATACCGATTTTTAAATCACTTTCTTGAAAGAAAAACACCTGACTCTATTAGATTTTTACCTTTCCCTGATTGCTGGGGGGGGGGGGCGTTCCACCTTGCCCCGAGGCATGGGCACCCATGGTCACCGACATATAATGAAGTATGAGAATATTTTCTTTATTTAATCCTAAAAATTATTCCTTTTCTTAGTCATCTTTATCCTAGCGATTAGAATATCAGTTTCCTCTTTTCTACCGCTACGAGCGCTAGTGTGAGTCAATGCACGGCCGTGGTCAATGCATTGTTTCACTTAAAAGCACCACTACGAGCGCTAATGTGAGTCAATGCATTGTTTCACTTAAGCACCACTATGGGTGCTAATGTGAGTCAATGCATTGTTTCACTTAAGCACCACTATGGGTGCTAATGTGAGTCAATGCAGTGTTTCATTTAAGCACCACTATGAGCGCTAATGTGAGTCAATGCATTGTTTCACTTAAGCACCACAATGAGCGCTAATGTGAGTCAATGCATTGTTTCACTTAAAAGCACCACTACGAGCGCTAATGTGAGTCAATGCATTGTTTCACTTAAGCACCACTATGGGCGCTAATGTGAGTCAATGCATTGTTTCACTTAAAAGCACCACTACGAGCGCTAATGTGAGTCAATGCATTGTTTCACTTAAAAGCACCACTATGAGCGCTAATGTGAGTCAATGCATTGTTTCACTTAAAAGCACCACTATGAGCGCTAATGTGAGTCAATGCATTGTTTAATTTAAGCACCACTATGGGCGCTAATGTGTGTCAATGCATTGTTTCACTTAAAAGCACCACTACGAGCGCTAATGTGAGTCAATGCATTGTTTCACTTAAAAGCACCACTATGAGCGCTAATGTGAGTCAATGCATTGTTTCACTTAAAAGCACCACTATGAGCGCTAATGTGAGTCAATGCATTGTTTCACTTAAGCACCACTATGGGTGCTAATGTGAGTCAATGCATTGTTTCACTTAAGCACCACTATGGGCGCTAATGTGAGTCAATGCAGTGTTTCACGTAAGCTCTTATAACTACATTCGGTGTGGACATTAAAAATAAAATTAAAAAACACTCCCGAGGGTATTGAACGAAGGAACACATTACAGAAAGAATTATGTAAATAAGTTAATTTGGCTAGGATTTGAATAAAAACGAAAACGAGTAAAGACACAAGCGATTTTAGGCAGTTTTTCCGGATCTGCATTTAAGGCGGTAGTGATTTTCGAAATTTGTTTTTATAGCTTGTTGGAGCTCTCCAAGACTTATAATTTTAAACTTTTCCGGCCCCTTAGCACTTCAATTTTCGGCACAATTGAGGGAATTGCTTAATTTAGGTTTTCCGTACATGGGTACCTCTACTTTGTATGCTAAAAAATATTTTCATCATTAAAACGTCCGGCTCCATGGCTAAATGGTTAGCGTGCTTGCTTTTGGTCCAGAGGGTCCCGGGTTCGATTCCTGTCCGGGTCGGGGATTTTAACCTTAATTGGTTAATTCCAGTGGCTCAGGGGCTGGGTGTGTGTGCCGACCTAAGCATTAGTATTTATTATACAGTAGGTAGGGCCCCATTCTCATAGACGCGCAGGTCGCCTATAGGGTGTCAGATCGAAAGACCTGCACCAGGCCTCTCCGGAGGCCACACGCCATTATTATCATTAAAAAAAGAAAAAGAAATGTGATTTAAGACATTAAAGTAACGCCCAGATACGAAACACTTCTAGTAATCGAATGGTTGCAGGTAAAATAATAATTGTGTTAGTTTTATGTCCTTATTTTATACCGTGAGTGTTATTTATGTGCCCGCAGAATCGCTGAAAGAAGATTGTCGTATTTGACCACCCTAAGCCTTGGCATGTTCCCTGCCTAATCTGCGCATGTTTATAAGGGTATTTAGGGGTTGTAGTAAGGATGTAAAGGAGAGGGCTTATACGTATCTGGTAAGACTTCCAACTAGAGTATGGTTCCAGTGTACGGGATCCTCACCAGAATTACTTGATTCCAGAACTGGAGAAAAGATCGGGTTGTTCTGGGTGATTTCTAAAAAACAGAATCTTTACGAAAATTGCCAAGTTTGGGCTGGGAAAACTTGGAAGAAAGGAGACGAGCTGCTCTGCTAAGTGGTATGTTCTGAGCTGTCAGAGGACAGATAACGAGGAATGACATTAGTGGAAGAATAAGTGTGAGTGGTGTTTTTAAAAGTAGGAAAGATCACAATATGAAGATAAAGTTGGAATCCAAGGGGACAAATTGAGGCAAATATTCGTTTATAGGAAGAGGATTTAGGGACTGGAATAATTTACCACGGGAGATGTTAAGTTAATTTCCTAATTCTTTGCAATTATTTAAGAAAAGACTAGGTAAAAAACAGATGATAATGATGCTTGTCGTTTTAAGGGGCCTAACATCTAGGTTATCGGCCCCTGATGGTACGAAATAAAATGATAAAACAAAAGTTTTAAATCATCCACTGACCAAAAGAAAAAAGAGATGACATGAAGAATGAATGGATGGACCTGAACCCAAAACAATCAGTGGATCCTACCCAAAAACTACCAGAAAGAAACAGCGTTAGCGACCAAGCGACCATTCTAAAGTACAACCCTGGTGATGACAATGACGCTTGTTTTCTAAAGGGGTCCAAAATCCAGTTCAACGGCCCCTCATAATGGTACATGTCGCTAGTAAAGTAGAACCATGGTATTTGTCATGTTGGGGTACTAATCAAAAGTAGCGAAGACTCACGGTGTTCCACACATGATGGTACTACTCACAAGTATTGTACGTCGTACAGGTAACGCAGACCTATGGTGTTTCTCACACAATGGCGCCACTCATACCCAACGCAAACCGATTAGATTCCTCACCTAGGTGTACTAATGACGGGCGGGGGTAATTCCGTGGTGTTCCTCACATAGTGGGCACTAATCACAGGCAACGCAACCCACGGTTTCGCTCATATAGCGGTACAACTCACTGGCAACGCCAAGACCCGCAGTGTTGCTCACATGGGTACGACTCACGGGTACTGGAAACCCACAGGCGAACCAACTCTCAGCTGCTACTAATCACAAACCTGTTTCATACCTAATATAGTGGTACTACTCGCAAGTACAGGCAACCCATGGTGTTCCCCGTGTGATGGTACGAATCGAAAGTAGTTTCATGGTTCCACACTCCCAAGTTGAGAGCCCCTTGGGCCCCTTGTAGTCGCCCCCATCCGCAGGGGATAGTGTGTTTGGTCCGCGAGTGGTATTTCATTTCCCTCAAGTCCGCCGGCAAGCCGGTTAGGACCCTCCTATCCGCCACCTGGGACGCGCCACGTGTGAGTATCACCTCTCCCCCTGCTACGCCAGCGTAGTAGGTTCGTGGAGGTAAAAGGAAAACAGATTGGGAATCTGACACCTGGGTGAATGCCCTAAATTCAGATCAGTGGTAATTGATTGGTTGACAGCCGAACCCACCAATTTGAATTCTGACAGCCAACGCTCTACCATCCAACTTGAAGTGGTCACCGTGAGTCTGTAGACAGCAATCTCACTCTCTTTACTCATCAGAATAGGAAAATGAACACAACGAGAATTTTTCTGATGGACTACATATCCATATGTGGCTGGGAGGCGTGACCAGTATTAAGGGAAATACTGGATAGGAAGAGAATTGTCACATACGAGGTTTGGTTTCTTCATGGACAATATGCCTTGCATTATAGTGTAACTCCATAACTCTGACGTTTATCATCCCTCGTCTTTCACTCTTCATGATTGCCTTCAGTTGTGTTGGCAATTAATACCATGGTATATTCTTTAAATCCTCTTTTTCTCACTTGGTATGCTTGTATTACATTGTGCAGGGTCTTTTTATGGCCTGCTCCGTGTGTCAGGAGAACACGCACGGAAGGCCATAGGGCTAAGACAAGCGATTCCAACTGAGGTGCTCCCATGGGCTCGGCCGGCCCCGGCAGGAGCCCCGCTGCTGTGCTTTAGCCCGTTGAAGTGGTGGGGAAAGGAGGGGAAGTGGCATAGGTAGAACCACAGGTCGTCAAGTCAGCGCACAGCTTACGAAAACAATAATATTTATGACAATTCTCTGAACACATAAACAAACAATTTATTCTGTGCATACATTGCGTTTGCCTTAATGTACATTTAGCGTTTAAGTCGATTGTTGACATCGTTTTGCGGGAACTAATTTACCAATATTGGGTACAATCGATTTGGCAGTAGAAATTATAAGCACAGACTCTAAGATAAATATCAGACAGAAAAGTCTGAGTTCTACATTTATTTAAATTCAGAATTGAAAACATCTGTTCGCATGCATAAGTTGTACCGAACATTGACGTAAATTTTAAGGCAAGCGCATAAAGTCTGGAAAATTCTTGTGGATGAACACCTTTGTAAATTTTAAGGCAAGTGCATAAAGTCTGGAAAATTCTTGTGGATGAACACCTTTGTAAAAGGAAATTAAATCACCGTTGTAGTGTAGTACCTGTCCTTTAAGATTGCGTTGCACTGTAGTTTTATCAGCCTTGTTTGGAAATATGATGGCAATTTAGCAGAACGCGCTGAAAATGGGGTTATAAATATTTCAAGTTGAGGTGCCATATCACTTATTTCTTTGAATTGGGCATTCAGTTCATGGTGCAAAGTCTGTAACGACGTCTGATAGTCTTTAAGATTTCCGTAAGTAGACAAATGTAATGATTTTAATGAAGTAAAACTGACAAAATTTCCGGCTTCAAGCTGACTTTTCTATAACAAACTCCGCATTTTGAAAGCCTTAATTCTATCACACATGGTGCTCCCTTGCAATGAAATATTTAAATCATTCAAATAAGACGGTATGTCCACCAAGAAAGCGAGGTCAGCTACCGACTGTTTATTCCGCAAAGTTGGTTGTGGAGAACCTTTCATCTCCACGAACAGAGTAATTTCTTCAATTATTGCAAAGAAGGCTGCACCGAGCTCGATAGCTGCAGTCGCTTAAGTGCGGCCAGTATCCAGTATTCGGGAGATAGTAGGTTCGAACCCCACTGTCGGCAGCCCTGAAGATGGTTTTTCGTGGTTTTCCATTTTCACACCAGGCAAATGCTGGGGCTGTACCTTAAGTAAGGCCACGGCCGCTTCCTTTCCACTCCGAGCCCTTCCCTGTCCCATCGTCCCCATAAGACCTATCTGTGTCGGTGCGACGTAAAGCAACTAGCAAAACAAAAAAGAAAAAGAACACTGCTAGCACTTTCGCGCAACTCAACCAGCGCATAAAAAAATGGAATGTCGTAATATTATTCTGCCTCGAGATCTTTTAAAAATTCTTTGAACTGCCGATGGTTCAAACCTTGCTTTCTACAGAAATTTACACATTTTGACACTGTATCCATAACAGATATAACGTTGCGAAAGTTTTTTGCACATAATTGTTCTTGATGTAAAATACAATGTACTGCGTGGAGTAGGTGGGGAAGGAGGGGAACGGTGCTGCTGAGTGCATCGCTGATGCGCCCCAGCACTAAGTGCTCGAGTTGGAAAGGCCTGGGCTAAGATGATCTAGTGCAGTACGGTAGCGATAACCATTGCTTCACACACAGCAATAGTTCAGTTCGTCTGCGACATTAGTAGCGTGTTCAATGTGTTCGCTTTAAAATTGCGTAGTTTCTGCAGGAATACTAATCGTGTGTTTAACGACTGATGTACACAGTAGAACAGCGTGTATTCATTGTGTTGTGCTATGCGAAGCATTCTTCTTATATAGAATGCCGCTTTCGATTCATTCGCAAATTTACTGCCATCCTCCCTCCCCATAAGAGTACGGTACGTAGATTAGTGAAGAAGTTCCGCACCACCGAGTCCATTCTTAACAAGAAATCACCCAGGAGACGAACCGTTTTAACAGAAGAAAAGCTTGACGAAATAGGAGCCCTCTTGGAAAGAAGTCCAACAAAATCCCTGTCGCGTCTCGCCGTACAAGCTAATGTGTCATTATCTTCTGCCCACAAAGCAACAAAACTGTTAAAAACAAAACCGTCCAAACCCACCTCTGCCCAGTATTTAAGAGGACTTGACAGTTTCGCTAGGGCTCGGTATTGTAACTGGTTGCTTCAGTCAGTTCACGATGGGTATGTTGACCCAGAACTTTTATTTTATATTTGATGAAGCATGGCTACATTTAAGTGGCTATGTAAATAGTCAAAATCACTACTGGTGTGCAGAAAATCCCCACCAGCTACATGTCCGTCCACTTCATGAAGTAAAAATAGGAGTTTGGTGCGCAGTAAGTTCTCGCAGAATTATAGGGCCTATATTTTTCTGCGAAACAATAAATGCTGATCGATATATAGACCTCATTCTCAGACCATTCTTTCAAGAGCTGACGGAAGAAGAAAGGAGTAATGGTTACTTCATGCAAGATAATGCGACGGCACACACTGCTAATCGGTCTCTGGAGGTAATACGGGAAGTTTTCGAAGATCGTGTCGTTAATTATCCCCCTACATCTTCTGATTTAAATCCATGTGATTATTACTTGTGGGGTATTCTGAAGGGAAACAACCCTCACACAAGAGAAGAACTACAAGAGTACATTACACAAGTTATTTCGAACATCACACGTGCTGAGATTCGCCGAGTGTCTGCAAACCTATTTACGAGGTGTCAGGCGTGTTTGACAGCAAAGGAACAACATTTTGAACACCAAATGTAATGCCACGTAGGTTTTAGACTAATTGTTTCGCTAGAAATGGATTTCTATAAGTATGAATTGCCGTGAGAAGTGGGGAGGAAAAGCGCGGCTAGCGACCTAGTGTCATTGCGCCAGCAGTGCCGTGCTCTGAGTGGTGCGGCCGAGCACGCTAAAGAAAAAACCCTGTATATCCTGTGATATTTGATGTAACATAACATACAGTTCTTATCCACCTAATGTGAAATAATAACTTAACACTGGTGACTCCGACTTGACACAGTCGACAAGTGTAAACTGCATAACAGAATAACATTAAAGACAACGGTCAAATTATGATGATGCTTGTTTTTTAAAGGAACATGACATCTAGGTCATCGCCCCTAATGGTACGAGTTGGAACGAAATGACATGATTAGAGGGATGCATTTTTCCCATTAACGGTGAAAGCGACAAAAAATATTTTGAAGCGATTTTGAGATATCTTATTGAATCATATTATCTTGGTGTAAAAATAATGATTTTATTTTTATGAACTGCGGCGAATTAAGCGATAAGGCCAGTTTAAAGCGAAATGATCTTGCAATAAGCGCGAAACTGTTGAGAAATTCATGAAAAATAACGAGCTTGATCAAGTGTATGAAGAGAAATGACAGGTAGAATAATGGAGTTCGACAAGAATGCCTGTTAGTTTAATGTTCTAGTAAATCACTGAATATTATGGCCTTATAAGGTCAAAAGGTAATTATTAGGTAATCTTATTAGGACTTAATAAAGGAATCTACCTTAAATAAGAAGCGATATACTGAAGTCAGTTTCGACTTGGTTTTAAATTATTTTATCCTTATTTATTAATAATGTTTCTAGTTGTATATCAATATTTCACAAAAATCGATCAAGAAAGCCATGAATAACGGCCAAGTAGGTTCGTTGTGCTGGCCACAGAACGCCTCATAGTCTGCAGGCCTTCGGCTTGAGCTCCGGACGCTTAGTAGGCCATGGCCCTTCGCGGCTGTTGCGCCATGGGGCTTGGTTTTTCACATATATAATTCACAAATTAATTAAACGTTTTATGAATGATTTTAGAAAATGATTATAGCGAAATTCAAGCGATGAGGAAAGTCGTATTTCGAGAAAAATAACGCGAAAGTGCGTATCTTCTCCTTGCGCGAAATCGTATATACACTGACTGACAGAGCAAATGCAACACCAAGAAGGAGTGGTCAGAACTTTATGCCAATTGCAGGGTAGACTGACGTCACTGAGGTATGCTCATGGTGTGAAATGCGCCGCTGTGCTGCGCACGTAGCGAACGATAAATGGGACACGGCGTTGGCGAATGGCCCACTTCGTACCGTGATTTCTCAGCCGACAGTCATTGTAGAACGTGTTGTCGTGTGCCACAGGACACGTGTATAGCTAAGAATGCCAGGCCGCCGTCAACGGAGGCATTTCCAGCAGACAGACGACTTTACGAGGGGTATGGTGATCGGGCTGAGAAGGGCAGGTTGGTTGCTTCGTCAAATCGCAGCCGATACCCATAGGGATGTGTCCACGGTGCAGCGCCTGTGGCGAAGATGGTTGGCGCAGGGACATGTGGCACGTGCGAGGGGTCCAGGCGCAGCCCGAGTGACGTCAGCACGCGAGGATCGGCGCATCCGCCGCCAAGCGGTGGCAGCCCCGCACGCCACGTCAACCGCCATTCTTCAGCATGTGCAAGACACCCTGGCTGTTCCAATATCGACCAGAACAATTTCCCGTCGATTGGTTGAAGGAGGCCTGCACTCCCGGCGTCCGCTCAGAAGACTACCATTGACTCCACAGCATAGACGTGCACGCCCGGCATGGGGCCGGGCTAGAGCGACTTGTATGAGGGAATGGCGGAACGTCGTGTTCTCCGATGAGTCACGCTTCTGTTCTGTCAGTGATAGTCACCGCAGACGAGTGTGGCGTCGGCGTGGAGAAAGGTCAAATCCGGCAGTAACTGTGGAGCGCCCTACCGCTAGACAACGCGGCATCATGGTTTGGGGCGCTATTGCGTATGATTCCACGTCACCTCTAGTGCGTATTCAAGGCACGTTAAATGCCCACCGCTACGTGCAGCATGTGCTGCGGCCGGTGGCACTCCCGTACCTTCAGGGGCTGCCCAATGCTCTGTTTCAGCAGGATAATGCCCGCCCACACACTGCTCGCATCTCCCAACAGGCTCTACGAGGTGTACAGATGCTTCCGTGGCCAGCGTACTCTCCGGATCTCTCACCAATCGAACACGTGTGGGATCTCATTGGACGCCGTTTGCAAACTCTGCCCCAGCCTCGTACGGACGACCAACTGTGGCAAATGGTTGACAGAGAATGGAGAACCATCCCTTAGGACACCATCCGCACTCTTATTGACTCTGTACCTCGACGTGTTTCTGCGTGCATCGCCGCTCGCGGTGGTCCTACATCCTACTGAGTCGATGCCGTGCGCATTGTGTAACCTGCATATCGGTTTGAAATAAACATCAATTATTCATCCGTGCCGTCTCTGTTTCTTCCCCAACTTTCATCCCTTTCGAACCACTCCTCCTTGGTGTTGCATTGTCACTGTCAGTCAGTGTAAATCAATGCGAAAAAATTAGCCTCCAGGCATTATACTTAAAATTTTACAGTGACTAGAATTTAAATCAAACGAAGATGAAAAACAATTATTAATTTAAAATAATAAAAAATCAATAGATTTATTTCGCAGTGGCTTATTTTCTGATAAAATGGTAGACATTACAGATTTCATTAGAAGAAAGCATTGCCTTGAAGTACACATTAAAATACACAAACACAAACCAAAACTGTCACTGGAATAAAACGTAGTTAACAATTTTAAAAAAGAGTAAATATACTGTCAAACGCCATGAAACTGGCCACTATACCTCATAAAATGAATGATGAGGTCTGCTGACTGCTCGACATCTCGTGACAACGGTCAAATTCAAACTCCAAACTACTAAGCCGATCTCGCCCACATTACTGTAAAGTTACCACCGATCTCCAGGAAAGGAATGAAGGGACGGTTTCTCCAAATTAAACGTCAGTTTTCAAGTGTATGCTATTATTTACGAACACGCGAAGTTCCACTGTGTTTTCGATTCTTTCGAGGCTAATGTCCAGAAATTAATATCACAATCCCCTATTCTTAGTAAATACTCCCCCCTCGGTAACACATTCCCAACTCTAATAGAACAAAATGACTTAGGAGTGTTGTTTGACAGTAAATTGTTGTTTGTTCTCCATCTACAAAAGACAACCTCACGATCAATGTCACTTCTCGGTTTGGTGTATAGATTTCCTGAGATCACCGATATCCACGCCCTCAGAGCCTGCATCCTACCCATTTGGTCTACCTCTTCACCCACTACTCTGAATCATATTGACCGCGTGCAGTTATTCTTCTGTGCCATTGTTAGAGCCAGAGTATCTGATTGTCGAAACTTGAGCAGTAATCAGATACTGGATAGGTTAAACCTTCGCCCGTTATCTAGTCGCAGGAAAGTAGCCGACCTTAGATTCCTATATAACGCTGGTAACGGTCTATTTCGTTCTCCTGCACCTGCAACCTTCTTTTCCCTATATGTTCCAACTCGCAAAACCAGGGTTAATCCGCCCCTTCATATTCCGCATTCCCGCCTCTCTCTCGTTCAAAGAACTTTATTTATCCGCATACCAACCCTCCTGAACTCTTTATCTTCTGACAGGAACTTGGTCATTGTTCCTTCGTGTGCCTCCTTTAATCGATTCTTCCTTAACTTAACCTAGTTCATTTTCTTCATATTCCTTTTTTCCGTTCGCATTGCTGTCCCCTCTTTTGTACATAATGTAATATTTATTTTTTACCGTACTATACCGTTAAAAATGAAATGTATGGCTTTTAGTGCCGGGATATCCCGTGCCGGGATATCCCAGGACGGGTTCGGCTCGCCAGAGGCAGGTCTTTCTATTTGACTCCCGTAGGCGACCTGCGCGTCGTGATGAGGAGAAATGATGATGAAGACAACACATACACCCAGCCCCCGTGCCATTGGAATTAACCAATTAAGGTTAAAATCCCCGAGCCGGCCGGGAATCGAACCCGGGACCCTCTGAACCGAAGGCCAGTACGCTGACCGCTCAGCCAACGAGTCGGACACTATACCGTTACTTATGTGTTATATCTGTATTTATCTTAGTGTGCCTAGCTATAAGTTCTTCTCTTCGTTTTACGCTCAATCTTTGATTTTCCTCGTTGTTTCTTTTACCTTCATGTTTTGTTATTAATCGGTGTCTCTACATTTATTTTGTTAGTCTTATTTTTTTCCTCTATTTTTATCATTAGACGTTTTTCCTCATTGTTCTTCCACTTATTTTTTAATGTTTGCCATGTGCTGCTCCATTGTAAATATTTTCTCTCATTGCGGAACTCTATAATTCGGCTTCTCGCTGTTTTGGTTTAATAAATAAATAAATAAATAAATAAATAAATAAATAAATAAATAAATAAATAAATAAATAAATAAATAAATAAATAAATAAATAAATAAATAAATAAGTCAATCAAATCAACTTTTAATACAACCCCTGTCCAGCTTCGTAGCGAAAGGGTTAGCACTAGTAGCTGCCATCCTCGGAGGCCCGGGTTCAATTCCTGGTACTGCCAGAGATTTAAGAATAGCAGGAGGGATGGTGTATAGTTAAAATGGTACATAGAGCTCACCTCCATTTGGGGAGATATCTGAAAAAAGCTGCACCACCTCGGTGAAGGATACGAGTTTACTTTACACAATCCTTAACTGATATTCCGTTCACTAACCTTAATAACAGACTGATGCAGGACTTTGAAGAATATGAAGTTCGGAATTACACCAAATTATTGAAAGAATTGGAATTTAAAAGAAATGCGACGAATTTTTGAAAACAATTTTTTTTCCCCCGGAACTTACCGTGATAATGGATCCGCCGTGGTTCAGGCGGCAGTGCGCCAGCCTCTCACCGCTAGGTTCCGTGCTTGAAATCCCGGTCACTCCATGTGAGATTTGTGCTGGACAACGCGGATGCGGAAAGGGTTTCCTCCGGATACTCCGGTTTTCCCTGTCATCCTCTATTCCAACAACACTCTTCAGTATCATTTAATCTATCAGTCATTATTCATTGCCCCAGAGGAGTGCGACAGACTTCGGCAGCTGGCACAATTCATTCAATTCCTGACCCGATCGAATAACTGGAAACAGTCTGTGGATTTTCATTTTCAGCTTCGCGCGATAGCCCGTTCAATGTTATTTACCAGTGAATGTAATCTTGACACAATAGCAACAACGGCTGACATAGCTGTACAGTTTTAATCACCAGGAGCGAGTGTTTGTGTTCAAAGCACTCAAACAACTGCGTCAACTGTGATAGACCAAGCATCAGGTATCACGGCCGACGCGTTTCTCGACTGGAAGCGCAGATTGCCCAGTTACCAGCAGCTGTCAATGAATTAAAATCAATGCCCCGTTCAGGAGACAGCCCACTTCCTTTCTAGGATAGTTGGCATTCTTCACAAAGTAGTTCATGTCCTTCAAGGGGCAGATCACTTTCGCAAACAGTCCAGCACTTCAAACTTAATGGGCCCCTGGGTTAGTACCATTTTAAATATCACCACAGGGCGAAGAAATGCGAAGGACCATGCTTATATAGGCCTTCCACTGTCATTGTGAAATAAATAAATAAATAAATAAATAAATAAATAAATAAATAACAATGACCGATCCACTTGATAGAGATTTTTACCGGACACAGATGCCAATATACCTGTAGAACCCCTCAAGCAGTGGTCTCTCTCTATTTCATCTACCACTACAATTTTTCATAACATTGAAAGAACAGCCTAGACGGATCAGTGACTCAACAGGAACATCAGGAAAATTATTAAGATTTCGGGCATACATATAATTGGGTCGACTCGAAACATGTCGACATTCTGACAAAATTTCCTAATCCGTCCCGTAAGAATATCGTCGTTGCCGGGACAAAACCTCCTATGTGATAATATTTTTGGAGATATACTGACCCGCAGCACATACATCATGAAGATCGAGAATGCCTTGACAATATTCGCACAATATTGCACGCTAGATGACAGAACCTTACCGGCCAAGGTTCTAAGCAAACATATTTCACATAAGAGGTTTTGTCCCGGCAGCGACGATATTCACTATGATATTCCTGCTACGATAGTCAGTCACACGCAGTCATTAATGAAAGAAACTCGGTAACGACAAAGGTAGTCTTATTCCCGACAAATTAAGACAGCTAAGGCAGAAGTTCAGCAAATTATTAATTTTGGAAATTTTCAACCCTCTAAAGCTGTAGGTCAAGCTGTCCCCATTAACTGACAATAAATTACAATATAAGAATTTCTAACAAAACAAAATGAAAATTCAAATACGTAACGAGAATGACATGATAATATTATTTGTTTCACGTCCCAATAACACTTACTGTTTTCTGAAACGCCGAGGTGCCGGAATTTAGACCCGCAGGAATTCTTTTACGTGCCAGTAAATCTACCGACGCGAGGCTGACGTATTTGAGCACCTTCAAATACCACCGGACTGAGTCAGGATCGAGCCTTTCAAGTTGGTTTCAGAAGGCCAGTGGCTCAACCGTCTGAGCCACTCAGTCCGTCACGAAAGTAACACTTTTTCACATTTATAAGTTTAGTATGTCAGAAGTTTAGGTAATGGAGCAGCACTGGAGCTTTTTCAGTGTGTCACTAAACTTCATTGGGTTATAAGTACTCTTTGGATTCTCTCAGTCAATAACTTCCAGGAGACACATTCACTGCACGGGACTCAGACACGTGCCAGAAGACGTCTTGAGTTGTATTACATGAACCTCTCCATCCTGGAATCAATCTCTCTGCAAATCAATGTAACCTCTCCCACATTCAATTGCTGAAGTTCCCTCTTAAAATTACCTTCTGTTAACTAAACTAAATATTCCTGACCAATTCTCGTTCTGAGGGCTTCTCGAAGAGGCAGTCTATAACCAGAACCCTGCACGAATGCCGATATCCGCGAAGTTAGTGTCTTGGCGTATGCAAACTGTATGGCAGTGGGGAGATAATATTGCTGATGATTTCTAAATAATGAAGTTTATTAATTTTCACTCAGGTATCTCTTAATTTTGTTTCTGGTTAGGTGACCAAAATGGTGATATATAAAGAGCCTTGAGACCATAAAAGGGGCTGCCTGGCCGAGGCGGTAAAGGCGTGCTCGGTTTACCCGGAAGAACGTGGGTTCGATTCCCCGTTAGGAAGTCGTAAAATTTAAGAAGCGAGCTTTCCCCTTCCGTAGGTCCATATGGCCCTGAGGTTCACTCAGCTTACACCAAAAATGAGTACCAGGTTAATTCCTGGGGGCAAAGGCGGCCGGGCGTAGAGCTAACCACTCTACCCTATCACGAGCCGGGGTTACAAATAATTGAAGCGTTCCACCCCTCCAAGGGCCTTCGTGACCTGCACGGAGATCTCTTTGCTCTTTGCTTTGCTTTGAGACCATAAAGCCGTAAATATGACCTAAAACCAACCGGCTCCTGCCACAATTAATGAAAGGAAGGAACAAAGTTCAATACAGCTGTAGTTGTCTCCCATAAACCTGTGATTGTGGGGGGCTTGGTGCCAGGTGTCAGGCCTATTGTATCATTTTAACAGATCTATTCATTTAAATACCTTGGGTGTAATATCATCATCATCATCATCTGTTTACCCTCCAGGTTCGGCTTTTCCCTCGCACTGAGCGAGGGATCCTACCTCTACCGCCTCAAGGGCAGTGTCCTGGAGCTTCAGACTCTTGGTCGGGGGATACAACTGGGGAGTATGACCAGTACCTCGCCCAGGCGGCCTCACCTGCTATAGTGAACAGGGGCCTAGTAGGGGGATGGGAAGATTGGAAGGGATAGGCAAGGATGAGGGAAGGAAGCGGCCGTGGCCTTAAGATAGGTACCATCCCGGCATTTGCCTGGAGGTGAAGTGGGAAACCACGGAAAACCACTTCGAGGATGGCTGAGGTGGGAATCGAACCCGCCTCTACTCAGTTGACCTCCCGAGGCTGAGTGGACCCCGTTCCAGCCCTCGTACCACTTTTCAAATTTCGTGGCAGAGCCGGGAATCGAACCCGGACCTCCGGGGGTGGCAGCTAATCACGCTAACCACTACACCACAGAGGCGGCTGGGTGTAATATACTGTAGTTAAATATTTACAATGTCCGCGGATAACCATTCGCGGATGCGGGTCACCGTTTCAGGATGCGGACGCGAGTGCGGATGAAGGAAGTGGGGATACGAAGCAGATGTGGATAGTATTACTATATCCACGCAGGACTCTATCTATAACGTATCGTAGTTGAATTAACGTTATGAACAGCCCAGCTGAGTGGCTCAAACGGTTGGCAGGTTCGATCCTGGCTCAGTCCTAAAGCAAATAATCCTGAAGAACATAACTCATAGACAATCATAAGAGTGTAACTTCTACTAACCCCCAGTCCGGTGGTATTTGAAGGTGTTCAAATACGTCAGCTTCGTGTCGGTAGATTCACTGGCACGTAAAAGAACCAAGAGTAGTTAGTGGATCGTGAAACAAAATAACATTAATTCATTAATTAACGTTATCAACATCGAGTATTCCTATTCCTTAATTTCTTGTGTAAACATTAATGGTGTTAATGTCATTGGATCCTTGCAATCTTCTTAAATATATGTCAGAGAACGGGAATTCATCTGGGACCCACAGTTGCAAAGGATGGTTAGAATTTCTTCATAATTTAATGAAGATCGTCCAAGCAATTCTGGCAAAGTGTACTTCAGCATTCTGGTTAATCTTTCCCACCGTCCTCCCCACCACGTACCACTGGGCGGAATAATTGTCCACTGGTTTCTTAGAACCGCACTGTGAGATATTATTTCATCTGGCACGTGTCTGCATCCCATGCAGCGAATTTATACTGCGGAAGTTATTGCCGGAGAGAATCAAGGAGTACCGGTAGCACAATGAAGTTTAGTGGCAGAGTGAATGAGTTTCATTTCATTGCCTCTCTATAACTCAGGAAAATGATATACACCGGCGCACTTCCAAAGGTCACATAACGAAAATTCTCGTAAATGCGATTCTTGCAACACTTCGTACTGTCCGTGCCTTTTCAATATTCTACTGGTATTCGTGGTCGCCGGTTGTAAAGAAGAACACGGAAAATCAGGTGACAATAACGACATTTACGGCAAGACACTGTTTATTTACTAAATTCCAGTTGCCACGAACAACCCACAAGGATAATAAAAGACCAAAAGTTTCTTCTTGTCACCTGGTTACAACCTTACAATACACAAATCCGGATTCAAAATGCGATCTCTTCGAAATCTACTGTATAACAGATGCCGTACTTCCTTATAATAAGAGACGGCTTCTGACAATGGTCAGTACAGTTCCACTTGCAGACATCGCAACCAAAACAGTTTCAGTAGCAATAATGTCCACATGGCCACTTCATTATGGCGTGCCACAGATAATTGCGGGTGACCGCGGACGACAGTTTGAATATCAATTTTTCAGATACTTCACCACTACAATGGGCATCACGCACATCAAGACAAGAACGTACGATCCAGATTCAAATGGGAAAATTGAACGCTGGCCTCGTCAGTTAATGTCTGCATTCAAAGCATAGCTTTTTAACGACCGCTCCATTGTGGATGAGGCTTAATAATAGATTTACGATATCCCCTACCTAAATGTGGAACCATGGCACTACAGCTCTTGAAGGGCCTTGGCCTACCAAGCGACCGCTGCGACAGCCCAAAGGCCTGCAGATTACGAGGTGTCGTGTGGTCAGCACGACGAATCTTCTCAGCCGTTATTCTTGGCTTTCTAGACTGGGGCCGCTATCTCACCGTCAGATAGCTCCTCAATTCTAATCACGTAGACTGAGTGGACCTCGAACCAGCCCTCAGATCCAGGTAAAAATCTCCGGGCAAGAGGCAGGCACGCTACCCCTACACCACGGGGCCGGCAAGTGAACCAGGGACCTTCAACTTGGGAGCGTGGCTCCTGTTGCTGAGTCTACATTTTTAAATGCTGTTCGTTCGGGGCGTCGACATATAGAGATCTTTTGTCCCTACTTGCACCATGTGATATGAACCTGTGTGTAATTGGAATGGAGGTAGTGTAGAGCGTTAAATGTGTGGAAAGGAAGGTTAAGGACGATACAAACACCCAGTCTCCAGATCAGGGATATTAATCATTTTCAATTAAAAACCCTGACCCAATCGGGAATCGAACCCGGGGCCGGACTGAGTCTACATTACTTCCACTTACTTCTAGCAGGACCTTCGCTTTAATATTTCCTATTTGATCTCCCTTGGTCAACTGTTGTTCTTTTTCGACACCAATGGTATTAGGTTTCCGAAACCTAGGGAGTCCATTTTGCAGCCCTTCGTGGACCTTCCATTTTTGCCGATACCTTCAATCTCCTTCGTTTCGGACGTCCTCTCTGATTAGTGTTAGTAGAGCATGGTTGGCCGGTTGTACTTTCTCTTAAAACAATAAACAAATTAACACCACCACAACATTATAACGACCGGGTTTCCAAGCTCGCAGTGCTATTAATGAGTCTTACATCTTAAGTCATACCAGAAAATGAAGCCACACCAGCTAAAATTACCTACGGGGCAGCAATTAAATAACCTACGAATTTTATTGAAAATCAAAAGACAGTCAGTGACATTATATCCACTATCATCAATTTAAAATATCAGATGACAATCCTTATACCAGTCCCAATTGATGATCACGGTAAGATTGTGTTTCATTTTGTTAATTCCGCACTAACGAACACGAAGTACAATTTCATCGCACACGATGTTACTACAAAACCCTTACAGACCACATATCGCACCTTGGGAAGAAGAGGGCCACAAGTGAAAAAATGATACTTCTGAGAGAACTACAATGTAAGAATATAAAAATATACATTACTAATAAATAAAAAAATATATAAAATACTATTTGCTTTACGTCGCACCGACACAGATATGTCTTATGGCGACGACGGGATATGAAACGCCCAGGAGTGGGGAGGAAGCGGCCGTGGCCTTAATTAAGGTACAACCGCAGCATTTGCCTCGTGTGAAAATGGTAAACCACGAAAAACCATCTTCAGGGCTGCGGACAGTGGGGTTCGAACCTACTATCTCCTGGATGTAAGCTCACAGCTGTGCGACCCTAATCGCACGGCCAACACGCCAGGTATATATATAATACATAATCATATATTCAAAATTGAATTTACTACGAGTTTTTAAATGTTACATAGCAATTACTATACAAGTATAATTTTGCAATTGTGGCCCTCTTCTTTCCAAGGTGCGATATGATGGAGCATACCTAGTGTTGTCACGCAACTACCTATATACACATTTTGCTGTGGAAACAAGTTTTCTTTCTTTTTTTTTTTAGAATTGGTTTTACGTCGCACCGACACAGACAGGTCTTATGGCGACGATGTGATAGAAAAAGCCTAGGAATGGAAAAAGCGGCCGTGGCCTTAATTAAGAAACAGCCGCAGCATTTGCCTGGTATGAAACTGGGAAACCTCGGAAAACCATCTTCAGCGCTGCTCGAGCCCACTATCTTCCGGATTCAAGCTCACAGCTGCGCACCTCGCCCAGTGAAAAAAGTGTAGAGTAACACACCATTAACATCGACTGATTAAAAACTGCCTTCGAACTAACGAGCACCAAACCAACAAGCTCCAAGACAAATCTGGAGGTGATGATTGCACCCCTCCGTCACCTACTACGTCACCAAACTCCATCATCACGTGACCAGCGATATAGTTCTTCGGCCCAAACTATTAGGTCAGGTCGACTTATCTTGCCCAGAAGATTTGTCGACCTTGCCACTAGGGGGAGAGAGATGGGAGTCATGAATAATACTGCATATTCTTCGAATCTTCCTTTGAACTCCGTCTTCCTTTTCTTCAAACCTTTAACATTTTGTTTATCTTCCACTCCTATTGTACTTCGTTATTGTATTATCATGTGACAGTTAGACCACCTGGTAGCCTTGATCACTTGGGTGTTAAATCTGTATGGTCTGGTATCGTGGTTAGCAGGTTCAACTCTTATTGGTCGAAAAACTATTCATCACCAGAATGTTATCCGGCAGGGTAGAACAGACGTATACAATTTCTAATCACTAGATTGCGTAACAAAATCCTGGATTCAATTCTTAACCTCCCCGCAGTGTTCATACGGAGTGAGGGCATATGCAGCTGTTGGTGGAAATTATCCTGTCGGATGGGTACTTTAAGCATTCAGCAGACCTCGTGGTGTTATACGACAGGAGTAGGCTATGTTCCGACACCAGGTTTCACCCTCTCCCATCATCATCATCATCATCATCATCATCATCATCATCATCATCATCATCATCATTATCATTATCCCACATGTAGACACGCAGGTTACCCATGGCTAGCACCAGAATAGCCGAAAATGTCTTGATACTCCCGGCACTAAATGCCATACGATAAATAAAATGTGATAGTTGATGTGAAACGAAATATATATCCTATCCTAATATGAAATAATAACTTAATTATTATTACTCAATACCTCCACAAAGTCATTGCAATGCGTTTCAATGTTTACAGCTGTCCTTTGGCTGGAATGATTACATGAATTGCCCGACTCGTTGGCTGAACGGTCAGCGTAATGGCCTTCGGTTCAGAGGGTCCCGGGTTCGATTCCCGGTCGGGTCGGGGATTTTAACCTTAACTGGTTAATTCCAATGGCACGGGGATTGGGTGTATGTGTTGTCCTCTTCATCATTTCATCCTCATCACGACGCGCAGGTCACCTACAGGTGTCAAATAGAAAGACCTGCACCTGGCAAGCCGAACCCATCCTGGGATATCCCGGCACTAAAAGCCATACGACATTTCATTTCATTACATGAATTCACCGAATAAGACTGTTAACATCACCTTCGAAGTCAGTGACTCAGTTTTGAACGTTTCTCATTGAGCAGATATTGTATGCTTCCGTTGCATGCCACTTCATTTAGGGTCTGGTTCGAAAAGATAACACAGGTGTCATTTATTCTTCTGCTAATAATGCTACTTCTACGGATTTTGGAGGCGTCCAATGCCGAAATTTCGTCTCATGGGACTTACTTTGCGTCCTGATCAAACTGAAAAGATTATGGCGTATTTAGTTGCCTTCCAAAACCAGCAAATCGAACCCAGTAACTTGAATTCAGAAAGGCAGTGCTTTACTGTCTGAGCCTCTAAGCCCAGCCGTCTCCATTTTACGATAATTATGATGATGATGATGATGATGATGATGATGATGATGATGATGATGATGATCGTTGTCTTAAGGGGCTTAATATGTAAGCCATTGGTTCTGTTTCTTGTCATGATTGAAAAAAGGAAGATCGCGTTATGATGTTTCTCCAAACGAGGCAGTGGCTTTATTTGTGCTTCCAATAACCCTCTAACCCACTACGAATACATGTTCTTGTATTCTAATTTTTCATTCATTTTGGTCCACGAGATACCATGCCTGATATTGCGTTCCCATTCGAAGGACCGGATGGCAAACATAGACTAAGTTCATGCGCCCATCAAGCATTTGAAAGGGATTAAAACGAGTAAGCACCTGGATTTTGAATAATCCAACATGCTTACACTGTCTCGACAGGAACATGGAACACTTATTGATAATCCTTCGTGACATCAGATTTCCCCATGCCCGGACAACCATACTCCTGTAAATTCTGACAGGCATGTTGCGATGATGATGATATGTTTATTGTTTAAATGGGCCTACCATCTAGGTCATCGGCGCTTAATTGTACGAGGTGCAACGAAATGAAACAATAATTAAAACTTCAAAATGTATTCACCGACTAGAATATAACACGAATGATGACGAAAAGTGACCATGAGTCCAAAACAATCAGTGGATCAAATTCACAATGCCTCATTTTCTGAGTTGATGCTTGATGTCCATATGGGTCCAAAATCAAGGTCACCTGCCCCACATAATGGTACTAATCACTGGTAAAGTAGATACGTGGGGTTTCGTCATATAGACTAGCGGTACTAATCACAGCTAACGTAGACTCCTGGTGTTCCTCACATAGTGGTACTAATCACAGGTAATGTAGACCCATAGTGTTTCTCATATAATGGTACTACTCACAGGTTACGCAGACCCATGGTGTTCCTCACTTAAAGATACTACTCACAGGTAACATAGACTTATGGTTTTACTCAGATATTGGTACTAATCACAGGTAACGCCCAGACCCGTGGTGTTCCTTACGTAATGGTACTAATGCCAGGTAATATCACGGTTCCAAATCCATCATCCCTTGGTCGCCCCTTTTAGTCACCTCTTACGACAGACAGGGCATGGGATACCGTGGGTGTATTCTTCGTCTCTAGGATGCTGTCTTCCGAAACGAAGAATTCTAATACACTGACTGACAGAGCAAATGCAACACGAAGAAGGAGTGGTTCGAAAGGGATGGAAGTTGGGGAAAAAACAGAGACGGCACGGACGAATAATTGATGTTTATTTCAAACCGATATGCAGGTTACACAATGTGCACGGCATCGACTCAGTAGGATGTAGGACCACCGCGAGCGGCGATGCACGCAGAAACACGTCGAGGTACAGAGTCAATAAGAGTGCGGATGGTGTCCTGAGGGATGGTTCTCCATTCTCTGTCAACCATTTGCCACAGTTGGTCGTCCGTACGAGGCTGGGGCAGAGTTTGCAAACGGCGTCCAATGAGATCCCACATGTGTTCGATTGGTGAGAGATCCGGAGAGTACGCTGGCCACGGAAGCATCTGTACACCTCGTAGAGCCTGTTGGGAGATGCGAGCAGTGTGTGGGCGGGCATTATCCTGCTGAAACAGAGCATTGGGCAGCCCCTGAAGGTACGGGAGTGCCACCGGCCGCAGCACATGCTGCACGTAGCGGTGGGCATTTAACGTGCCTTGAATACGCACTAGAGGTGACGTGGAATCATACGCAATAGCGCCCCAAACCATGATGCCGCGTTGTCTAGCGGTAGGGCGCTCCACAGTTACTGCCGGATTTGACCTTTCTCCACGCCGACGCCACACTCGTCTGCGGTGACTATCACTGACAGAACAGAAGCGTGACTCATCGGAGAACACGACGTTCCGCCATTCCCTCATCCAAGTCGCTCTAGCCCGGCACCATGCCAGGCGTGCACGTCTATGCTGTGGAGTCAATGGTTGTCTTTTGAGCGGACGCCGGGAGTGCAGGCCTCCTTCAACCAATCGACGGGAAATTGTTCTGGTCGATACTGGAACAGCCAGAGTGTCTTGCACATGCTGAAGAATGGCGGTTGACGTGGCGTGCGGGGCTGCCACCGCTTGGCAGCGGATGCGCCGATCCTCGCGTGCTGACGTCACTCGGGCTGCGCCTGGACCCCTCGCACGTGCATCATGTCCCTGCGCCAACCATCTTCGCCACAGGCGCTGCACCGTGGACACATCCCTATGGGTATCGGCTGCGATTTGACGAAGCGATCAACCTGCCCTTCTCAGCCCGATCACCATACCCCTCGTAAAGTCGTCTGTCTGCTGGAAATGCCTCCGTTGACGGCGGCCCGGCATTCTTAGCTATACACGTGTCCTGTGGCACACGACAACACGTTCTACAATGACTGTCGGCTGAGAAATCACGGTATGAAGTGGGCCATTCGCCAACGCCGTGTCCCATTTATCGTTCGCTACGTGCGCAGCACAGCGGCGCATTTCACATCATGAGCATACCTCAGTGACGTCAGTCTACCCTGCAATTGGCATAAAGTTCTGACCACTCCTTCTTGGTGTTGCATTTGCTCTGTCAGTCAGTGTACATAATTGTTTTCTATATGAAGAATTCCTTAGTGGAAGTTAAATTTTCACATTAAAATCACCCAACAAAACGAAATTATTCCTGGACGATAGCAAATTTCGCTGTCGCATTCAGACTTTCATGGTTGCATGAGTTCAAAGCCTGATACTATTACATGACATCAACGAATCGCCTATAGTATTTTGTAATTATGAACTATTAAATACGTTGTTAGCGAAAGTTTTCGCAGAGCTCATCGATATTTCATCTGACCAAACCATACAAATTTAAATGTTTATATTAAAAATAACAAAAAAACTTCCTCTTCGGGTTTAAGCAAAGGAATGTAGATTATTTTCTGACAGGAAATACTTGTTGATAAATTAGTTTTTAATCCATTCTAAAATCCATGTACGAGAAACAGTAAATTACAGTACATGAAGTGTGCGGGATATGAAAGCGAATTTAATTTAATGGAGATTAGATAGTTCTGTGTAACGTCACTCAGTAATCTCACGGAAACAAGAGAATATATCCTCTTAGTTAATCACTCATTTAATAATCTGAATAGAACATTTTAGAGTGTGAAATTAAAATAAATTCTCTCTTGGTTAGCTATCAGAATGAGCACCAGCTGCACTCTTTATAATGGTTCTAAGCGAAGAATCGATTACGACAGACGTTTCAAGATAATCAGTTATAAGGAAGATATAACCGAGTTTATTATAGGACGACAGTCGAAAATACATAAGGTCTCCGCATTTTATTTGAATCTTATCTATCTCACCCTATATCGATATACTAGATGTTACCCACAGCTTTGCTCGCTGGCTCTACGAACATATTGAGAGGCTCTCGGACTGTGCAAGGAAAAGAAGGGCAGCATTCTATGGCCATGTTGCAAGATTGCCTCCAAACTGGCTAACCAACCGTCTATTCACCTCCTTGGAAAACAAGAAGGTTCATACTACTTGGTTGAAAGAAACCGAGAAGGATATTAAAGAAATGGGAATAACAGGTCTCCAAAACAATCTTTGAGACACACCCTGAAGGAAGTCCGTGGATTTGAGGAAAAATCCCGAAGGAAGGATACCCCCTGGACAGAAGAGAGAAAGGAGTTATACCAGCAGAAGATGCAATAATACCGGGCAAAGATCAAAGCCCAATAAGCGTGGTCCAAAGCAGGCCCATTCGAAAGAAGAAGAATAATAATTATAGATTAAAAGAGTTTACTATAAAACAGCTTTGCCAAATCAGTTCTTTCGTTCTACTGGATCAGTGTGCTTTAATTTTGTTGTATTTTCTCCGGAATTACCTGGCGGTGAATCATGAGACACTTATTGTTCTCTAAGTTCAGCCAACTTTGAGTAAACATAAAATCAAATTATTAAATTACAACTCAAATAATAGCAGGCGGTGGCTTACCCTAAGCCGCTATACACTCTGTACTTATCAGGTTGCTAAGCGACTAACACTTTAATTAATATTCTGATATCTGTGATTTTCATCCTTAGTAATGGCATCGCATGCAGCCGTGTTTGATTACTACCTGTCAAGTCAGAGAGTATACACTTGCTCTGATCACACAATCAAACAATCACTACTGATCTGCATTCAGGGCAGCCGCCCATGTGGCAGATTCCCACGGAAGAATATTAGTCCCTACTAGATACATTTTGATTCTCTAACCTTTCCTAGCTTCCAAATATATTCAACAGATGGCAGAGCGTTCCTATTAACTTACATGCTGCTAAGAGAAAGGAAAATGTCTACGTACAAAGAATCCCCATTATGACATACGCCTTAGACATTATCTGTGAAGGGTGATTCAAAAATAGGGAGCATAATTTCAGATATGTATTTGTTACATGTAGACAATCAAAATAGTGCATTGCAACATGAGTCCGGAAATGCTTCATTTCCGAGTTATGGAGTTCACAACACTGAAGTTCACCAGAACATTTTTCTTCCGCAAGTCATTGTCATTACAGAAGAAGTTCAAAATGCCCACTTCCTGCTTGAATACAGACCTCACATCGATGTCTCGTTGACCTGCGAACACGATCCCAAACTCCACGAGTATTGCGTATTTCCTCACACGATACCACAATTCGATTCCGATAGGTTTCCACAGCAGACACCGGAGACGAATACACCGATGATTTTCAATGGCCCCACAAGTAGAAAACGAGAGGGTTCATATCAGGTGAGCCTGGAGACCAAGCAATCGGGCCACCTCTACCTATCCATCGATCAGGAAACATTCGATCCATGTCAATGAGACATCGATGTGAGGTCTGTATTCAAGCAGGAGGTGGACATCTTGAACATCTTCTGTAATGACAATGATCTGCGGAAGAAAAACGTTCCGGTTCAGTGTTCTGAAGGCCGTAACTCGGAAATGAAGCATTTCCGGACACATGTTGTAATGAACTATTTTGATTGTCTACATATAACAAATACTTACCTGAAATTATGCCCCCTATTTTTGAAACACCCTGTATATCGAAGTATAACCTAGATACACTAGAAAGAGTGAAGGCCATGTATCTTCCTGGCGAAAGAACGCCTCACCTCACCTAGGTGTACTAATCCCATGGTGTTCCTCACGCAGTGGTACTTAATCACAGGGAACGCAGACCCACAGCAAAACTGTGCTACATACGATTGAAGCAAGTAATGCTCACCTGAAAGTGATCATTCCATACTCATTCATGGAATTTAGGTTAATTTTTTCAGAGAATAAATCACTAGAGGAGAACGCCCATGATATATATTTAAAATGAACTTGTCTTCTTTATAACTAACACAGTACATTGGAATCATATTTCCTTCTCTTTCCATTGATTCATTTTAATATATGAGGCGTATAGTTTCAAACTCGACAAAGTCCATCTTTTGCACGTTCTGACGTTTTGACTTCCATGGATTCCTCTTTACAAGATGAATAAACGAGAACGAAAGTGGGTTTCAAATCCGGCCAGATCACATTTTAAATTACAGCAAAAAATGAAGTTTCATACCAAAGTCGGCCAAGTCTCTGTTAACCCGCACGAGCCAATAACCCTGCGCTATCCAGTCACGTGGTGTCTTCGGTAAAATGGTTGACTGAAGTTAGTTTGTGTCACATGTGATTTTTTTTTTGCGTTTATTTAAAAAAAAGAATTTAAATAACAAATATATATAATTAATTGGTCGTTTTTAATAGTATTCATGTTTGCAGTGCAATACAATTGAGGAAATAAGTAAACGCCATTCCAGAAAGCGGCAACGTGATCCTTCCACCTGGAAGCGCACGAGGGAAAAACAGCTGAGATGAATACAATCAACAACGTGTTGTTAGTGGTGATTCAATCAAGGCTCGGTGATGTGTTTCGAAGGTACGATGGTATTGAATAGGTATAATGTGAAGAATATACATTGAAGTAACTACATGAGTCCACATATTTGCAAAATATAAACTATTTAAATGTTAATTAGCCTCTACATTGGTTACAATATTGGGCAATTTTACACAAACATAATGTTTAAAATAATAATCTTTAAAGAATTTTCACTTAATCTGATATCATTTTGTTCCAAATAAAGTCAAGATGAACACAGTTGGAAAATAGGCCTAATCTAGATTTTTTCTTTACGTATTCAGCGACGTTTTTACCACAGTACCCAACCTGTAAGCACAGAGAAACAAAAAAGTGTAGGGTACTGAAAATGAAAGATATGAAAGACTTTCATAGTGTATACTATGCACATCCCGTTAAAGCTAAAGAAGATGCTTTTATTCTAAGGTACTGTCGCATAAACATACCCAAAAGACGGCGAAGCAGAAATAATGCATATTAGGCCAAATTGTCTAATCTAAGTTTCAACGATGGCCAAGTCCTCTTAGCTAAGTTTCAAAATGGACCAAGTCCTCTTAGGTAATTTTCAAAATTGGCCAAGTCCCATAGTTAGTTTCAAACATGGCCAAATCCAAATTTTAAATACATTTTTCAATTCATGTAATATATTTAGAGTGCAAAAATGGTATGGTAATGAATTAGAAGCCTCTGTTAAGCAACATAAAGAATTAAGTGTCTGAATATATACGAATTAATATCCTAAATAGGCTTTTGCTTCTCCTGGAAAAAACAGCTCAACGGACTTGGCCATGTTTGAAACTATACGCCTCATATAATATACCCTGTAAATTCCTAGGGTTATAAGTGCAATACATAACAGCAGAAAATATCCACTACAACTAAAAACGAGGAGAAAAAGGCATTAAACTACTAAATATGCAACGGAAGCTAAAATAGGCAAAAAAGACAAAATAAAAACGGGTCCTACCGTTCCCAAACGTACGGAAACATGGTTGTGTCTGACACTTCGATACTAATAGCCAAATAATCCGGCCTCTAGTGATAAGCTACTATAGTAGATTCGCCTTATCTATTCCTCTGTGATTATGTACAGTAGGAGAGCCCCTATCATTTCTTTTTCGTAAGTTGCGGTAGGAGTTCATCTTGACTCGTAATTCACAAGGAGTTTATTGTGACGACTATCCCGCGGGTGGCACAAATTAAACGCCACATGATGCCGCTTAATAGCTCCTGTGTCTACACAATGGGCTGCGTCCTTGTTGCAGGTGACGGGACTTCGTTAGTGGCCCCCAGCAGGGTACATTCTGTATTGTCAGCTTGATTACACGCGCCCTGTAACACAATAGCTCACGTTCCACGTGACATTGTCAATTTCCCTTTCATATTTAAAAATCAATACTGCAACTCTTATTGTGTAATATTTGTCTCACTCTTAATATTTAGCCCACTTGCCTAAATTGCAGTAGTTCCATGGCCAAATAAAATAATTTAATTCAATTTAGTCCCATGGCTCAATGATACACAGTGCTACTAGTTACCCGCGGGCTCCGCTCGCAATGTATCGTGTTCTTCATTAATGTTCCTACAGGCTGGGATAAACAGGGTCAAGAAAGTATGCAATATTATTTTTTAGAATTAAGGAACGAAGAGGAAAGCGAAATTGTGATACATACGATTGAAGCAAGTAATGCTCATCTGAAAGCGATCATTTCATACTCATTCATGGAATTAAGGTTGATTTTTCAGATAATGAATGAATAGATTGTATCATAGATATTCCTTGATATTTTAAGTTCCATGCTATTCGTTTGCCCAGTCTGTCCGCTAAGAGTTTTGGTATAAAAATAGCGTCAGCACACAAAACCTTCTCTCCGTATATCATATAATTATTATGACCAGTTTTATGAAATCTGACGATATAATTACCTCTACTGCCCGCCGACTCATTTATAGCATTGAGGTTAATTTTCCAGAGAATACATCACTAGGTTGTATCAGAAAGCAGAATGCAGGAAGTACCAACGAAGAGTTTAGTCCTGTATATCTGTATGAGGGAGCCTCCGTGGCTCAGACGGCAGCGCATCGGCCTCTCACCGCTGGATACCGTGGTTCAAATCCCGGTCACTCCATGTGAGATTTGTGCCGGACAAAGCGGAGGCGGGGCAGGTTTTTCTCTGGGTACTCCGGTTTTCCTTGTCATCTTTCATTCCAGCAACACTCTCCATTCTCATTTCATAGCATCTATCAGTCATTAATATATCACTTTGGGAGTGGCGACCCCATCGTACTAACAGCCTATATGTGCTTCATTCATTACATCCCTGAACCGGTCGAAAACAGGTTGTAGGTTTTCGTTTCATTTTCATCTGTATGAAATTTAAAGATAATGATGATTATTGCTGTTTACAGGGGCCTAAATCTAGGTCATCGGCTCCTAATGGTACGAAATGACACGAAATGTAATGGAAAAGTCCAAAATTTATCCACTGGCCAGAATTCAAAACGTGGTGATGAAGAATGAATGGATGAATATTCATTTAAAATAATTAGGAGATAATACTTTTTTTTTGCTAGTGGCTTTACGTCGCACCGACACAGATAGGTCTTATGGCGACGATAGGACAGGAAAGGGCTAGGAGTGGGAAGGAAGCGGTCGTGGCCTTAATTAAGGTACAGCCCCAGCATTTGCCTGGTGTGAAAATGGGAAACCACGGAAAACCATTTTCAGGGCTGCCGACAGTGGGGTTCGGAGATAATACTAATAATACTGAAAGATAAAAGGAATTTCATAATTGATCCACTGACTAGAATTCAAAAAGACGACGATGAAAACGATCATGAACCAAAACAGTTCCCAGAAATTATATGAACACAATAGTATACTGACCAAGGGGCTGCTTTCAAAGCACGATTCTGAATCGATGATGCTTGTTGTATAAAGGGGTCCAAACTCCAGGTCAACGACCCCTCATAATGGTACTTATCGCTAGATTAAATGTTCAGTACATCTCACGCAACATTAGTACCATGGTTACCGCTTGCATCGGCAATATCTACGCGCGGTATGACTGTCCAATGTTTATTTCTCGCAGACGACTCGCAGATGACGAATCACAAAGCTGCCAACCACTGTACTTAGGAACTAGTCTATCTGTTAGCAAAGGGGGTCTGGGGTCGTAAGCCCCCTGGTCTGTACTGGTTAGGGTAGGGCATGCATAAGACCATTGGTCTGGATTGGTTATGGTACTGAGCCCTGGACCACAATTACCTTTCTTTTCACATGTTAGGCTACTTATCCCTGGACCACAATTACCTTTCTTTTCACACGTTAGGGTACTTATCCCTGGACCACAATTAACTTTCTTTTCACACGTTAGGGTACTTATCCCTGGACCACAATTACCTTTCTTTTCACATGTTAGGCTACTTAGCCCTGGACCACAATTACCTTTCTTTTCACACGTTAGGGCACTTATCCGTGGACCACAATTACCTTTCTTTTCACTTGTTAGGCTACTTATCCATGGACCACAATTACCTTTCTTTTCACACGTTAGGCTACTTATCCCTGGACCACAATTACCTTTCTTTTCACATGTTAGGCTACTTAGCCCTGGACCACAATTACCTTTCTTTTCACACGTTAGGGTACTTATCCCTGGACCACAATTACCTTTCTTTTCACATGTTAGGCTACTTAGCCCTGGACCACAATTACCTTTCTTTTCACATGTTAGGCTACTTAGCCCTGGACCACAATTACCTTTCTTTTCACATGTTAGGCTACTTATCCCTGGACCACAATTACCTTTCTTTTCACACGTTAGGGTACTTATCCCTGGACCACAATTAACTTTCTTTTCACACGTTAGGGTACTTATCCCTGGACCACAATTACCTTCCTTTTCACATGTTAGGCTACTTAGCCCTGGACCACAATTACCTTTCTTTTCACACGTTAGGGCACTTATCCGTGGACCACAATTACCTTTCTTTTCACTTGTTAGGCTACTTATCCATGGACCACAATTACCTTTCTTTTCACACGTTAGGCTACTTATCCCTGGACCACAATTACCTTTCTTTTCACATGTTAGGCTACTTAGCCCTGGACCACAATTACCTTTCTTTTCACACGTTAGGGTACTTATCCCTGGACCACAATTACCTTTCTTTTCACATGTTAGGCTACTTAGCCCTGGACCACAATTACCTTTCTTTTCACATGTTAGGCTACTTAGCCCTGGACCACAATTACCTTTCTTTTCACATGTTAGGCTACTTATCCCTGGACCACAATTACCTTTCTTTTCAAATGTTACGGTACTTAGCCCTGGACCACAATCACCTTTCTTTTCACATTACTACACCACGACATTCTATGCGGGTTACTGATCAGGAAATGATACGATTGATAGTAGCAAAGCCTACTACGTCTTTCTTCGTACATAGCGCCACCACATCTAGGCAGCAGTGCATCTGCCCATTGTTGATACAGAAAACATTTAATTCTATTGACATGGCACCGTGCGATGGATGCGTTATTAATGTTACAAGTTTCTCATCTAATTACAAGAACAACTTTAATGATTTAGTTCAAATGTACGTATGTGAAAGGTGTGGCCTTGACGTTAAATTATTAGTGATTGAGAAGTTCAATCGTGTTGTTTTTTCATGTCGTCGCCGAGTACAAGGGGGTCGGGAATGTGGTTGGTATGCCAGTGCTAGAAATAATACTTTATTTGGTGACTCTCTTTTGAACTTGTACCAGATAGGTTGTTTTGTAGTACTTTGGTGTATCTTACCTAAACCACTGGGACCTATTATCAAGCTCAAATTGGGTCTTGCTCAGGCGACTATCGTCGACTGGTGCAGCTTTTGTCGCGAAGTTTGTGTGGCGTGGGTTGACGCCAATAAGAAAAATATTGGTGGACCCGGAATTTTTGTTGAAATTGATGAATCGAAATTTGGGATATCGAAGTACCACAGAGGGAGGCACGTTGAAGGCCAATGGTTGTTCGGAGGAGTTGAGAGAGATAACCACAAGAACTTTTTCGTAGTAGCAGTGGAGAAAAGATACAGAGAGACTTTGCTAGCAGTTATCAAAGAGTAGATTTCACCCGGAACAATCATCATTTCGGACTGTTGAAAGGCCTACGACTGCCTTGAACACGAGGGATTTGTGCATCTTAGCGTAAACCACTCCATTCAGTTCGTGGATACGAGCAAGAGTGGTAAAGTTAACAGGGGAAACAGAAGAGTTATGCCAAACAACAGGCCACAAGTGCACACTCAAAATATCGAGAATAAGTGGAGGCACCTAAAGCACGGCAGCTACTCGGTACCAGGGTTCGGCAGGAGAAGGCATCATTTCGTTGGATACCTCGCCGAATTCCTGTTAAAAACAACTTTTCTCTTGGATACGAGGGTGCATGAATTCTTCAAGGCTGCCAGTGTACTGTATTCTCCACTACATTAAGGTTAGTTCCATTTACAAACATTCTTCTTGTCTATTATACATTGTTTAACATTCACGTTATATTTCCTTGTGTTTTTTTTTTACTTCGGGGGTCGGCAGCGCTACGTACTACTAATAATTAGGCCTCTATTTCTTATTAATATAAACTTGCGTGAGTAATGCTGAACTTTTACCATTGCTAGTAAAATAGAACCATGGTATTTCTCATGTTGCGGTACTAATCACAAGTAGCATAGACTCACGGTGTTCCACATAATATGGTACTATTCACAAGTATTGTACGTCACACAGGTAAAGCAGACCTATGGTGTTTCTCACGTAATGGCGCCACTCATAGGCAACGCAAACCCATGGTGTTCCTCACCTAGGTGTACTAAACATGGGCGACTGTATTCAGTGGTGTTTATCACATAATGGTACTAATCACAGGTACTGTAAACCCAATGTGAACCACTCTCTGCTACTGCTAATCACAAACCTATTGTGTACCTAACATACTGGTACTACTCGGAAGTAAAGACGATCCATGGTGTTCCCCACGTAATGGTGCTAATCACATGTAGTTTAATTGTTGTAATTCATCCTTTGTCACCCCTTTTATTCGTGTGTTACCGGTATGAGATGCAGGGGATACCGTATTCTTCATCTGAGTTCCCCGCCCACAGGGGGTGTGTGTGAGATTTGACCATATTTCTTGCTATTCCAAGATCCTTTCTTTCCATGTGTCCAGTCTATTCCTCAAGAGCTTTGTTATCTATCAAAAATGGTGTTAACTTATAAAACCTTTACCCTTATATCACATATTAGAACCAATTTTATTTTAACAAATCTTTGACGATATAACTACCTCTACAACACGTCCGAGTGCGTCATGAATCTTGGTGCAAATTTTGATATTAATTATTGAAGGCAACTTATAAATCTCATTTTTGTCCCCTACTGGCATCAACACAACTAAGGTTAGGTTGAATGGAGAATCCCACCTTCCAATACTTATTTGTTCTTTTATTACTAATCCAGCTCAAAATCTAATTACAATATATTAAGTACACGTTTCATTCCTAATATGGAACATCTTCAGAAAAAACAGATACAAAAATTGGCGTAACGAAGTAAGAAACACTTATGATGATGATGATGATGATGATGATGATGATAATAATAATAAGATAACATGTTCCTTCATGTTGGATTAAATCCTCAACAAGTCAATGTTCGAGTTTGAGGTAAAATCTGACGTAAGGTACCTTTTTTTCAAAAGCTGGGAAGTATGTTTTTAGTATCTTCAAGATAGACTTAAAATGTAAATTCCCACTGTCGGCAGCCCTGAAAATGGTTTTTCGTGGTTTCCCATTTTCACACCAGGCAAATGCTGGGCTGTAGCTTAATTAAGGCCATGGCCACTTCCTTCCCACTCCTAGGCCTTTTCTGTCCCATTGTCGCCATAAGACCTATCTGTGTCGGTGCGACGTAAAGCAACTAGCAAAAATAAAAAATAAAATGTAAATTGTTTTAAAAAATACGACGATCGGGGAAAACTCCTAAAGAATAACCGAAGTTGAGGTTATTTTTATAAAGTTTTAAGGTGTTGAATGGAGTCTCCTAGCCTGTCCCGCTATATTTACTTCTTCCCTTACGCCATCTTAGATTTTAAGCTGGTTTAGCAATAAAAACAAATAAGTATTGTAAGGTGGGATTCTTCATTCAACCTAACCTTGGTTACTGGAGGCGTGTTGATTTCTATAAAGAACAAACAAAATTTGTGTTTTATAGATATTCTGTAAATTAGTGATACAATGTATTGATATATAACTTGCGATCTAAGTGACGCAAATGAGCTAAACTTCCTTATTTTCCTCCCAAAATAATAAGTTCGAGCACGGCTGGTGTCGATGGCTTTTGAGAGTGTTGAAATGCCACAATTCCTTGTCTTAGGATTGCGGTAAACTAAAGAATGTGGCAAAATTTAAGAGGTGGTCTTTTTGTTTTGTTTGTTTTGCTATTTGCTTTACGTCGCACCGACACAGATAGGTCTTGTGGTGGCGATGGCACAGGAGAGGCCTGGGAATGGGAAGGAAGCGGCCGTGGCCTTAATTAAGATACAGCCTCAGCATTTGCCTGGTGTGAAAATGGGAAACCACGGAAAACCATCTTCAGGGCTGCCGACAGTGGGGTTAGAACCCACTATCTCTCGGATGCGAGCTCACAGCTGCGCGCCCCTAACCGCTCGGCCAACTCGCCCGGTAATAGGTGGTCTAAATGAGATTTGGATCACCTTGATTTTACGACTGTCAAGCCATATCCCAGAGTAGTCGTATAATAGTGGTGTGTACTGAATCACACAGCACACAAGGTTGCTCGATTACATACACAGACAATATCTAGGGTATCTCAGGAATCAACGGATTCTGTGCTTTCAATCCATAAACATCGGAATGATCAAACAATATTTTCTAACCACCACTGCCGTAGTACAACATGCTTTACGTCCCATCTACACAGACAGGTCTTATGGCAAAGATGGCATGGGAAAAGGCTAGGAGTGGGAAGGAAGCGACCGTGGCCCAGCATTTGCTTGGCGTGAAATGGGAAACGACGGGAAACCATCTTCATGGCTGTCGACAGTGGGATTTGAACCAACTCTCTCCCGAATACAAGTTCTGACTGCGCGACATTAACCGCACGGACAACTCGCTTGGTCACTGCTCTAGTACTTCTTGTTATTGTTAGTTCTTATTCTTGTTCTTCTTCATATTCATCATCATCTTCTTCTCCATTATCGGGAAAAATAATGGCCGGAATTTTCGTTTCCAGAATTCTGCTGCTCCGATTGCAGTTGCAATGGCTAAATTTAAGTCTTCTCAAATGCAAGTGACACACCATACTGTTCATGTGATGGCCAGTCGATTCACGACTAAATCATCTCTTTTTTGCATGTTCTCATTACCACCAACAGCAAAATGTGTTGTTTACATCTCTGCTTCACACTAAGGAACAGTTACCAACTTGTGTAAGTACATTACTGGCGAAAAAAAAAAAAAAAAAGAAAAAAAAGGGTATACTATTATTATGAACTATGTAACATAAATTTGCCTACAAATTTGACTGATTTTCTATGGATATTTATGTGATTATAATATAAAGATGTGCAACATATATATACTCCAAACTGTGTCAATGAATTTTAAGTTCAAACCAGCATGTTGTAATAACCAGATGGTTGTTTGGTCTGACACTGACCTAAAGCCAAATAAATAAAATAAAAGAATGCAAATGAACTCTAGCAAATATTTTGGAGTATGGGTCCTCCCACCCTCTTCCAAGTCGCATTTCGCATGAGAAACATAACTCCAATAAACTATATCGCATCTGCTCTGAAATTTCTTCTTTTTTTGCTGTTTGATTTACGATAGGGCGATACAGACAATCCTTTGGTGACGGTGGGATAGGACAGGGCTCGGACCGAGAAGGAAACAACCATGGCCTCAATTAGGCTACATGTCGAGCATGTGTATGGTGTGACAATGGAAAACCATGGAAAACTATATTCAGGACTGCCGGTAGTGGGATTCGAACCTGACAGCTGCGGCACCCTAAACGTACGACCAACTCACTCGGTGTGTATATTTGTTTGCGGAGTCCTCAGCCCCAAGTCAGGTTGGTCTTCATCAGTTGTCATAGTGAGACTAGGACCAAGGCGTCACTGAAGAGGCCTATTTGGGAAATAAAAATAATAATGAATATTGAATTTTCACGACCGCATTGAAATCGAAACAGACTTTCAACGTATTAGGTCGTGTTACGTACATGTAGTACGTGTTGAAGAGATGTTAAGTACAGAACAAAAATGGCCAGCCGGACACCAGTGGGATCCGAACCCACAACCTCCCGATTTCGCGTCGGTTGCTCTACCAATTGAGCTATGGTGGCCTAGGCCGTCTTTGTTCTGTTTGAAAGGATCTGAGCTACAGGTCCGGCACTGCTGCTAGCACACTGTAGAGTGCGTTTAAGTCGCCCGTTGTGGGGCATGTCAATGAATATTGAATTTTCACATGTACGTAACACGACCTAATACGTTGAAAGTCTGTTTCGATTTCAATGCGGTCGTGCAAATTCAATATTCATTGACATGACCCACAACGGGCGACTTAAACGCACTCTACAGTGTGCTAGCAGCAGTGCCAGACCTGTAGCTCAGATCCTTTCAAACAGAACAAAGATGGCCTAGGCCACCATAGCTCAATTGGTAGAGCAACCGACGCGAAATCGGGAGGTTGTGGGTTCGGATCCCACTGGTGTCCGGCTGGCCATTTTTGTTCTGTACTTAACATCTCTTCAACACGTACTACATGTACGTAACACGACCTAATACGTTGAAAGTCTGTTTCGATAAAAATAATAATGTTATTTGTTTTACGACCCACTAACTACTCTTTTACGGTTTTCGGAGACACCGAGGTGCCGGAATGTAGTCGCGCAGGAGTTCTTTTACGTGCCAGTAAATCTACCGACACGAGACTGACGTATTTGAGCACCTTCAAATACCACCGGACTGAGCCAGGTTCGAACCTGCCAAGTTGGGGTCAGAAGGCCAGCGCCTTAACCGTCTGAACCACTGAGCCCGGCTATTTGGGAAATGAGGAAAGTAATTCCTTCCCGTTGTTTTCCTCACTTAGCCAGAAGGTGGTCTTAAACATCACTGCGGCAAGGTCACTGAAAGGAACACACCATCCGACTCGGTGAACAACACTTTCTCACCATTCATAACAAGGACTTGCTGCATCAGAAATAGCATTTCTAACATCGCTCATACCTCGGTTACTCTTATATATCAACGTCAAGGATGAGAATGAATCCGGTCAGTGACAGTAACACATTTGTTTTAACCCATACCACAAGAAAAAAAAAACTCTAAACACTATGTTTTGCTAGTAACGGTGAAAGAAGTAAAATCGTGAAATTCACTTTTTAACTTATGCACACGATGAACAGTGTTTATCTCAGATTATGAAAAATCATCATCATCATCATCATCATCATCTGTTTACCCTCCAGGTTCGGTTTTTCCCTCGGACTTAGCGAGGGATCCCACCTCTACCGCCTCAAGGGCAGTGTCCTGGAGCTTCAGACTCTTGGTCGGGGGATACAACTGGGAAGTATGACCAGTACCTCGCCCAGGCGGCCTCACCTGCTATGCTGAACAGGGGCCTTGTGGAGGGATGGGAAGATTGGAAGGGATAGGCAAGGAAGAGGGAAGGAAGCGGTCGTGGCCTTAAGTTAGGAACCATCCCGGCATTCGCCTGGAGGAGAAGTGGGAAACCACGGAAAACCACTTCCAGGATGGCTGAGGTGGGAATCGAACCCACCTCTACTCAGTTGACCTCCCGAGGCTGAGTGGACCCCGTTCCAGCCCTCCTACCACTTTTCAAATTTCGTGGCAGAGCCGGGAATCGAACCCGGGCCTCCGGGGGTGGCAGCTAATCACGCTAACCACTACACCACAGAGGCGGACATTATGAAAAATAGAAGACGATATTCGGAATATGTATAGCATAAAATGAGATCTGAATGTTACATGCAGGTAGAAACACGTATACGTTTCCAGATGAAAACGTTAATGCTGCCCTGAGGGTTGAGTTTCGGGACTGGTGTCTAATTAGCTGCAGTCTGCATTCGGTCACCACGGTCTGAAGCGTTCCCTGAGAGCTCGTAGCTGCTAAATGGTAATGAAGCAATTAATTGAGTGCCCTCCACAGTCTGACCTATCAGCGTAGCACGTGGCAGGCCTAAAATGCGAAAATAAAATCGTTGTACAGATGTGTGTATGTAGGGTGTTAGTAGCAATATTTCTGAAAGCAGAACTTCTCAATACATAAAACCACACATTTTCAAAAAAGAAATAAAAAGAAAAGAAAAAACGAGCCTGAAAATAAATTAAATGTATATTTATTCATTGAGAACAACAATAGCGATAAACAAATACAGTTAAGATATATTTTCATCAGGCTTAATGTTACAGTCTCTTTTGTTTTGTACTTCTGTGTTTCTTCGGCGATTTCATCAAACAGGTGTGAGATTCCTTACAATAGAGATGCTTAAAACTCTTTCCTGTTTCTATTGGCAGTCTTTCTCTTTCATATGACCATTAAGTTTTGATTGGTAAAACCCCTTACAATAGCAACTGATGGAATTATTGAAAAAGATAATTGGTACAAGTACAGCAATTCTTAGGAATACTTAGCATTCATAAACAGTTCAAAGCATATCTAATCTCTCTACGAAAAAAAAAAAAAAAAAAAAAAAAAGCTTCGTCTTACTTCAAAGCAAATCTCTTAGCGAAAAGTAGTGTTCATTACTCTAATTTATTTCAGGATGGCCAAAAAATGCAGGGGCTGCCTGGCCGAGGCGGTAAAGGCGTGCTCGGTTCGCCCGGAGGGACGTGGGTTCGAATCCCCGTCAGGAAGTCGTAAACTTTTAGAAACGAGATTTTCACTTTCGGAGGTGCATATGACCCTGAGGTTCACTCAGCCTACACCAAAAATGGTTAATTCCTGGGGGCAAAGGCGGCCAGGCGTAGAGCTAACCACTCTACCACATCACGTGCCGCGGTTAACGATGGTGGAAGCCTTTACCTTCCACTCCTCCAAGAGCCTTCATGGTCTGTACGGAGGTGACTTTGTCTAATAAATGCACACACATATTTACACACAAGCAATTCTAACCAGTTATGAATGGCCACACTACTAATTACCAGTCTATTTACAAATCTCTCTTCTGCACACACCGCAGGAGGTTCAGTCCACCCGTCTACCTGCGGACGCCTAAGGCCGGCCATACACGTTGCGGCGTACCGGAGAGGTTTACCTGTACAGTTGACCTTGTGACGTACCCTCTTTGCCCACAGATGTATGACAAATTTATAACGTGGCGGGTCACTTTAATATTAAAATAAATAAATGATATGTCATTGTTTCTCCAGAAACAGTATCCCAAGGGCGCCAGTCTTCAAGCTTATGGCTTGAAAACAAAAGTAGATAATTAATAATAATAATAATAATAATAATAATAATAATAATAATAATAATAATAATAATAATAATAAATAAAAATATGTAATGAGACTCAAAAAACTCCCAGGGGTGGGGTGAACGGAACACAAATCATTAAGTACACTAACTTGGAATTTAAGGATCATTAATAATCATTTCGTAAAATACAAATTAAAGCAGCTATTTATTAAGATGAAAAACGTGACGTAGCGGCGTATTAACGAAATCTGAACTTACGGAAGCAAAAGAAAATTTAATGAAATTAATTTTAAAAATAAACTGTTGCGCAAAGACTTGCAGTAACTTATGCCATAAGCTCACCAAATGTAGACTCTGTTGTCTTGAAGCTGAAGATGGGTGGATCTCTCGTACAGGCTGCCTCATCTGTTGTTGGATTCCAGTCCTACATCCACATTTCCTGTCTTTAACACTTCCTATTGTACTCCTTACATAAAGTCGTAATGAGTCCTAATTTTAAGTGCAAAACCACCATGGGTTATGTTCATGGAGAGAATACCTTCGTATTCTTCCGTATTACGGAACAGTAGCGTAGCTAAATTCATAATAAAAGCTCTCCTCCCCTATACCAGTCAGAACCGGTCTCCCGTTGACTACCTCTCGTCATTGAGATAACAAGTCCCAATGAGAGTAACTTTTGAGTAGAATATACTCAGATGCGAAGTGAACTAAGTTAAAATCTTCTCCGATGTGTAGACGTAGAATCGTAGTAAGAGTATCTTCCAAGCGTGAGAATAAGAATCAGAATGTCCGAATCTCCGAATCTGAATCTGAATGTGAGTCTCAATGAGAGTCCCAATGTTAGTGTCCTCTCCAGCCCTTGTCGGTGGTATATATTGGTTCAAAAGTCTCCTTCCATTAGCCATATCACATGGTCCAGTAAGATTCGAGGTCTCATCCCTTCTCCCTTGTATAGCTGTGCGTCCATCACGTTGCTTCATTACGTTCCTTCACATAGGCTGAACTTTCCCGCTGAAATAAAGCGTCTCGAAGCTGAGTTTGAAAAGTGGGTGTTAATAATGTATCAACTGTCTTTTCATGAGGTGGAGAGGGTAATATCTCTCGTAACCTCTGTTGTGATTATTGGGATTTGATTATTTGGACTCGGAAGACGGCGATAAATTATGTATGTAAAGGATTTATTCAATTGTTTGTTTTGGTTTTCCTCAGTATGTGAATTTTGGAATTGTTTAATTTGTTTGAAGTCGATATGATTTTAAAATTATTTGATTGTCATTGTAATTCTGGTGCATCCTGTACCACACGCGCCACATCGGCGTGGGAGATTTCCGGTTTTGTAAAGTTGCACCAATTTCGTAATTTTTCTAGAGGCTTCCTAAATGTTCCTTGTCAGCACTATTTTTTCTGCGCTCCTATTGGAGAAAATAAAAGGAAATGTGATTGGTAGGTGAAGGAAATCATCGTACGCTCATTGGCCGTGGTAATATTTCATAATTTCCGGGGAGAAGCGTTGTCGCTGGAGCCTTGCTCTGCGAGGGCGTCTTTTCTGTTTGACCACTGAAGGGAACGGTCACCTTCCAAAGGTACGGGTCTTCTTGGCCCCGCCATCCGGTAAGCACTGATTAATATTTTTTAACTTTTCTGGTATTCAGTTTCAGATGTAGTGTTTCATTTTATTTATCTTGCCGGAGCGTACCCGTATTTCCTTCTGCTTCCAAATGTTATAATTATGACTTAGCCGTTTCGGTAAGTCACCTCACTTTGTTCATACTGCAACCTCTCCAAAGGGTAAGGTTACAATTAATAGGTTTAATGAAGAGAAAATGTTTGCTACCGTAATGCTTTCACCAAAAGTACTGTACACTAGGCATGTCAACATGTACGAAATTAAATTTGCAAGCACATTAATCACAGGAAATAAACAAACAGTTTAACCAACATGACTATTAAGAAAGGATAACCGGGAAACGGCTGGGAACCATATCCAGGCGGTGGAAGGTATTGGTAACACTGAAGAAGCGAAGTCAATGTAATCCTAAACTTTACTTAACAAGTTAGATTCGATTTCATATATAAAGCAATAACCAAGATACAATTAAAATAATGACGGCATAATTTCAACAACCATTACAATTTACATGAGGGTAGCATTTAGTAATTAAATTTATTTTACACCGGAACATCACACATGACGTTCCACTGTCGTGGCGTTACCTTTAAAAACCCAAAACAGTTCGAAATAAATAAAGGAAGGTAACGTTATACTAAACTGAAGAGATACATCAAAGGAGGAAAAATAATTTACGTGTAATCATGGAGCAGAGCATCTTCGGTGGGTAGCCCCCTCAAAAACACTTCTGAGAAAGGGTACCCGACCTAAAGATGAATAATCCACGATGAAGCGGAATTAATGAATGAGATAGTCCCGAGAAAAAAAATTTACTTATAAAGATTACTTCGAAAGGCGTATAACATTTAATTTACAAAACAACAAACGGGAACTATCTCTTAACAAAGTGAGGTGACTTACCGAAACGGCTAAGTCATAATTATAACATTTGGAAGCAGAAGGAAATACGGGTACGCTCCGGCAAGATAAATAAAATGAAACACTACATCTGAAACTGAATACCAGAAAAGTTAAAAAATATTAATCAGTGCTTACCGGATGGCGGGGCCAAGAAGACCCGTACCTTTGGAAGGTGACCGTTCCCTTCAGTGGTCAAACAGAAAAGACGCCCTCGCAGAGCAAGGCTCCAGCGACAACGCTTCTCCCCGGAAATTATGAAATATTACCACGGCCAATGAGCGTACGATGATTTCCTTTACCTACCAATCACATTTCCTTTTATTTTCTCCAATAGGAGCGCAGAAAAAATAGTGCTGACAAGGAACATTTAGGAAGCCTCTAGAAAAATTACGAAATTGGTGCAACTTTACAAAACCGGAAATCTCCCACGCCGATGTGGCGCGTGTGGTACAGGATGCACCAGAATTACAATGACAATCAAATAATTTTAAAATCATATCGACTTCAAACAAATTAAACAATTCCAAAATTCACATACTGAGGAAAACCAAAACAAACAATTGAATAAATCCTTTACATACATAATTTATCGCCGTCTTCCGAGTCCAAATAATCAAATCCCAATAATCACAACATACTCCCCCCCTTTAATTTGGAGCACCGCTCCAAAAATAAAAATTTTGATCACAATTTTAGCAGTTCAGTTACAGCATAGTTTAGAAAATAACAAAACACCTTAAAAATAAAACGCTGAAAAACAAAGGAAAAGTGTCACTGAAAACAAAGGACATATAAGAATGTTTGTTGAAACAGAAACCACGTAAAGTATACACTAAAGAGATTTAAAAATAATTCTTTTTTTTTTGTTCTTAAGTTCATAAAACACCACACTGAAATTATTTTCTTTAAAAAAAATGAAACGTTCACTGAAAAAAAAATTTAACACAAAATAAGAGACATCTTTTGAATTGAATTCTTGGTTTTTCCAGTTTTTTTACACTGTAGCACCACGAGTTCTTGCTGTTGATGTGACTGACGACGCGGCCACTGTCTTCAGCCTCTACATTACAGTTCAAACTGGGTGACTGCGCACAGCCTAGCACGACTGGCGTCATTGTTATATCCGGTTACAGCGCTGTAAATTGACATGTCCAAGTATAGGTGATATCACGTGCCACTAATGGCCACGCCAGTGTATGTCTGGTAACTATTCAGGATCAAGACATGGGATGATGGTCACCACCATGCAGACGGTTCCCTCTTGGACTAGGGACGTCAAGTTGTCAGGCAAGAACAGTAATAGTCATCTGTACTGAACCCGAGTGACTTAGGCCCATAATCAATCATGATTTGATCGGTAAAATAATGTGAGACATTTATTGAAATACAGAGGAGTGTATTTGAAAATATTTCGTTTAGGTAATGTCGAAATCAGAGCGAAGGAAGGACGACAGACTGGAGCCTGACGGATTAGCTCAACCCGACAACTTTTAGCTACTTCACAGCAGGGAATATCATTAGTTGGCGTACAAGGAAATACAGAGTCCACAAATAAGTCTTGGTCAGAAAGAGGAAGGGGGGAGAGTCATACAAAGAAAACCCACCACATGAGTAAGACCTTGGGATATTTTTGGTAGGACGGAAATTCCATGACCTCATGGAAAATTACAGCGGCTGAGTGTACGTTCGCTAGCCTAAGTTCGAGCAGGTGGAGATTTAAATCACGTGACCGCTTGCCGGCCAATAGTAAAAATTTGATGGGAGACTCAGTGATACCATCTTAAGGAATGATGGATGAGATATTTTCGTAACTACAAAAGTAATCAGTAATAAATTAATCTGAGTACGCGGATGGATGTAATGAATTTATTAGGGGTCATGCATGGAAAAATAATCAATACTTATTGGCAAATTAAATAAATTGAAGGCTGGATTTCTTGGAAACCGGACAGCTTGAATCTCATTGGCTGAAAGGAGACCACGTTGTCAGGGACGCTTACGAAGGCGCGAAATGTGAGGAGCGAAATCCACCCATATCTCCTAAATCTGTGATCACCAGGAGTTCATATTTTATCCAGCAGATATGCTAGCGGAGTGGATTAATTTGATGTAAATTTTAACTTCCAATTCGGAGTGCAAGTACCGATATTAAAAATCCACCCCCTCCCTAAGGGGCATGACGTCAACAAATCCGCGGGAAAAAGGCTTCATCCATATATACGGAGCTGAATTGACGGTCGCCAGCCACTAGTCTTGAATCGTTGGAGCTGAATTGACGGTCGCCAGCCACTAGTCTTGAATCGTTGGAGCTGAATTGACGGTCGCCAGCACACGTGAATTGAATATCGGGAGTTGAACTGTTGGTCGCCGGTAACTTAGAATTCTACGGACGTACAGTCATTTAATGGCGCGAGCATCCGCCGGTGTTTGTAAAATGTGATCGCGCTCAAGCATCAGGAATTAGAAAATGTTAACGTAGGACAGTGTTTGTCCTTTGTGAATATCAGTGATGTAAAGTAATTATCCTGCAAGAGAGTAGTATAAATATATCACCATAAGTACGTACATAATAGACTGTGTGACGAACAGTACTTTAAGGAAGTAGTAGCCTGTACTTAGCTATACCGAACCGATGTAATGAACACGTCAAGAATGCCGTATAAATCGGGCGTATCGCGACGGGCGAAATAGTTGACACCTCGTCGTACGTGTCCAGGTCCATTGTGCGGTAGGTGGACGAAGATTAAATAGTGTAAATATATTAAATTCTTGGGTCTAGGATAGAAATTTGTTGTGTTAACGTTGTAAATGGTGAAGGTTTGTGGCAATCAAGATATGAGTATAAAATAATAATGTGCCAGGAAATCTTTTGTGAAACTACGCCATCAAGGATGGAGGAGTAAAACGCAGAGAGGGGCTGGATGAAGCCTCTCGTCTGCAAAGCTGCAATGGAATACCGATAACTAAGATGAGTACTAAACTGTAAAATATATTTGGGAAATGTTATCGTGATGGGAAAAATGGGAATAATTTGGTCATACTTGGTTACCTTCTGTAACAAGATGGGTCGCTTAACGACCCCATCCTAAATTTGTAGCACGGACAGTAGTAAATCATAATAATGTAAATAATCGGGGCTTTTATGTATTCAGTTTGTTGGAGATGTAAATTTGTATATATAGTGTAGTACGTTAAGTCATGCATGCATTCATTATTTTCTTTGTAGTCGATAATTTTCTTTACATTTGATTTTGATTATGCTAGTTAAATAAGACCCGATATGTGCTTTTATGTTTTGTCATTTTAACGAGCCATTTAATGACATGGAAGGAAAATCCAGCTTCGCCATACCAAGTGTGTTTTGTTGAAATTAATATGGTCATATTTTCAAAGTGAAGTTGTTAAATTTGTGAGATGCGATTAATATAATATTTCCAAGTAAATCATATCTGGAGTGATTAGTGCCAGAATAAATTGAATTTGTAAAAGGGGTTATGCGTTAAACATATTACGAGTGGACTACCGTATTACAGGCGAAATTATTATTTTTTTTAAATATTAATAATAATAATAAATAAATAATATAACTATTTTTTTTGTGAAGATAATTTTTTTTAATACGTTTTGGAGATAATAATAATTCATGTAATTTATGTGATCAAGTGTTGAGTTTATTGGGAATCATTTAATGACGTGAGGTCGTTTTAATTTGGAATTAAAGTGCGTGATAACTTAATTTGATCGATTAATAATATTGAAATGTAGATCGGTGTTAATAATCCGTACATGTTAATGAACGTGTGGTTTAAATTACGGTCCAATTTTTCTTTACGTATAAATGTCGCGTTTTGAAGTTGCGATTCATTAGCCGGAACATGTAGTGCTAATATTACGAGACCATGATTGTCAAATTTTGGTAAATATAATTTCAAGATGTTACGATTATTTGTGGAGAATGAACTAAGGCATAGATCCAAATGAGATAGAAAATGTGAAAGAATTTGCAGTCAGATAATAAAAGGTCGTACGATGTCCGAAATGAATAAATAAGTCAGTTGATAATTCTGTGAGGAATAAATAAATGAATCGAGGAATATTGAGATAGAGAGGAAAATAAATTCCGTACGAGAGACACTTAGGATATTGATATGAGTGTAAAATGTACGGGCAGTGTCACAGAGAAATACTGAGTTACGCAGCGGGTAGAATTCGAACCCGTGACAGCATGTACGAAATAAATAGACTGCACAGTTATTCGTTGAGATACAACGGATCTAAGGATAATAAGAGTTCAGATTCCACAGAAATGGTCGTATATTGTATTCATTGTAATAACGAGTGAGGACAATCATGATGTCGTGATAATAATAATAATAAATATTGCAGATAAAGGATTGGACCGCCTTAATTAATTGAGCGTTGATAAAGATGTTAAACGGGAATCTAAATGATAATGTGCAACCGATAATAATAATAACAATGTAAGGACGATGTTAAATCACCGCGGTCGGATTAATAATAATTGTCATAATAATAACTGTAATGATGTCGTTGGTTGATCAGTGAATTAATTTGTAATTGCGACCGATATCTTAATATATATAATTTGGCGGAAGTGACCGGTTCATTAATGATAATAACCTTTTTAAGTGACGTGAATAATAATAATATCTTGAGTCACCTATTAATTAATAATAATAACCACGAGGGGATATAATAATAATAACAGTAATAACCATTTGTGTTTGCATCCCGCATAATAATGATGATATTAATCAAACGTGACAGTGCCAGGAACCGTTGAGTAATAATAATAATAATAATAATAATAATAATAATAATAATAATAATAATAATAATAATAATAATAATAATAATTTCGAGGATGATAATATCGTGAATTAAATTATTTGGTGACGATATCCCTCTATTCGTATGTTTGAACAATGAGAGTGATAATATTAGAATCATTTGGTTGCCTCGTTTTTGTACGGTTTCGTATGGGACGATGTGACAGTCATACTTGCGTGTTTGTTTACTTCGCTCGCGATGCGAGGGGGGTCACTGGCACGGTATTTCCCTCCGCTCCTCGTTATCTCATCTGTGGCAGTAGTCTACTGAGGCTAACTGGTGACAATTCAGATCACATGTAAATAAAATGTAAATGCTAATTCATTGGTATGGCATCAGCTGGATATCGTAAGATAGGAACTGTCCGTGGAATCCAGTTTTCGCACTTCACGAGAAACATTACCCAGTCCGAGTACCGGTCTCGGAAAAATGTACATAGCCGGAGTACATCATCTTAGTTAAATCGGGAAGCCGACCGTAACATGGGTTATGCTCGGGCTCCCGATAGAAGGAAGCTATATCCTTGAGTAACGGTTCGATTCAAATGGAATCGATCCGTAAATTATACCTCCAAAATGTCATTTTATTTCAGAAGCAACGCAGCAAGATATTGATACCACTTGCGGTATGGCAAGTGATTTATATATGTAACATGTGTGTAAATTCAAATATTGTTGCCACGTGTATCAATGTTTTATACGTCAAATGGCGTAATAAACCGCTCCTTCTGGCAAATTATTTCAAAGGAAACCACTCTCATAATCTTTTTATTGTGGTTAGATGATGCCCTTTTTGAAGTAACAGTCACTTCCTAGTCCTATCATGGAGTCCTTAAATTCAAGTTACAATCGAGCCTTCCCCCTTTTAATTTTAAGTTGCTCCGTTCATCCCCGTGTTCTATTATGCCGTTATATTTATATTTGATGATTTAAATAATGAACCGACACCCCTGAGATAAATGCTAGTCTGGGACTCGGGAGGTGGATGGGTGCAAAATGGCTGGCCCAAAGTGGGGCTTTAAGAACGGCAAAGTGTTGCTTTAAGAACGGCAGAGAGGCCAATTTTATTGCTAATCAATTTTTATATTTCTATACTTTTTTTCAAAATTTTATATTTTTAAATTTTTGATTTTTTATTAATTGATGACCGCATCACGGTCAAGTGTGTGTTCACTTGTAACGTAATATCATGCTAGAGTAAGGTTAGTTTCGAACGGAGCTAGATTTGACTAGTGTATTATTATAATCCATTGCTAATCTCTTCAAGTTTGGCAATGATTCAAAATTCAATAAGCTCGAAGATTTGATGTTTCTCTTTTCCCATATGGAATTTAATATTTTTTTGTTATTCAGGACTCCATTTAAATGTCATTGGACATGAGATGAATATTATAAACAGTTGTTTAGGAAGGCTTGAAATGGTAAAAATATTACTGAGCACCAGTTCAAGTTATTAGTTAAAAAGAGGTTGAGATGGTATAAATTAAAATTAACGTATTTCAGGGCAGGAGATTTCCAACTTCATCGTTGTTTTTAATGTTGTTGTTGTTGTTATATTGGAGCGGTTTATTGTGAAATCTTAGGCACAGGCCAGCATTCAAGTTGAATGACCGGCTATTGTAAACAAGTTTTATAGTCAAAATTTTTTTTTGTTAAATGAAAGTTAGTGTAGGGGTATAATGTCATAGGACAGGGCCTAGACCCAATAGCGTATTCCTTCGTGTGCAGCAAGGCGAGAGGCCGATCGGCCCTTTTGCTTTCTCAAGAAAAGTTATAATGTCTGACGACGGTGGGGAGCGATCCCAGGACATAGTGGTAGAAGGACAGGGAGAGGTGAAAACTCTCACGTTAGAGGACTTGATGCAAGCATTGGCTGCAAGTATTGGTCCAATGGAACGAAGGTTAGATCAATTACAGACTAATAGTGTTTCGGTAGAGAATAAAATAGACAAAGTACAGGCCGATAGTGTTTCTGATAGACAGGAAATTATTTATAAAATAGACAAAGTACAGGCCGATAGTGTTTCTGATAGACAGGAAATTATTCAACAAATGAAGGTTAATAGTGTTTCATTAGAGAACAAAATAGACCAGGTACAGGCTGCGTGTGAAATAAATAAATCAGAACTCAAGGCACAAATAAATGCAGTTCAGGCCGCGAGCGTAGCGATGGGACAGGAACTTAGGGACAAATTAACTCAAGTCCAGGAAGCATGTCACTTCGCGAAAGACGAATTAAAAGTGCACATGGATGCGTACATTACCATCGTTAATGAAAAGGTTGACCGCGTTAGAGATGAGGCTCAAATGGAACGCGCAGAAATTAAGGAAAAATTGAACGCTAGTGTCAAGGAACTCGCCGCTCTGCGATTAACTGATAAAAAAGACATAGAATCACACATAGAGGAAATTCGGGATGAGTGTAGGAAGGAGAATGACATCGTCCGGGGACAAGTAGAAGAAAAATGCGCGCAGATAGCTGGCACCTTGGACAAGCATGACAAGGGCATGAACGAGTTACGTGGGGAAGCCGCACGTACACTTGTCATCGTAGCAGGACTGAAAAACAAAGTCGAAGAACTAACTATAAATTTAGAAGACCGTAGCCAGAGAATAACCAAGTGCGAAGACGCAAACTTAGCGTTATTCCAGCGGACGGAAGACTTAATTGAACAGGGCCAATCATTTGCCGACACGGAAGTTCGCTTGTTAGAACAATGCAAGGCGTATAATGGGCAAAATTCCGGCACAAAAGAAATAGCAAGTTGTAATCCCGACGGAATGGATGACATCCGAAAAGACTTGGAGATGTTGAAGGCTAGGTTGGAACCATCAGCGTCTAGCCAAGATTTTAACCTCCAATATCGCGAATACGAACCCCATGATAACCAGGGGATTCATAAGAAAGGAGGCCTATCCCATGCTGATACACACGGTTTCAAGTTTGAAAACAGAGATGGGTCGTCTACGTCATCAAGTGCTATCCCGACATCGGTGGTACACGTCATTAAGATGTCTGATGACAAGCCACCAAAGTTCGATGCCCGTGGGCATATTACCCCGAAAGGTTTCATCCGGGAAATCGCCGGTTATATAAATGAGAATAAGATACCAGTAGAGCGACAACTGCGAACGGTCGAGAAATTCCTAGACGGAGCACCAGCTGTATGGTTCAGGGCTTTCTTGTATACTTTTGAAGATTTTGAAGGATTTCGGCGGGCTTTTCTCCAAAAGTTCTGGAGTATTCAGGAACAGCAGGAGTTAAGGCTGGAAGTATACTCCAGACGATATGCAACATCTTCACCAACGAAATTCTCTGATTACTTTGTGGCACAATTTCACAAGCTACGGGAGCTTGATAATCCAATGAGCGAAACAGAATTGATTAGCGCCATTGGAAAACAATTGCCATTCGAGGTCCAACGAATGATGATAGCGTCAAATGTCCAGACAGCTGTCGATGCGGAGGCTTTATTACGTCAATTAGACCTCACAACGCATCATTCGAACCCAAGACAAATTAGGAGCAGGGACCAACAGGTGAATAATATCGAACGGACAATCGAACCGAAGACCACTAGTACGAAGAACCAGGGAACTAGTACTGATCCAGAACCTCGTCGAGCATATAATACGGAGTGGAAGCCGCGACAATGGACGAGACCAAGGAATTTTGCGGAAGGCAACCGGCAAACAAACCAAGGAAATTTTCGAGCCGACAGGGGATACCGTGGATGCCAGAGAAGTAATTACAGGCCGTATCCAGCTAGGAATCAAGGGAACCCGAGATATTACCAGGGAGGATCTCGTCAAGAGAAGGATGACAGATACCAAGAGTCTAGGCGGTACATAGAAGAGCTGAACAAGAGAAAATGGAAGGAGGCGATCCATGATCGAGGCCGTGATGAGGAAGCGACAGGAGCGGAGAGCTTGCAATTCCAAAGAGCAAGGATAGGTGGCAGCGACTTGAACCCGAATGCACCGACGTTCGATTCGGGACAAGGAAACAAAGAGATGTGACTAGAAGCAGAGGATGAACGAGAGGAAGCAGATGACGAGCCGGAAGAAGATGATGTCGAAGAAGAGGATGAAGAAGATGACGGAAGGGAAGAAGAAGTCCAAGTAATCCATACACCAATTGAAGCAAGGCCATGTCCAGAGTGTGGAGAGATAGACAGAGACGTGCAGGAATTTGTCAATGCGATCCATGATATCGAAAGACAGAACGAGGAATTAAGGGTCAGGAACCAGATGTTGAGAGACGAAATCAATAGCCGTCGCAGAACAGAGGATCCAATGTCAAATCATGATAGTGATGATAAGGACACATCATAAAAAAAAAATCTCATGATGCTCACTAGATTTTTTTTTACCTGGGCAAGAGGAAGATGAACCCGAGTGACTTAGGCCCATAATCAATCATGATTTGATCGGTAAAATAATGTGAGACATTTATTGAAATACAGAGGAGTGTATTTGAAAATATTTCGTTTAGGTAATGTCGAAATCAGAGCGAAGGAAGGACGACAGACTGGAGCCTGACGGATTAGCTCAACCCGACAACTTTTAGCTACTTCACAGCAGGGAATATCATTAGTTGGCGTACAAGGAAATACAGAGTCCACAAATAAGTCTTGGTCAGAAAGAGGAAGGGGGGAGAGTCATACAAAGAAAACCCACCACATGAGTAAGACCTTGGGATATTTTTGGTAGGACGGAAATTCCATGACCTCATGGAAAATTACAGCGGCTGAGTGTACGTTCGCTAGCCTAAGTTCGAGCAGGTGGAGATTTAAATCACGTGACCGCTTGCCGGCCAATAGTAAAAATTTGATGGGAGACTCAGTGATACCATCTTAAGGAATGATGGATGAGATATTTTCGTAACTACAAAAGTAATCAGTAATAAATTAATCTGAGTACGCGGATGGATGTAATGAATTTATTAGGGGTCATGCATGGAAAAATAATCAATACTTATTGGCAAATTAAATAAATTGAAGGCTGGATTTCTTGGAAACCGGACAGCTTGAATCTCATTGGCTGAAAGGAGACCACGTTGTCAGGGACGCTTACGAAGGCGCGAAATGTGAGGAGCGAAATCCACCCATATCTCCTAAATCTGTGATCACCAGGAGTTCATATTTTATCCAGCAGATATGCTAGCGGAGTGGATTAATTTGATGTAAATTTTAACTTCCAATTCGGAGTGCAAGTACCGATATTAAAAATCCACCCCCTCCCTAAGGGGCATGACGTCAACAAATCCGCGGGAAAAAGGCTTCATCCAT